>NW_024582371.1:1509709-1554709 GCF_018398535.1 Haplochromis burtoni
GAATCGAGTATGGCTTTAGAGTAGATGCCTTCAATCTGTACCGACACTACAGAGCTAGGGCCCACTAAGCCTGCAGGTACAGTGTCTTTCACTTTTCCCTCTAAGGTGCTGCACTTGGTGGAACGTTTTACAACCACCGGGATGCCAGGCCGTTCCTCTACTGGACCCCGCGGTAGTTTCCCGATTTCTTTGTCAGTTTAATGAGGCGCTTGTTGACTTTGAGTATATATATATATATATTTATTTGTGTATCTGATTGGTGGTGCAACTGACATGTCATGCCTAGATTGCACCACAAATTTAGACGATTCGACACTCAAAGAATCTTAACTTACAATCTTTTTATACTATATTTGTTATTATTTTTAAATGTCAGATGTTATATGAATTTTATATTACTCTTTATTTATTTTGAGCATAGTGTATTGTGTAGTTATTGCAGACTGTCCTCTGTTTATTATTTGTTCTGCTACTGTTTGGCAATAAAGTGTGCTGTCATTACGTGTCACACTGTATGGTCATACTGTTTGCTGATCAGTTTGCTCGGTTTTCATTTTGAATTCTGCTTTCATCATTTGTAATGTCTCCGGCTTTAGCGATTTTGCTATGTCTTATCAAGGACCCAGGGCTTTCTTTAAAAAAGGAAAAAAAATTGTAATAAAAACTGCAAAGGGACTTTGGGAGAAAATCAGACATTTGAACTGCCTGATTCGAAAGAAAAGAAGCAAAAATATCAGACAGACTCTTTTCATCTGAACTCTTAATATATTTATATGCATTTCTGTATTTGGTTGCGCTGTCTGTGTTTGCCACCAACAAGACATTGTTAAGATGTTATCTGTGTTTCTTCATTTGCTTGTGCTCTGTTTCTCTGTTACTGTGTCACAATGATTGTGAAACTATTTTTCAAGAGAAAATTCCTGAGAAACCAGACATAAACCTTTTTATTTCTTTCATGGTCAAAACCTCATAGAAATTATTAAATGTAATGCAGCCAATAACCTGTTGGGCTTTAAAGGGTTTTTTTTTCTCTCCCCCAGCTTATTAATATCTGAGCGCAAATTCAATCTTTGAATTTGATGAAATTCACTGATACTAAACCAGACCTGATTTAGCATTCTCGGAGTATACTATCATTACAGAAGGAAGAAAAAAGGGAAAAGTGCTGTCAGAGACATCAATGGGTTTTTAGAACATATCAAAGCACAGTTGCTCTGAGGACATGATAGGGTGGTATACCTGTTTTTATCTCCGAATGCTGCCCTGATGTTTTCTGAAGCCTGCCTACCACTGACACAGCCTTCAAACTATTATCTCTCTGCTTCCTTCCACCTCGCCCCCACCGCCCTCCCCTCTCTCTCCCCGCCAAGAACATAAAAACACTCTCCGCGAGTCCCTGTCTCAGCAGAAAATATTGTGAGATATAATGATGATGCGTCACAGGGAGCAGAAAGTAGTAAAAAACAGCTTTGCTGTTCACATGCAATTTGGTTTTAGAAAAGACGATTTAAAGTAAGAGCGCTTTCAAAACACAAACATGTATATGAGACAGTGTTATGATCGCAGCTAAAGTGAAGAGGAAGAGAGGTGTGTTTTAATGGAGGTAAATTTAATCTGAGTAAAGAAGCGATTATGTAAATTCCTCCACACAACAATGGGATCATCAATAAGAGCGGGATGTTCATTAGGCTCAGAGAGCTTTAATATATGGATGTTTTGGCTAATACACAAAGCAGATTGGTAAGCAAGCTCACTCATGCATGATTTCTCTGTTAATCGCTTGACTCTGTATTCAAATGTGTCAGCCGCAATGGGATGCTACATCTTATGCTCTCCTTACAAATCATATTAGCGGTCCCAGCTTATACAACCAAATGCAGTCAATGCAAAATACATGGGACTTTTTTAAGTGTTATTTTTTTATGGATCAAATGAAGGACAGCTGCGCCTGTGGGGGAAACACGACACCTACTAAAGTGCAGTAGCACACAGTTTGTTAGACTAGACTAAAATGTTAGTCGGGTGAATATGTAACGAGACAAAAGTGATTAAGGAATCAATGAAAATTCATATTGGGGAAGCTTTGATGAACGTTGTGTGTGGCTCAAGAAATTGCCTTTAAGTGAAGTAACACATTTTATGCAAGTAGGTAAAGTGATATAAATGAAGCTTCACTCAGATCCTCCTCACAATAAAAAAAAAAAAAGTATTTTGCTCAGCATAGCAAATAATATATCTTTAGGAATTGCATTCATTTCAGTCATGAAAACATTCATCTTCACATGACTGGGAAAAATCTTTTCATAGGAATTAAAAGAGTAAGTAGCAGCCAGATGCTGATAATCAAAGGCATTTGATTAAATGACCATCAGCAAGTGCGAGCACCTCTATAAAAGCAGAGGTTTTGGCACCGTGCGGGTCTGAAGCATTCAGGTGTGTCTTAAGAGAATGCCGAAGAGGAAAGACATCAGCAATCTTAGAGAAGCAATCTGGGCATTGTTATGAAGCCTTTTCTGCCTAGTTGAAGTCCATCATTCTACTGTACAGTGAGAGGTTATTCACAAGTGCAAAACATTTAAGCCAGCAGTCCCCAACCCCCAGGCCACGGACCAGTACCGGTCCGTGAGTCGTTTGGTACCAGGCCACGAGAGTTGAGGCTCAGGTGTGAAATTCATGGTTTTCAGGGTTTTTATTGGCTTTTAGCGTTATTTTTTTAAATTGTTTTTATTGTTAACTTGGTTTCCCTGGGTCTTTTCCCGTGTGTTATGAATAAATCTAATCTTTTTTTTGGTACCGGTGCTGGTTTTATTTTGTTTATTTATCCGCGACACCTTAAAGGCCGATCTGTGAAAATATTGTCAGACATAAACCAGTCGATGGCGCAAAAAAGGTTGGGCACCGCTGATTTAAGCAATTAGCAATGTCCCAGATTGTGCAAGAAAAGCTACAAAAAACAAGAGCTACACACAAAACTCTACAGCCATAAGTTAGCCTGATAAATGTTAAAGTTCATGACAGCATGGTTCAAAACAGACTGAACAAGTATGGCTTATTTTAAGGGTTTTAGAGCAGGAAGTCTCTTCTATCTAAAACAAACATGCCATGCTGGCAACAAACCACAAGAAGTCATGAACAACATCTTTTGGAGAGGCAAGTCCAAAGAGGCACAGTGCCACATTTGGTGAAAAGCAAACATTGCCTCGTACCAGCTGTCATGCACGGCGGTGGAGGGGTGATGATTTACGCTTGTTTTGAAACCACGTGCATCTGCGATCATTAAGCCAACCGTGAACTCCTCTGTATAACAAAGTACTATCGACCCAATGTGAACCTATCTGTGTGACAGCTAAACTGTTGCATGGACTAGAGTCTGGCGAAAACGTTATTTTCCACGTTACTATGTCAGGAAACAGACTGACTTCTAGTCAGTTGTAGTATCTCATCTATAGATAACATAATATCTTATATGTAATGTCTTATAGATAGATAACTTGTAATTCAAGACCTGAGGCAATCAAAGGCCCAACACATCCCCATTTTATTAAGGAAATCATAAATAAAAGTTATATTAAATGAATAATTCACAAAATTCAACCTCTGCTTACAATCTCAATGAGTTCTAAGGTTGCAATCAATATCTAAGCTCAAATAAATGAAAGTATGAAAATGAAATATACAGGCAGGAATCCTCAGCTGTGATGATTTGACTCTGATTCTTGATGACAACAGTGATTCCCCTTCATAAATGAATAAAGTGGGGGAGGAAGCAGAGTGCTCCACCGCGTTAGCTATGGAGAAATTCTGTACTGTAGGGGCACTGATCATTTCAGTCAGAACAGATCACACAGACTAAGTTGTTTTCTTCACCACACCAGAGTTGACTGATGTTTAGAAAGCAGCAATGTCTGCTGGCCAATGGTCAGGCTCTCTCAGACATTATTATTCTGAGGGAGGCGGAGTACGAATATTCACAAAAAACTTCACCTTCTGCTATTGACTTTGTGCTTGAATGTCTGCCCTTTTTAAAAAGAAAAAAAAAGACAGAATAACTCTATTTCATGTGGACTGCACTCCGTCAGTGTTGAGTGTGCCCTGTATAAATCGGGTTTTTCATGCCGTCTAAATTGGTATTTCAAAACATTTTCACCCCTGAGTAGGTTACAGCATCTAAAAAGAAACAAGCAACTGACAAGATCTAAACGCATACAGGAAAAACTCAGATTCACCTGTGCTTTGTTACAGCAGCAGATGTAGGAACACAAATCCAGCTGTGCACTGAAATCCTGGGGCCCTGCAGTTGCGCTGGCGCTTGACGCAACACGCAGGGATGTAGTGGCAAACTGCTGTTTTCTTCCTTAATTAACTGTTTTTTCTTGCTATTTCATTTGCGGACCTTTAAGATTAATCAGACAAGTGTTGCTTTAGCAGATTGTTAGATTAGGAATAAAAGAAACCCAGTGGGGAAAATGGCATTTTTAATTCTACTTAAACTATACTTCTGGCACTGTAGTGGGATTTAATGGCAGATGGTTGGAGATGCTTGTACAGCAAATAAACATGCATAGTAGCTCACCTATAATTCTTTACATCCTAGACAACAGTGTTTACCACTGAGAAAAACTCTCCACGGGATACAAGCAGTGTGTCGTGACGTGGAGATTCCTGTGATTCACCGTGATTATCACAGCCTCTGAGATACCCACTTATAACGCATGATAATGACTTGTACTTAATTCTACCTGCTTCCAAGTACACTGCAGGGCCACCAGGTGTGGCAGACCAGTGCATGCCCCCAGCCTACTGGCCCGAGTGTATTACCATGCCGCCAGGAACGCTGCAGGACTGCGTGGCCATTTTGGCGTAGCAGAAGAGCTCATTACTGCGACTTCCATATTCATCACTTGATGCGCACTGTAACAAAAAGCAATTATCCCACACACATTCGCAGACAAAAGGAACACTGTGTGTCTCAGAGTGAAAGAATAGAAAATGTTTTTGGCATATTTGCCACTGGGCTGTGTGCAAGTTTTATTTATACATCCATGCACGTTATACTGGTTTACTGGTGTCACAAAACTACACCCAGCATGACTTCTAGGTATAATAATCCTACTGGATGACTCAAAAAACATAAAGATCGATGCTGCCAAAAGTATCCCCAAATTTAAAGAAAAAACAACTCTCAAATATAAAACATACCTTCCAAAATTATCACAAACTTTGTTGTGATTCATGTCCAGAAAGTTTGGATTTCCATTTATGTCAGGAGTGAAAAAAAGGTTTCAAAATGCAATTCTGAGATGTCTGAGACATTATGTGACCTTTTGTTCACTGTCCTTCAGGAACATTGGCTTCCCTGGACTTTATAGCGAGGAAAAGCTTGTTTACGGGAGTTTTATCATTATTATTTTTTATATTATCATCTTATCAATCGTAACAACAAAATCAAATACAGAGCTTGCACCATTGTCGTCACTGCAGCCTGATCAACGTAGGGTGTTTAAGACCGCTTCGTAACATTTGGTCAGTTAAAAATCTATTATTTAGCTAGATATTTTGCTTATTATGTGTTGTTTTTAAAAAAGAATTAGTAGTCATAATATATCTTATGCTACTGTTGCAACAAGTTGTGGATTACTTATTTATGTTCTGCCCAAATCCTTTGTTGTTGTTGTGCTTGCAGCGTTCCACATGCGTTACCTCTGATAGACAAGCTATAAAACATCAACACTTAGAACATTCATGAAGGCATGTTTTTTTTCTGTCATTGCTTTTTAAATTGTGATTCTGTTGTAGTTCTGCTGCTGTGCTTGGGATCATTGTCCTATGGCATGAGTGTTTACAGTCAAGCGTCAGCTGTGGGACAGATGGCCTCACATTTGATTCTGGAATCATTTGGTGTACAGAGGTCTTAATGATTGCAAGATGCCCAGGTCCTGTGGCAGCAAATCACCACCCCTCCACCAAAGTGCTTGAGAGCTGGTGTGCATTATGGCCATAACATGGCCAGACGTGGTCACCTTGGTCTCATCTGTTCAAAGGACATTGTTCCATGAGTCTTGAGGTATTTTACAGATGTAACTTTGCAAACCTAAGCCATGCTGGCAACAAGAACTTAACACTTGTTTGTTTTTTTCTAAATGTACTGATGAACTTTGACATACTCACTGAGGCCTGCAGAGTTGGGATGCAGCTTTTTTTTGTAGTTTATCTGAGGATTGCAAATTCACCTTGTGCACCTCGAATTGCTCACACTTATGATCAACTAATCAGGTGCATTTGATTATTAGCACCTGGCCGCTACTTACCCTCCTAATTCCAATGTAAGCAGTCGGTGTATTTTAGTATATCCTCACCATGGCTGTATAACTAGCACAATATTTGCTAGTTTTTCAGAGAGGTTTGGGCGTGTTGTGCCCCCTCTTCAATGCTTAGCGCAAATGAAGAAGTGTGCACAACATATTTAGGCCAGATTTGAAAGTGCCATGACTTACGGTTTCGGTGTCTCCACTATTAGTCTTGTTGCTTCCTTTTCATTTCCTCGCAGCTGAAAATGCAGAAATCATTCTCACCATCAGAAGTCACCATAGAAGCAAAAGTAAATGAGGAAGACTCAAAGGAAGTGGTTGCACCGCAAAATGAAAGTATAGTACATGCAGCATTGAGAGTATTTCATGTGGCCTTGAACTCATATCAAGTCAAGAAATAATATTGGGTGATGACACGTCAACCAGCTTATTATATATATCATGTGTGCTCTTTCTGTCTTAACACTTTAGCAAGTCTACCTACAAAACTTGCCGCCTGATGTGACCGATGACCCAGCTGGCTTGCCACAGCGTGACTCATCAGTGAACAGGCATTAATTCGGAGCTGAGACAGTAATTGGTTAACAGAGAAAAAAATCAATATAAACAATTTAGAGGGTCTTAAGAAACAAAAGTGTAAAAATACATGTTTTTGCCCTTTGAGTCCTGCTGAGTTTGATTGCAGTTTGCTGTGGGGGGCTGTTATATTTTTCTCTTGCAAAATGATCAGCAGTGTCACTGCACAATTACCCCACTGCACTGTCTCACACCCTAAGGCGTCTGACCTCTCTTTCTATTCTTAATGCTAGCTGGCAAGGGCATTGAGTCATTTATTTATTTATTGTCACAAGCAGCAGCAGACCCCACTCCAGCGGCATTTTAGATGCATCTCTGAAGGAAAAGGGGATAAAAGAGACAAGCGAATTCAACCAAAGGCCTGCAGCATCCGCCAGTGTTACTGCTGCTGTCTCACTCCTGACCGGCATCTGACGGCTGTGTGTGCAAATAGGCAGCTAAGAAAAGAGAAGTACAGCCAGGGGTTGTGAACTTTCTCCCTCTCTGTTTTTTGAGTGCCAGAATGTTCCCCCTCCCATGAATACCAAGGGCAACCTGCCTCCATTATTCATAACCCAGCTGTTCTAAGGTGCCCATATTTACACTTATATTGCAGAACCAGCAAGTGGCTTTTCCTTTTTAATATTGTGGCTGCCAGCCCTCTCTGACTTCTGCAGCTGAAGGATCAGCCGGAGTTGCTGTGGGGCAAAAAGTGCGCACTGATGGGTGGCAGGCTAGCGAATTTATAAACAAGATTTGGTAATATCATATTTGCCACGTGAATTATTGAACAGAGTTTTATGATGCTTTTGAGACTGCATGAGAATTTCATTATAATTTGATTATAAGGCAGCTATAGTTCCCGAGGATGTCGACTTGATTAGGTTATTCATATGGTTTAAATAGCGGCTCTGTGCCTGGCTTAGGGATGTCTGAGGAATAATGAACAGCAGATTTTACCAGGGCAAAAATCTCAATCCAGCATACAACTGCAGTGATCAACAGTCATTACATGGCCATCGGCCAGCAGCCAAGGCGAATGAATAACACATGAATCCCTGTTGATGAAACATTGGAGAGTAGTTACCAGTACCCAGCTGTCTCATTGAGATAGTATTCTTGGCCAAGTGGAGCAGAGCTGGTCGGAATACAAGCCAAGCAGGTGGTATGTAGGCCTCATGACACCACGGGGGCAACTGCTAACAGGTTTGAAAATGACCCGATCCAGCAAGCACAGGCAGATTGTTCTAGTGCGGATGTTTGGAGAATAATCCCTCACAAGGACGGCAGCATTTTTCTGGTGTCTCTTACACAGACCGAGCTGGCCGATCACAGATATGAGTCTGATATGTTCTCACTAGACGGCTCTAGTAGATACTGTTGCAGAGCTGTCCCTGATGGCTGAAAAAATCTATGGCCTGGGACTGAAGTTTGAGCTGGTTGATCCTTCCGTACCAGTCAGCCTGTCCGTGACTCGGGCTATACTCCCCAATCCTGTTTAAACCCTTGTGGGATTCGAGATGAGAACACCATCAAGAGGGGGAGGCAGGATGAAGTTACGGAACGAGACACATATCTTATTTATTGTATGTGGTCAGACTGCACAGGAGGTTTGAGCTTAGCTGGAAATAGCCATGTGTTGCTGTTGTTTTTCATCATTTTCCAACCGAGACACCTTCGGCTGACATCATCTGAGACACTGCAAACACATTCTTAAATGAATTATACACCTATAAGACAGCGAAGGCTCTCTGAACCCCCTGTGCTCCTTGTTAAAGTGCGTCTATGTTATATAAAAGAAATCTTTTTGTAAGTTAAAGGTTTGCAATGCAGAGGTAATGTGCTAGCAGGCGAGGCGCTCTTTATAAATGGTTTCTAAGTTGCAACCAATAGCTTTGTTTGCTTTTTAATTATTTCACCATACATTTTTTATAAGTACATTTCTATGGTTATATAACAGCTCTGCAGACCCTTCAGACTACCTATTTATTAATAAGCATTTGTATTACTTACTGTACTGCTGCACACTTGATGGGGTCATTAAAATTTTTACAATTCATTACATTTGTTATAATAACCAACATTATTTGTCACTGACCTGTGAAATTCACCGATCTCCAAAAGATGAGCTTTTTATGAGTTTTGCATTTTTCGTCTAATTCAGTCATTTCAGTCGTTATTTATTGACTTAGTTGGAGCGTAAGCCATAAATAAACGGATTTACCAGATATTTTTCCTGTTACTTTAACAATCTCTCACCTAAAATTTTGATGCTGTTGCAGGTTTAAAAGCTTTATAAAATGTCTTATTTAGCATTTAATTAATTGCTTAGTGTGTAATTAAAATCATATCCAACAATCCATTTCTTAAGCAGACGATGCCAAAAACCACCTTTTTTTTTAAGAGGGAATTGCTAATAGAGTTGCTGTGTGACGGCTGTGCATCAACATGTCAGCACAGGTAAAACCACGACATTGATAGATCAGAGGTAAATGGGTCACGGCTGCTCGCAGGGAGACGCAGAAGCAGACAAAAATTCCGAGGTGGGGAACAGAAGTGGCGCGCGGGGCGGGGATGTTCGAAAGGTGCGGGGCATCATTTGCATGGCTGTGCCTTAAGTTTTGTTGTTCTAAATGTTGTTGTCAGTGTTGTGAGTCACAGGAGAGCGGCAGAGGTGATGATGTCCCAGAGACTGTCTGGCATGTAGGGCAGCAGCTGCCTCATTTCTGACCCGTTCCACATTTTTGCGCATCGTTGTGAAGGAGATGTCATCTGAGCAGAAACCTATCTGACAGCTGAGAGTGAAATGAGGTGAGAAATCAAAGTCACATTCTATTTAGGAACGTCTCCGTGGTGCCTATCTGCAGGCTGAGATCACCAACAGGCTCCCTGTCTCCCTCCTCCCCTTCCCCTTGCCTCTGCTTCTCCTCCCATCCTCTCTCTGCCTTTTTCCCTGCGGTTCCACTCACGAACCACTCTCCATGCCATTCTTCAGTGCAAAAGAATCAATGCTCAACACAGATATTTACAGAAATTCATTTTTAAATTCTAAATATTGATGAAATACAACAACTCATGCATCTAAAAAAAAAAAAAAAAGGCTTCGGGACACTGTACAGTAAATAGAGTTTCTTCTCCCTTAAGCTGCCGGTGATAGATGATAAATTCCATGTTTAACACAGGCTACAACCTTTTCCTATATTTAGGTGGCAAATATAGTTTAAAAAATCATTTTAGCCCAAGCTTGTTTACTTTTAACTTGACTTCCCCTTGAGAAGCTGGCATGTAAACACTTTATAGTTTTACCTCACAACCGAGAGGAAAGTATCCCGTTACTGGGCGGGGAAACAATGAGGATGGATGGCTCCTTTCACAGTCTGTCTATTAGTTTTCATTAGGCAGCCCAGGGAAACCTGGAGATTTATAGGGCACATTTGCTTTAAATTCAGCCCTGCAGGGTTTCACCTGATTGCTGCACGGGGCAGACAATGATCAGCTACCATCCGTCTCAACACTCTGCTTCCATTTCCATAAATTCTCCCTGTCTGCACAAGAACAGAAGCCTGTCATAGTCTACAATGTCACAGCGAAGACGTCCACCCCAGCTGGACTTCTAGTTGCTCCAATCCCGCTTATTCTGGCGGGAGGGCTTATTGTGGATTGCTGCTGACAGATCCGCACCTCGAGTTGTTCAGGTCTGAAGGCGTGCCAGTCATCGCTGTTCAGGGACGTTTTATAATGAAACAAATATGAGTATTTATTCTTTCTCCTTCCTTCAGTGGAGGCAGATTGTCTAGTGTGGATGTTGCAAGCCACTCATTTGCTAGATGACCCTGTGAAGCTGGCGGGTCAATCAAAGACGTTTGTCACAAAGAAAAAAGTGTGATTTTCACAGAATGAAAATAATCAAGCCGGTCAGCCCACTGATGTGGATTGCCCATCATTCACCAGACAAACAGTGAGGTCAAATACAGCCGAGAAACTTTTCGAATAGTTTGATTAGATTTTTCTTCTTTGAATTGACCGCTTAACTCATCTTCATTTATATTTGTTGCTCCTTTTTCTTTTCTGACTTTGAGTAATCATTCGCTGATTGCTATTCCAAACTCCTCTCACAGAGGGTGTGATTGTCGCCGTTATGCAAAAGCGTTGTCATACACTGGGTCCTATGATTAATCTGAACTGGCACAGTGGTATAGAATTTCCTCCCCACAGCGGGATCAATATCTTCTTCCTCGGCTGGGTAAAGTCTAGGATTTCATTAACCCATTTACAAAGACTTGACCATCCTCTGTGAGTTATTATGAAAAGGGAAGAAGGCCAAAAGCATTCTTTAGCCAGGATGACGTCCTCTGAGGCTGGCAGTTTTTCCTCATTCTGCTAGCCCACGGAATAGAAACGATGATGCCGATTATTCATATGCATTTCAGTCAGTGGTGGATAAATCCCCGTGTTTAGCCAATCAATAACGCCGCGATCCATCAATTGTATTTCACCATTCCTGTCAGAGACGCTCTTCTCCTTTAAACAATATTTTGTATTCACCGCGCTGGTCGTGAATAAATGTTTAGCTTAGAAATTCCAAACCTCCCTCTTGGTGGGCAGCCATGTTACTTCAGACCTCGCCCATGTTTAATTCATTACTCTGCCCGTCCAGGCAGCCAAACTTAAAAGCAGCAGACCTGATGTATTTGATCCCTCTGTTGTTTTGATGAGATCACTCACACTCCGAAGCATGTTTTCCACCTCTCTGTCTGCTGTTTCATTCAACCCTGATGACTGAGCTCCATCTGTTTCCACAACATTAGGCTACAATGCATTAGCATTACGATGGGGGGGGGGTGGGCATGCGGGGAGGTATCTATCCATTCGAGCCCAGCAGCCTGGTGTGGTTGTGAAAGAGGCAGGTTGTGGCCATCATTGCTTGCATCTGAATGTGACTCCTTCCTTCCAGTGAGCTGCTTCTTGCTGCCTGTTCGCATGGCGGGCAGCTCTCCTTCTCTGCCTGATTGTTGCTCCCGCGGAGCTGAACCGCCTGCTGTTACGGGGCCTGAGGGACAGCCTGGCTCGTTCACAAAGAAAAAAGAAAAAGAATAGAAGAGGAGGAGTGAAAATCAATTCCTCATTAAACTAATTTGTAAAGGCTGCATCAAAAGGTGTTCAACATTTGCTCTGGCACAGCTGTCAGTTTGATGCGACCTTGAGTATGCGATGCATCGCCTGATAAATAGCGCGCGCGCGCGTTGACGAAGAAGGTGTTGCTTTTGTCTTACTCGTGATTGATAGTTGGGTCATGGCTCCCTTCACTTTCTAACGTGGAGAAACAACAGCCCGGCGACGCACGAATCAGAACCTAAATCGATACCAGGGTGTGTGTCCGCTCGTTGTCTTTGTGTGTGTGTGCGACGGCTTGTCCGACGCTAAAGTTTGGATATTTGTGACTGTGACAGAAAGTCAAAGAGCAAATAAGAAAGAAGAAGTTGGGGAAAAAGAAGCAGTCTGAACGAGAGTAGAAGAAACTCTGATGCCCTGTCACAGGCCAAAGGAGGGAATGTCATCTCCTCCACGTCCTCTCTTGGCAGAACAGCGGAATTACCCTTCTTTATGTGCTCATACATCTTTTTCTTTTACAGATGACCAGCTTTCCCCTTTGGAATTGACACCCACAATTTATACTCATTTCATTTCTCTCCACAGGCCGCACAAGGGCTCCTTGCTGAGGTGTACCTGCCACGGCTATCAATAGAGTGAGTCGTCATGGGCTAGCTAATGCAGCCCACTCCCACTGAGGTAATCCTTCAGAGGCATCCCACGGCCTGAGAGAAATGTCAGAGCGCTGCTGTGAGGATCAGTCTGAACTTGCATACAGAGATAGAGATATATCTTATTTAAGCCTGATTTAATTTGGGCTGCTTGGCAATGGCGAGAGAAAGTGTTGTGTGCAGAACAGAGGGTGGGAGCTGGGGATGCAAAAAGTCTGTCTTTATTTAGAGAAACTGGCTTTGGTACAACACAGGCCAGATGCACGGCAAAGTGAACTGACAGATGTAGTGGTCACAGATATTTCTCTGCTCAGATTACCACCTGCACTAGTTCGACCATATGAATATTTAGTGAATGCTGAAGTGCCTTCTTTAGTACGCCTTCCACAAACAACTGTATTCTGCCACACTGGATTTCTGGCACAATTTGAAAGCGTAACATTGATAATTCATTTCTCATACAGAGAGGGAGAAGCTCAAAACTTATTAATAAAACTTTGCGAAGCATGTGGTTTCACAGATGTGTTCGGCTCCCTGCTGGGACCACTCAGAGAGGTTCCACAGGATACCGTGGGTTTGTCTAAAGTCTTCAAACAAGTGCTACAATGGGCTAACAAAGGTGATAACACTAATCAGAACAAATTCTTCTCATGTATTTCTTTATTTCTTATATTCTAATTGATTTGCAGTCAATCTGGAAATTAAATTGATGATTAAATTAAACTTAAACTTGTGGTAGTTAATTTGTGAGCTCCTTGGTCATGGATTCAAGGAAGCACACAAATCGGTGACCATTTCCCAAAAGCTGACATGCTTCTGTATATTGTCAGCAAATCGAAACCACACAATCATTGGACATTGTAAATAGAAGCCCTAAAGATGCTGATGCTCAGCAGCTGGCTCTCTAATCTCAGATGATCTTAAATGCCCCAAGAGGAAAGCTAGCTCTGCTCACAATATGTATATAACTACTGTACATTGAATAGTGCATAAAACAAAACTTTGAACAGGGAAAAAGTCCTATAGATAAATATGAAACAGTTTTGTGTGTTAAAAAACAGCAACGATAACCAGTGAAACCAGTGCAAATCAGGCATACTTTGGTAAGATATTTTGGTAAACACTGTCTGTACTCGTTCACTGAATCATTTCTGTTTTGATCTCCAGTAGATTTGTTTCCTTTATGGATGGACTTTGATCAGCTGACTTGCTGGTTGTGAAGGGTTTTTATTACTGTTTTTGAGTACCCCAACACTGATCAGAACAAAGATGGTAAATGACTCCAGCATGTGCAACTTTTGACGATACAGCATGCAGTTAATTTGCACGAATGTAATGTCTTTGATATGTTGCTTAGAGACAGTGGTGACCCGATGAGAACTCAATAATAATCAATAAGGGAATCAAAAAGGATAGGATAGGATCAGCTGGGATAGGCTCCAGCGCCCCCCGCGACCCTGAAAAGGATAAGCGGAAGCGAATGGATGGATGGATGGATGGATGGAATCAAAAAGGAATCGAATTGATTAGTAATATCAATAATGTAAACGGAATCGCTAAATACTTATCGATTCCCATCCATAGATGTAATCAGCTTAAAGTTTAATTGACTTCTACCTGAAACCGCCTGGATGCAAGTCCTGTTACGTAGCAGCCATGGAGCGTGGAGTACCCCAACAAAGTCACCTTGGACCATTGTTTTATACTATCGTTAAAAATGGCATGCTACTCATCCTTAATAAGGCTACTATTTCTATGTATGCAGATGATTCAATAATATGTGTGGCAGCCAACACTGAAAAAAAAGTTAAATGTATTTCTAAATTCTGAGTTACAATCGGTGTAAAGAACAAAACATTAATTTCCTATGTGTCTTAGACAAATAGCATGACATTTGGTTCAAACCACGCTATTAGAAAAAATCGGATTTGCAAGGTTTTCATTAATGTGCCTGTCGATCAAGTCCATGAGACCAAGCTTCCAGGTGTAATTTTAGACCTGGACAGAACATACTAATGAAGCTGTTCTTAAAAGTTGCTAAAATGTGAAATGGTATCTCTGAAGGTAAAAGATATGCAAATGTTTTTGTCACCAAAATCGATCAAGCAATTAATCCAGGCATTGATCTTGTCTCATCTTGATTATTGTCCAGTGGTACAATGGACCAGAACAAGTCTTGTAACAATGCATTCATGTCCTAAATGGTTAACAGCAAAACATTTCTAACTTTACCCTTTACTTGTATTTTTCAGAAATATTATTATTATTATAAAGATTTGAATTATTTTTATAAAATTAGTATTTCAGTGTAGCTAAATTATACCCTATTCTACCAGACAGGGTATATATTATATTATATTATATTATCCTCCTTAGCAAGAAGCAGTTTAGTTAAAAGAGCAGTTTTATACATTGGTTTGAAGGAATTTTATGTAAATTTTTTGTTATCAGTGAGCCTAAGCCTGATATGGGGCAAAATTTGTGTTGCAAGAAGCTGTTTTTGTTGCCTGCATGTGTGTTATTGTGTGATGATGTCGTGTGTGTTTTATAGTGCTCTGTCACGTTTTAAAGATTTGTGACCCCAGGAAGAATAGCTGTTGCATTACTGCATATTTGGGCTACATGTTCAATATCCAGTCAAATCTGAGAACTGAAATGTTTAAAAGTTTGCTGAGTTTGCCCACAAAAAAAGATTTGAAGCTTTTTCTCCTGGTTGTTTGTACTTCTACCACCATCTTTACTGTTGCAAAATGTTCCCAACTGTTTAAATATTTCCATCTGGACCGCACAACATCATAATGTCCGTTAAACACGCAACACGAAATATTGACTGATAACAAGCTTAACATAAACCAATATTCCTTCGGAATGGAATATTTAATTTGGAATATTTCTTGGCTTCTTTTTGATTAAATTTTGCCTCTCAGTTCCTGTACCATTGGGCACCGTGGCAATCATTAAATATGCATTACTAATATTGAAAATAGCCGCCTGTTGTATGTGATGCAAGCAGTTTTTGGAGCAGAATTGGGAGGTGTTGTTCTGTTTCTGAAGTTTTCCAGCTCACTTCTCTAATCCATACTGACAGAGGAAGCGCTACAGGAAGGCAGTACAACAGGGGCTCAGCTTCCACTTGTCTGTACTCTGCTGGGAGAGCAAGGTTCTTTCTTCATACGTGGGATGTATTTTAGCATGCCTAAATAAAGAACAGTTATTTCTTGCTGAATGAATAAATCAATGAAATTAATTCTGCTTTCAGTAGAAACACTTCCCTCAGTGATATCAAGGTCCTTGAGCCTTGCTTTGATTATTTCCATCCATTTTGGATGCTATTTTTTTTTTTTACGTCCTTGATAATGTAGTGTTAATGCTCCGAGGCCACAAATAGCTTGATCCGTCTAGGTACCCTGTCCTCTTAATGAAAGTGCAAAGACACTCGCCCTCTATACTGATGCCTCTTCCTGGCAGATGGCTTGATAGGCTCGCGCACAAGTCTGCCAAGATGAAACGATGCCTCAATGCAAACAATACTCACAATAAGCCCTTTAATAGCATTTCCCCCCACTGCCATAGTAACAGTCCTGTGTAATAACTACTGATACAGTAGAGTGAGCAGGAGGAGATGAAGAAATTTTCAGCAAAACAAAGAGACCCTGTCGGCTGATGCAGTCATCTGCAGGAGAGAGGATGGGTCAATAACAGACGCAGGGATGAATTGTTGGCCCTGTTGAGTGGATCTGAGATAGGGATGTGCGTTCTCTGTGAAGGAAACATATTCCAGGGCATATCCAACAAAAAATACTATCTGCTTCACACAGAGAGTATTGTTTTGGCGATGAATCCAGCTGGCAAGCTCTGCCACGTTTCTTTCCTTGGAAGGAATCGCAGTTAACAATTTGGAGCAAGCAGCGCCTTGACTAAACAGATAATCATATTATTGTATTGCATCTCCATACATTACACACCTGCCGTAGACTGCAAGCGTGTGTAATGTATGTACAGCTCAGTAAATAGATCAATCAGCGCACACGGCCGCGTAGCAGGAATAGAAAAAAACCACAACAACCTCTCTCCGTTTTTCTCACCTCACACACACTCTGGGATATTTGCAGTACTTTCAGACCTGTTGTCTGGGAGACCACTCCTTGTTTAGATGTGTTGTCAAGGAAACAAAGACGGAAAAAAAAATCTGCTCGGTGAAATTTTTAGAGAATCCATCTGCTAGGTTGGAACAAGGAATAAGTAACACTCAGCCTAGTTGGACGAATGCTTCCAATAAAACATATCTTCCAAAGGGAAAGAGGTTTTATTGATTCTGCTACACTGTTATTAATATAAAAATGGAGCCGGCTTGTTGTAAATAAGCCAGGTGGATTCCTTTTTATTGCAGTCCAGCGGAACCTTTTACCTATTGAATCGAAAATTGCGTGGGAGAAAATTCTACCGTATAAGTCAGGTAGCCCTCTGCAGTGTAATTACTGCCGAGCCGGCCACCCGTCCCTGTAATGCTGAATAACAGGATGTCCAAATGCTCATAATCACCTATGATTACTGGTGAAAGGTTAAGCTGATTCAATCCCTCAGCCCAATTTGCTACAAAATCCAGGAAAATACTACAAAGACCATGGGATTTGCAAGCCTGCTGGTAAGGGATGCTGAATGATCAGATTGTTGCTTTGGGAGAATAATAGCATGTTCTGCATAAGGAGTCGCAGCATAATTTCATTGGAGTTGCGTTACCCGGGAGAAGAGCAGCAGCTGGACATCCAAAGTAGCAGACAAACTGCATATTGTGTAAGCAGTTAAAAAAAAAAAAAAAAAACCCAGCATGGCCTAAATATCTCCTCACAGCCTGATTTCTACCCTTTTCACAAATCTCCTGATTCTGTCACATCTTTGCTGTTTTACTCAACCGCTTTCCCTCCTTTGCTCCATATCTTCCCTTTCTCACAAAGCATTCTCAGAAATGTGTGACGCAGTCGTTCGGTAATCATATCCTCACGCTGCTGTGAGGCTTGCGAGGCTTTATCAGCATGATAAACCTCACAAAACACATTTTTTTCCCTTCCTCAACCTCCTTTGACAATCACATGTTTTTAGAGGATGAATCATTCATTCAGCATGAGAATTGTTTTCAAACCGTACAGGCAGCAAGGTTCAATAGGCTGCATGTTTGGGATTTGGGCTCTGCCATGTCCCCCCGGTGTCACCTGGTGCTGATCTGTGGCGTTCAAGGCTGACAGCCTCAATCACAAGCAGCAGCAGCAGCAACTTCCACACTAAGGACCTCAGCCTTAATCCCAGCGCTGCAGCACAAACACATCATAACTCATCAGCTCTGCAACAACAATTGTTTGGCAACTCTTTGAGGAGCTTCCTCTTCTTTTCCTAATTTCCTCTTGCACATCAGGCTGCTCTGGTGATTTCTGTTAAGAGCAGAGGCTGAGGTGCCATCACATGCCGTGATGCTCCTGGGCGGCCTGGGACACATCAGCTTCCCTATGGCTGCATCCGAGTGAGAAAGCCCTGTCAACACGTCCAGCTCAAGGGGCTCGTCTTAAGGAGTAGAGGGGAAGCAGAGCAGAGAGGTGGAGGATGACAGAGGCAAGGAGGAGGCGGGCGTGGGGAGGCAGGAAGCAGGAGAAGTCCAGGTCATTGTTGGATCTGACAGCGGAGGGCAATGCCAAGCCTCATTTAGAATTCACTCCCTGAGAAGCAGCTGTTACATCTTTTATTGGAGGAACAAAGGAATGGCGTGCTATTTTCAAACGAGAGCAATTTTCTTAAGAGAAGCATCTAAAGGGACAAGAGGGAAACAGGAATGTGTGTGTGTGTGTGTGTGTGTGTGTGTGTGTGTGTGTGTGTGTGTGTGTGTGTGTGTGTGGGAAAAACAAAAACAAAATTCTTCTTCCAGGAACACAAACAGAGCGGCTCATTACTTGCTGCTCGGTGCTTGTTGTGTGCAGTGCTGGTTCGCACCCTGTCATAGTTTGGGTCAAAAGCCACCTCAGATAGATAGCCAGGAGAGTTGTCTCCAACACTTCTAGACAAATCAATACCTAAGATCCTTTTATATATATATATATATATATATTTCTACAGCAGCCCTCGCCCCCTTTGAAAATACACTTTTGGCACATTTGTTCAGTTTGAGTTTCGTTTAATTAAAACAAGGAATCGCTCAAGCATAAAGTCTAATTACTGTAAAACAATATCTTAGATGCACACACACACACACACACACACTCACACAAATGACACAGTGCACATTGGCGTATAGCAAAGAAGGCATTTCTCTGAGTCTCTGAAAATGGAAATGGAAATTGCACTTGCAGCCTCCCACTTTTGGTTAGCGAGCGCGATTCAAAAACTCATTATGATTTCCTTTGCTTGGCATTTTAATACACTGTGGGGGTAAATAACAAGATGGTCTGCGACTGTTTGGAAGGCTTGTGGGTAAATTCACGTTGTTCAAAGTCAGACAGATGCACGGAGAATGAAGTTTTCAAATGACAAAGTGAGCTAAAGAAAGAAAATGAGGGGGCTGTCTGGGTTTTTAATCGAGGAAAAGCCTGTAATACATTTTTAAATTGACGTGAGTAATAATACCAGTCAGTCAGTACATTTGGTTGATTTAATTAAAACAAGTCAGTGTGTTGGCTGCATGAAGACCAGAAGCTGAAACAACTTGGTAGACGTTCTGTGAATGAGCCACTTAATGAAAGCTTTTTAATCTTGTTACTGAGTTTTTGCAATAGATGCTTTGCTTGGCCCACCTCTGCCAGTTAACTGTGGATGTTTTATGGTCTCACCAAAGAGCACTAGTGTGATTAGACACAGCAGTGCTTCATGCGTATGTTTTTATTATTAAAAACTTTTTCAGGCCCGTCTCCATTAATTTTACAAGCATCAGGTTGCATGAATAGAAGGACAAGGTGTACGAGAGATGTGAAAAAGGGGTTGCACTCTCGCCCGGAAGTATTTTTACAGACATCTCAAAGGAGAAGCATTTGAAAAATACTGAGAGCACAGAGTAAACAAATAAAATCAATGCAGCAGGACTAAATAAACCTCCTTTTTCCAAGTCCAGTGTGTTACAGATCACACAGCTCAGAGGCTGACTCTCAAATGGATGAGGTGTGATAGATTACATGTGGCTAATGAGGCCAACAAGGAGAGACGTAGTGCATGCTCTAGACTTCTTCCTAATTTCACCTCAAAGGGTTGTTTAATGTTTTTGTCCTTAGATCTCAGATCTGATGCTGAAACATGATGACTGACAATTTGTCAGGTTTTGTTGCAAAAGCCTAAAAATGTTCTCATGTACGATGTCAGGTTATTGGATTGTGCTCGGCTAATAGCAGAAGACTTAATTTGAAGAACTGTATAAAACACTGAATTAAAACCATAATTCAAGCTGAGAATTTTACTTCATCCTGGGTGACCCAATGTTCACCCAAACTACCACATGGCTCATTTTGTAGGTTAACCCTAGTTGGTGCTGTAACCACTAAAGGCTACTTAGAAATTTAGCCACTGTAGCCTGTAATGTAACGATCCCTCAGAGGGGAGGCACACAGAACTGTTCCTTCTTTATATATAAAAAAGAATGAGTTATATAATTATCAGCATCTAAAGAAAGAAACTTGCATTTTTTAATTCTCTCCTTTCTTCTTCTTTTCTTCTGACCTCTCATTTTGTTGGGTGACTTTTCTAAATGTTAATG
Source organism: Haplochromis burtoni (assembly GCF_018398535.1). NCBI lineage: Eukaryota > Metazoa > Chordata > Actinopteri > Cichliformes > Cichlidae > Haplochromis > Haplochromis burtoni. Next base: position 1,530,061 of record NW_024582371.1, read on the forward strand.
ATAAAGCAGGCAGACGTTGCTGTCTGCTGAGAGGCTGATGGGCGCGTGTGTGCATATACGCCTGTCTTTGGCGTGCTCTAAGACATGGGTCTCGAACCGGCGGCTCTGAAACTGCATGCAGCTCTTTTGCTCAACTCAAAGCATTATGGCTTTAATGAAATTTTATTATTTTAATTTCAATTCAAGATCAAGAGGCGACGCTTTGATTTTTGTCTGTTACCATCCCCTGTCGACCTCTGTGAACAAGGTAGCAGTTAAAATCTTAATAACGCTGTAAGTTAGTCTTTACGTTCTCAAAGTGTAAAATTATGTATGGTAAATTTTAAAATGAATCATTTGACTCAGCTAACAGTATTTCATAATTAGAATTCTTTTAATTAAATCAGATAGCTACATACTTGTGTTAATCACATATTTCTGATAAATAAGCATGGGTATAATATGGCAAAAATGGTAAAACCGCCTGAGAAGCTGATTTTTTTTTGTTCAAAATAAAGTTCTCACCGCTTTTAGCATTTTTGATTTGAGCTGTCACTAGCAGGAAACTTTGTTCGGCATCATCAATAACATGGGATACCTCTAATAACTATAACTATAAGAGAGTGAACTGTAAGCAGGGTGCTCTGAGTGAGGTAAAATTAAAAGCTGTGATACGCATATGCATCATATCCTGTGAATCCCACTGGGATAAGTAGGTTATTTAAATTATGCAGTAATACCCGCTACAGCAAAAAGCAACCTTGAGTTCAACCATCAATAAACTGTCCTCACTATTTTGTGGAATCCTGAAACTAAATCACCGGAAAGCCTCTTCGCTGCCAGTTTTGAAAGAGCAGCAACAGCGTACTGCTGCACTCTCTGAGCAGTAGATTAAATCGAAACGAGGATTAAGTATTTCTTGTTTATTTGCTTTTTGACAGTAACAAGACTAACAGCACCTATCCCTGGCATGCTATGTAGCAAAACACATTTAATGAGGTGTTTTCTTGTCAGCGCTGTCTTTACTGAATGGCAAAGCCTGTGGTCCGCAGGTTCAAAGTCAAAGCTAGTTAGCCCTTTTCATCTGTCACTCGCAGTAGGATGGGCAAGATCAATCTGAAGTAATCTGAGAAATGCCAGCCGTCCTTTTCGCTTTACCCCAACAAAGGCCAACCAGAGGGGAGAGGAATCATCACTGTTAATTATAAAGCCCATTAAGTTTTGATCTGTGTGAAAGCTCTGTCAATAGAAAGGTGCTGTTATCACTCACCCATAGCCTGTTCCCTGGAATTAATTTCTCCAATCTGTTGTCAAATATCATAATACCTCGTGAATAACAACTCAAATTTTCATATTACAGGGTTGTCACAGAACATATGGCATAAAGATAAACAAATATTAAAGGAGACTGAGCGGACACTTTGGACCATTGTCACAGTTTGTGTTTTGCCTGATAATGGAATCAAAATAGCTGCTTGTCAAGCGGCGTGATTACAGCGGACTGTTGGTGAGAACATTTCCAAAGGGCACATTTCAGACATGTTTCCTGTTTAATTTCAACTATGAATCATAATTTAGTGGCAAAGCGGTGTCACAGGAAATATATAGTTTTCTTCATTTCAGATGAAGGATAAATTATGTTCCCCAAAACAGAACAGAAAAGAAATTATTCATGGAAAATGGAAATCAAGTGTTAATGTGATAATATTTCTCTGCCTCTCACAACTAAACGACACCGTGATGCATCATCTTCATCTGCTCGGCACCTTGAATCTTCTGCTAGGTCAGAAAAATAGAGACCAGAGTGATGATTGTCTTTGTTTGTGAGGCACGTTAGAAGGATTTACATTTGTCGCCTACCCGGCTAACAAGATTATGCTTTATGATTAGATTTTTCTCAAGTGGTGTCAACCGCTTCCATGATCGCGGTGAGGGATAAGTGGATCAGTTGATTCGGACTCTGGAGAGCTGGTGAGTTGGGAAAAAAAAAAGGTAAAGAGGCCAACTAATTACCAGTGTTGTCGCTATCTAGTTTGTGGAGGTTTGCTGGAGTGGCATGCCGTCGCTACAACACGTGGTGGCTGCAAGCTCCTTCGGCAAAACACCTTCGCTGAAGGAACTTCACAATGCCCTCTGAAGAAGTTTAAATGTTGCCTGGTAACTATGAATGCATATGAAAGATATAAATATAAGTGAACTGAAAGAATTCTGAGAACTATGCAGAGACTACCTTTGTGAACAGTTACTTAGCTACAAAATAAGTGTCAACACTGTCATTGTATGTTTCGACCCATTACACCAACCCTTGCTAAGAGGTCCTTGTAGATTTTCCTTTGTGTTTGAAGGGCCTTTACAAGTTTTCATCACAGATGTCAGTATAATTGGGTCAGCTGGAAGGAGAGTCTCTTGGTCTTTCTTTGTATTAGGTAGATGGATTACCATGGAGATATTCACATGCACATCTGGATGTACTGTCATCACTTGTTGGGATGCATTGCAATGATTTCCAAATCTTAGAAACCAACATTTTATTCATAACAGAAAATGGAAACATATCAAATGTTTAAACTGAGAATACTTTTTTTTTTTAAAAAAGAGGTCAAAAAGTTGGGACAGGCCCATGTTTACTGTATTTGTCATATTTTTCATTTTATTAAGGGCCAAATGTGTTCAGTTGGCAAAAGGTCTGAACTGTCATGATCAGATGTCTTCTTCTTTTCTTCTTTGATGGAGCTTTAACCTGCATTTGTGGATATCACAGTGAACTGTATACACAGATGAAGTATCTGGAAGTGTTCCTAAACCTGTGCAGTGATTTCCATGACAGCAACAGGCCTGTTTATTTAATGCAGTGCCACCTGAGAGTCTGATGATCACGGGCATCCAGTATAGATTTTTTGCCTTCTCTCTTGTACACAAGAGGATATTTCTCACAGATTTTCCAAATCTTTTGATGATATTGTGTGCTATGGATGATGAGTCTTCACAATTTTACACTGAGGAACATTAATTTCTCCACAACTTTGCTCCACAGTTTTGTTCTAAAAATCTATGCTGACCATGGCAGCACTGTGCTTAATTGGCCAGCCAGCTTCCCTGACCTGAACACCATAGAGAATCAGTGAAGTATTGTCAAGAGGAAGATGAGAAACACCTGACCCAAAATAAATTTGAAATGAAGGCTACAATAAAAGCAAAAAAAAAAAAAAAAGGCTTCACCTCAGCTGTGCCACGAGCTGATCCCCTCCATACAACACCATACTGATGCAGTAGTTCATTGTGAAGAAGCCCCAGTTATGTGTTATAGTTTTTAAATGAACATGGTTGTCATTAGCTGGGAAACCCTGCATTTAAAGTCATTACTGATTATTTGTCTGTGTGGGTTCTCAGTCATCCAGGTCACGGTAATCTAAGGAGCTTGGAAAGCTAAGTAACTGGACTTTCTTAAGGTCCTTGATGTTGTTTGCAGCTCTCATCTGAGAAGCCTTTTCACATTGCTGATTATTATGACCAGACAGCAATGAATGGACTTAATTTCATCCTGAACCAATTTCTGCTGGAGGTTTCTTCCTGTTAAAGTGGAGTTTTTCCTTCCCACTGTTGCTAAAGTGCTTGCTCATAGGAGGTCATCTGATTGTTGATGATTGTTGGGTTTTTCTCTGTATGTATTATTGTAGGGTCTACCTTACAATATAAAGAATGCACAAATTAGGCACCCCATCGGTGCTCCCCAGGTATGCTTTATTTGTCAACCAATCACTTGCATTGCAGAGAGAGGTTATTATGATTACAAAATTGTGGTTTTACTTTTTGCCCTCTCATTGTGTTTTTATTTTCCATTGCTTTCCTATTACATTTATTTATAACACAAGCTGTATTCAAAACATGCAGCAGTCTATAATTCTCACTTAAGCCTCTGCAGCCTAGTAAGGTAGAAAATGAGCAGTGCACTGATTGTACGACACCTCCTAAATAGGTGTGAACACATATTTCATGTAGCAACACATGGCAGGGCTTTATTTGCGTTCAAACTCTGTTGTCGAGGATCTCTCCCACACCTGACTGCTCCGTCTTATCCCAAATGAGCAAACGACAACATCTGGAGGCTTACAGAAAGGAAAAGCTCTGAGGACAAAGAGAAAGACAGAACAAACCCTCCTCCACACACACACACGTGCATGTACAAATACATGGGTAAAACACGCCCGAGGCCATTAAATGATAAAGCCCTCCCAGTGTGAAATAACGCACACATCACAACACATCACCATCACAGTGCAAAAAGAAAGTTTTCAGTTGCTCCTATATTAAGCTCACGATCGTGCTCAGAGCAAAAGTGAAATCCTTTAGTAAGAATCACTTTCAGACAGACAAGATATTATACTGCATGACTACTCAGACAGCATTATGCAGAGACAGGGGGCCGCTATGACACCTCCTTTCATTCTGAGCAAACTGTTGAGAAACACAATGTTTATGGTTCAAAGCCCAGGCAAATAGAAAGGCAGAGTGCTTTGTCTTTTAAGTGCACTGCAATTGGACTTCAAACCTGTTCAAATAAATAGGTCTTTAAAATATCATCTGCTCATGGTGCTGTATACAAAGAAGCAATATGTTATCTGTCTAGACTGTAGAGGTGGAAATTACAAATTACATTTCTGATTCAATTTATGCACCGCTTAAATCATGGTTCAAATGCACTTCATTGCATACATCAGTCAGCGAACGCCTCGACGCTCACACGGCCTGACATTCAGAGCTGAGTCTGACTGGCTCCAGGTTAGTAGTACGATAGCCTGTTCAGTTCAGCTCAGCTCAAAAACGAGTGCGTACCAGCTTGTTGTTTTTGACACCATTTTCAGACTTTTGTTTATTTGGCTTTTGTGGTCTTTAAAACAGCTTTGAATGAGGCACCGACGTCACTGCTGAGCTGACAACAGCAATCACGCTCGTCAGCAAAGAGCACCGCTGCTAAAAGCTACTAATTCAAGAGACAGTGGTGATTCAGTATACTCAGTTCACTTTTCAACTGAGATATTTTACATCTATGCATTTGAGAGCTCTGCTTTGTATCACCTATGAGTGATGAGATGGGATGGGATGTACCAGTGATGTGTCGACACATTGGGGCTACATTTCAGATAGTGGTCTTGTTAAAATTGATGAAATTATCAACACAGAAAAGTGCTATCAGATTTTGATCCACCATGCAATGCTATCTGTAAAGCATCTGATGGGCAAGGCTTCATTTTTCAGTATGACATTGATCTCAAACACATTGCCAGTGCAGTAAAAGTATAGCTGAATAGAAAAACACACAGTCGAACACTTTCATGCCATGGAACTCAATGATATTGAGTGTGGGATCATCTTGACAGAGAAAAAGAGGCAGTCAACATGCAAAGAAGTGCTTTGAATGTCCTTCAAGAAGCCTGCAGAACTATTTTTGACGACTACCTAAAGAAATTGCAAAAAGGAGCTTGCCTAAGTGAGTGCAGGCTGTGTTGAAGAATAAAGGTAGTCATACTATAGAGTATTAATTTGTTTTTCTGTTATATGCTGTATTGTATGTTTCAAGAAATCACTATATATGTCTTGATGCATGCTCAATCATCCAGGTAAGTAAATCTCCAAAAGTTGATTCTGTTCATCTGGATGTAGCGTTTTGTGGGTGAAACTTTTTGTCACTCATCCAAGTGACTTCTTCAGTCTCAGCTGACTGCAGGTTTCCCCAATCTTATAAACAGTACATTTTCATAATGACTGAAACCAGCCCACTGAAGGAACAATGGGCCGGGAGGTCAGTTCCTTAATCTTAATCTCTTTGGAGAAATCACTATATACATTTACCACTTTGCTAGCTAAATATAAAAAAATAAAAGGTGGCTAAAGATCTTTGCACATCTCTGGAAAATTTCAGTTTTTACCAAAATATAACAAATTGCAATGTGTTTAATTTAGGCTAAATAATGATGCAACTCTGGGTCTTTAGCAGCCAGGAGTAAACAGCTTGTGAAAATGCATGAATAGTTTTTTAGGTATAAGTGAAGTAAACTTTCCCACTAGTATTCATTCTGGCAGGAGTCTGTAAGAAGGTAATGGTTTGGCAGGAAACACGAAAAAATGTTTGCTCAGTCCTTGGTGTCACGCACTCGGTGCCCCTGTAAGCATCATTGTGTTTGGTTGTCAGACAGACTTAACATTGTGAAAGGGTGGATTTTTAATCCAAAGCATGCACACTATTCTAAACCCAAACTGAAACTTTTGTTATATAAACTTTGCCAAACAGCAGCTAAAAATATAAAGTGAAAAGTTAAAAAAAAAGATAATGAAAGAAAAGAACTGAAAACTATCCCAAAGTCCTGTCCTCTGGGTGAAATTCATGTTGTGATTTTTATATATTTGTCAAGGGGAGCAGTAACCTGCAAACTGAAAAATGATGCTAACAAGCAGCCAGAGTATTAACTCCCAAGGTGTTTTGACCGAGTGTCAGTATGTAATGAGATGGAAATTTAACAGTTTCTTAGTGTGCTATGTCCAAAAGGACACTATGCAATTTTTTATATTTTATGTTGTATTTGAATAAAACAAACAAATTACTATGTGCTAATTGCTAGGCTAATGCTAATTCTGTTTTCCTGCTTCTTACTACTTCGTACTAAGCTAACAACTTTTCATAACCTGCTAGCACCTTAATGGAAATGCACTGGGCTGCTGATGTTCTCATAAACTCTCAAGAAATTCACCAAAATATTGAAGTGTGGTTTTAAACTGTCACGTGACAGGCTAATTATTATTATGCTGTATGACTTGGATCGTAGGCCCCAAAGTTAGAGCCTGTCACTTACTGTAGCATAAATGTTTATGGTTGCCTTTCACCTAAATGCCATGTAGACTCAGTTTATTTATATCTTGATCATTTCATGCATGTTTGTGTGTGTGACAGAGAGAGAAAGAGAGAGTGAGAGCTAGCTAGCATGATGACAGCCAATTAATTCAGCTCTTGGGGACTCTGCGAGGAGAAACAGTGACTCGCGGGTTGCATTAGTCATGCAGCATGGCAGCGCTGGCATCAGGGAGCTCTCGTACACTTTAAAGGTGACTCTGTGTGTGCCCACATTTTTGTTTGCCTCTTGTGCTATCCTGTCATACCTCCCTCACCCATGGGGGCCCAGCATGAAACAGCTTCACGACTTAAGGATAGCGTCGGAGGCGCTGAGTGCATCCTGAGAAGCTGAGTGTCAAACCTCCAACAAAGCATTTAACAAGCACAACAGTGCACACTGCTAACAGCTCGTTCAAAGACTATGCCAGAGTTTACCCCCTACAAGCACACAAACAAACATCTTTATTATAGCTGATTTAAGCTTGAGTCCAAAGGGATGTAAGGGAAGTTTTTTTTTGTTTGTTTTTTTTATAAAGAGGTGCAGTGCAGCTACAGTGAAGTGATGTACTGATCCACATGAAGTGAAGTGGCTCACAGAGTTCAATATGAGTGATTAAATACTCAAGTATATGCTCACTGTACACCGAACAGCAAGGACATTTATGAAAGAATTTACATTGAGAGTACATATTCTTAGATGTGAGAACATGAAGGACACACAAAGACACACACTTTACTATGCTCATTGAAGACATTTTTTACTCACTATTGATCAATGCTCACCATGAGCAGCCTGTGTAACAGCTTGAGATTTTGTATTTTAATGCCACAGCAGGTTATACTAGATTTATATCGTTAACTTTGCAGATTTCAGTTTGCGTAGCACCTGAGCATCTGCTTTCTTTACTCAAAGGTTAAGAGAGAGGTAGAATAGACAGCTTTGGTCTAAATGTAGGCGAGGAAACGCTTCAGTATTAAGTTAGAGACTGTCAGGTTAGTTTACCTTAGTTTTTGTAATATTCAATTACACAAGATGTTATTGAAAATAAGATATCATTGAAATTTGATTGGAAGCCTGAGGGAATGAAGTTGGGTGTGTTACTGTCTTGCCGTGATTATATTAATTAAAGTTTTAAGGCTGTTAAAAGAAATTGCACACTTATTAACTAGAACAACTTCAAACCACTCCCTATCAAGTATTGACAATATTTTTTTTTTAATGATTTCATAAATGTTTTATAAGTTTAAGCTAATTCCTTTATTAAAATTTCACGTGTGCAATAATCTGGGTACATATCCTGTATGTAAAAGATGGACGTAGCTTATACCTGCATTCTTTCCAATTGCCAGCAGGGGGTTACTAAAAAAAAGAGAGAGAGAAATCATACTTCTAAGCTGATTTGTAAGTTCAGTTCTGTTCCTGTGATTGAGTGTGTAGTCGAGATCAAGGTGTCAAACACAAGGCCCAGGGGCCAGAATTGGCCAGGCAAAGACTTTAATCCGGCCCAGTGAGTTTGGCATTCCTGTTCTAGATCCTAGGTAACCAATATTTTGACCGATCCAGACCCAGATGACATTTTTTACGGACCCGGAGCCATTACTAGATTTTGATGGACCCTTTCCATTATGCTCGGTGCAACTTGTCTCATAAGATTAAGGCTACGGTGAGGTTATTTGAATTTCTTTGTCTTTCTGATAGCCAGTGTGCATACACAGACTAATGGCGTGCATGGTAACTCATGCTATGTGATTCAGAGCAAATTCAGTCTAACTGGTCCTCCATACATTTTAATTGAATACCCCTGGTCCAGAGTGTATGGTGTCAGTTTCTAGTTGTTAGCTGTGGTTAATAAATCATGATGCTCATTTAGTAAAGCATTAAGTAGGTTATGCTTTAGAGAGGACCTACTTTGCAACTTTGCTGTGACTGTCCAGGCATTAGACTTATTAACAACTTTTGCAATATTTACAACAGCATTACTGATACATGATTAGAACATGAGAATGCAATAGCTTTCTAACTGACTGACAGGCATACTAATATATAGGTGTTATACCTGTTAGAAACCCCATTCAGTGTTCTTGTATCACAGCCATTATCCATTCAGTTATAAATAGCGTTATCATTAATGCTATGTATATATACTCCTCTTTGTCAAATGACTGGTAAAATGGCAAGTTTGTAACCTCCTATAGTCCCAAACTATGTTAAACAACAGCAGGGCCACACAAAACAGCAACTCGAACAGTTGTCCTCTGCGATAACTGATCTTTAATGTTTAAAAACCCTTTGTTAATTTAGTTTCATCCCTCAGGTGATACCAAGCAGTTGTGAGTGCAAAGTAAAGCATAATTTTGAGTATATTGAAGCCTGCAGCTCGGTGATCACATTCTGGAGGTTGAAGACAGGATGTCTCCATGAGAAACAGATGATGACGAGAGCCGTAGGTGGTTGGTGTGCTGCCTCAGTCAGTGCTCTGCTTACAAAGGGCCATTAGCCAAGGTCTGTAGCTGACAGATGAAGGCCCCCCTACGGTGCAGGACCACGCTGTGATTTACAATCTTTATATTTAACCAGAGAGAGATTAATTATCACCAGCAAATTGACAGGACCAGGAAGACGAGGGAGGTTTTTGACTGACATTGCCATTCCTCACAGCACTTCATGCCAGAGGTCATTGCTCCTGACCTTGGGATGCCAGGCATATTGGGCACCCTGCCTCCTTTCAGCAGCACCTTCTTACGCATTTTTTTACTTTGACAACCATCATTTTTGCTTTGCAGGCACGCCGCTCACCCCCGGATGAGCTTATGGCCCCACAATGGTTGTCAAAATAAAGGGAAAATTAACTGTCGAGCAGAATTCTCTCATATTTTTCATCGTGGACACTTTTTTGTAGACTTGTAGTCAAGCATGTGTGGGGGAATGAGTGAGTGAGTGAGTGCGAGGGAAAACAAGCCTTGCCCAAAGCAAGAAAACAAAAGAGCCATGGTTCCACTCTGTGTTTCCACTCTCCTGGTTTACTGATGCCCTGCAGATGTCCTGAGCCACTTTTTATTTCCTTAAGTATTGAGTCCAGTGTGAGAGGGGGGTGGGAAAGTGGATTCTGGTGTGTTTTTGATGTGTTTGTGTTGCTATCTAGTGCATTATCCATTGTGGAAGGGATGGGTTTGGCTAGGTCATTTCTTTGTAGCATATACAACAGGGTGCTAAATCAATTTACCTCTCCAGGGACAATAAATATCATGTGTTTAAGAGTCTGTATAGATAAGATAAGATAAGATAAGATAAGATAAGATAAGATAAGATAAGATAAGATAAGATAAGATAAGATAAGATAAGATAAGATAAGATAAGATAACTCTTTATTGTCATTGCACAGTCATACATAGTACAGTAGTACAATGAAATTGGAAAACTGTGTTACGTCGGCACTACATATAACACAACACGACACGATATGACACATCACAACGTAACAAACAACACAACACAGTATATTAACTTAGTATAAAAAAGAAGAATAAGTGTATGTGTATTGCACACTATTGGGGGCTAAATGCATGCTAAGACCAAGCATCAAGCTCTAGGATGAATAAAATAGGTGTCTCAGGTGGCCAGTTGGCGTTGGCTTTAAAGTCCCCATATATTCCCTTTTTAAAACATTACACTGTACAACTGTACAAAGATGATTGTGATATTGGAGTCATGGAGCTGGATTTCTCAATCAGTGCATCTTAAGCATACTAAATGCAGTTATCTTTCTGATACAGACAATGCAAGCAGTTTCTAGTTCTGATGAGCGAAATTTGAGTATTTTATTCAGTTACGTAGCAGTAATTACAATGTATCTTTGTCTGTGTGATACAACTACTAAGTCTACACTCTGCCAAACAGTTAGTTCATAACATTGTACTCCATCCTCCTGTCTAAATATGGTCGCTTCTCTTTCCAAGAAAACAGCGTGGCGGGGGCCAGTAACACTAACACTGAAGCTTTAAAACAGGGCAGCTGGTGGGGGCTACATCCACATTTTATATTCATGTTTCCCATGTGACATCATGTTCACATTGCTCAAGAGTATTCTGTGATGTAGGCCGTAACATAACGTATTGACACACCTTTTAATACTGTACTCACACATTGTATAGATAAAAGGCATTGCTGCTTTTCACAGTGCCTATATTGTGCTACGCTGTTGGCTGCAGAAATCATCAAGGACAGAAAGAGAATTTTTCTTTTTATCACTTTTGTCCTGATTTGGATCGAAGATGTTGGTTTGCAGTAGGTAATCAGTGAACATTTCATTGGAGGGAAGCATTTTGTAGAATATTAACCCGCTCCAGGATCTCTGGCTGCATCTATGACATCCTTGGTCATAGATTTTTGCTATTATATTCTTGTAATTGCTTTGGTCGCTAGCAGACTGCCAGTAGGTTGCATGTTGGATGTTAACTTGTCTGTAAACACTTGCTAACTACTAACCCAGCTGTAACTTAAAAACTGAAAGACATTCACCTTCAAATTAAATTTTGTGTCCCAGCGCTGCAGCCAACATGTTTCAAAATGCACAGCAGAGGCAAATGGTCTCTGTTACCAGAAAGTTACTGACCTGTGTGACTGAGGCTTTAGCAATCGACTTCACAGCAACTGCAATCAATCTCTAGCCACTACTCACCAACCATGTTTTTCCCTTATGACCAATGGTTGCCGATTTAACCTGTATGTACATGTGTGTATTATGCTGAACAGCTAGTGAGACATGAATGGCGCCAAATTCCTAAGAAGCAAAAAAAACCTCCTGTTTTTCCTTGCTTTTCCGATCTTCCTAGTGAAATTCCTACTGAACTTGGTAGTGATGTAACTCCCGTGTTATGGCTTCCAGGGTAACTGCAACATGGCATGCGTGCCTGGGGGCAGCATTACACATCCAAAACAGTGGACAGCCACATGACTAGAAAACGTGTGCGATCGTGGCTCAAGAGTTGGGAGTTCGACTTGTAATCGGAAGGTTGCCGGTTTGAGCCCCGGCTTGGACAGTCTCTGTCGTTGTGTCCTTGGGCAAGACACTTCACCCGTTGCCTACTGGTGGTGGTGGCCAGTGCGCCCCAGGGTGGCTGTGGCTACAATGCAGCCACACCAGTGTGTGAATGGGTAAAGCGCTATACAAATACCATTTTGAAAAATTGAGACTTTTTCTTTTCATCTCACCCAGTAGACTGTTATAATTAATCACATTTTTTGTTTGATTTCATCACAGTATCAAGTGGGACAAATTTTGGGAAAATAAGTCAGAGTACTTGACACGTGGGGATTCACTCTTGTCTCGAGTTAGATGAGATGATTGATAGCCCTCTCAATCTGTTCATAAGATACGAAGCAGATGGTTATCTTAGCCTAGCACTGCAATCGGGGAGAAGCAACACGCAAGGCTCTCTAAGAAAATTTACCTACCAGTACTTTAAAGACGCTCCATAATTTACAAGTTATATCCAAGAGGGTTTCCTAAATGCCAAACAGTTGCTTTAAAGGGCAACTCTAAAACAGGCAAAGCTCTGAAATGTGTTGAAGAAATATAATAGGCTTCAGAACAAGGCAAGAATTTGTGCATAAGGCACAGAGTGTGAGTTTACTGGTTTCTCGCTACATTTTCAGCATTTGGTTTGTTTTCAGCCACGCTGGCAGAGAGAAATATATTTAGAGAATCAAATTTCATTTCTGTTAGTGACTTCAGTCGACACAGAGGCATGTTAGTCAGCACTTAACACCAGTTTTCTCCCCCCGCCTATCAGTTTACCTTGTGCCTCCAGCTGAGTAAATCATACAAATGAAATCTGGCTTATTATCTATCACAAATGTGGATGCAGCAAGATTCTGACACATAAATCCCCCTTTGAAGGTTAATAAAAACACACACGCAACTTTGCAACCTCTCTGACAATAAATAAATAAATAAATAAAACTAAAAGCACAGTGCAGCACACCAGAAAACTGATTCACAGCTGATATCAGATGGTTATTCAGTCTTTGAGGGGTGGAGGGGGGAGAAAGTTGTTCATGCTTTCAAATGATTAAGCTATCAGAGGAATAACAGATGCTTTACACCTCTCATCCCCTATAACAGCTCTCACCTCCTCCCAGCTACAAACTCCAGCTCCTGCAAGTCTCCCTCTGTTTCTCTCTTGCTCACCCCTCACCTTTGCCTTGCCAGTCTCATCCATCTCTGCACTCACCTATGGCACTTCCTCATGTTGCATTCACTTGCACTTTTGCCGAATGAGAATCACAATGAAGGACAAGGTGCTAATGATTTCCACTCACTTTAAGCCTCTGGCATGCAGGAAATATATTCCCTGGGTAAATCCTGAGATTTATGACATCAACATTTTATCTTCTTTTAAGTGCGGGGATGACCAAGAAGAGGGCAGGGACGGACACTGAATGCCATGCAGGAACCATGACCACCTTTGCTAATCCTTTGGCACCCCCACCAGCTTGCATTACAGATGGAAGTCACAGGCGGATTATGACTGCAAATCAGCTCTACTCGCTTTAAGAAGCCGTACGCCCTCAGCCGTCTCATTTCTCTCTCTCTCGCTCACTCTCTTTACCACCCTTAAATCACACCCACCCCCATCTGAAGTTAGTGCTCTAAAGGGAGAAATCTCACCAACCCCGAGTGTCAGCATGGGAACAATTAGCAGGCAGGTGCAGAAAATTGCTCTTTTCATAATGACGGATATTTATACATAACCCCTCGCAGAGGTGGACACGCTGCTTCTTTGTTACCCAGGCTGATTGTCCAAGGCTCCTTCTCTTTCCGCCTCCTCTCACTTCCTTTCCTTTCCTTTTTTTCAGCCATTCATAAAATACAAGCAGCCATAAGTCAAAGCCACAAACATCAACATAAAGGCAGCTGCTGCGAAATCTGACATCCGCTCAGATGTCAGTTAAGACTGAGACATCCGTGACTCTCGATCCAATTACGTTAATCAGCCGTGGAAAATCCATACTGAAAGTTGATGAACAATCTCGTGCGATTGTAAATGAAGTTGGTTGTGGCTGTCACTATCCGTCTAATGAAATAATCTCGTTGAACTGACCCCCTGACGGTGATCATGACAGACGTAATCATCAGTTTTGTGCCTCATTGTGCCTTACTCCTCACATCACCCCACACTCTTGCAGGTATGAAGGCTGTCGCTTAAAAGTGGGGCACTTGCTTTGTTTACTGCGCATTTGTGCCTCATAATAGGCAGGATCGAGTCAAAACGGATGACGGGGAAGATGCGATTTCCAAAACAGTGCATTGACGCCGAAGACACTAAAGGTCACCGTGCGCTCTTGAAGGATCACTCATTGAAAACAGCCTTGTTTGATTCTGCGATGATCAGATGACTTCATAACAGCTCCCACTTTGTGCCAGGAGTTTAATTCAGCCCGCAAGGTCAAAGGGGTCAGTGGACAAAGTGTTGCTCATCTTAACTGACTAGCAGCCTCGTGCTGCTGTGCTCTGCTCGGCTCTACACGCAGAGCGCTACTGCTCTCTACTGACAGCTGCACATCACTTGCCTGATGGAGTGATGCTTTCTTATTGAGATCTACCACGTCCCTGAAAAAAATAATAAAAAAGAAAAGAGTACTGGTAAACATGATTCTGTTTCTGTGTTTCACTCTGGAGAAAGGTTTGAAGGATCTTTTTTCCCCCCCAAGCTTTAGAGTAACATGTACTAAGGATATGATCGCATCCCTTCATAGCCTATATCATGATGGATGTAATCCCAAGTGAACTGAGCAGGGCTTTATTATTACACGATACACATCTCTATCCTCACAGTAAATAGCTTTCTGATTGCAAACCATCGCTGAAGCCTCCAGAGATATCCCCTTCTCAGACAACTGCCTATCTCTTACAGGATTTATGTCTGGCAGGCGGCTGGTAAATAACCCTATCAGCACTTAAAGGCTCATTTAGCTTGAGGAGTGTGTAATGGTGTTTATATAATCAGCATCTTTGTTTCTGAGACTGAACAATGAAAAGCCCTTATTTGATTTGAGTGCCATCGTGACTGCCTCTGGCATGTATATCGTGTTGTCTCCATCTGGTGGTAACTGGTGGAAACACACGAATGTGGGGTGTTTTTTCCACTCTCATAAATGTTTTATATTATTAACACATAGCGATTGCAACTATGTGTGTTGTTCACCTAAGATTTTTACATTAACTGTCAAATAACCCATCTGTTCATGTTTGCAATCCTAGAATTTGGTATAGCATGGCCAGAGGGTAGAAAAGAATCCCTCAAATCCCATAAAATAACCAAAACAAGCAGGGGAGACATTTTTGACACAGTACCATTAAATCTGACATATAATTCAAATGCTGCAAGAACTGCATGATGAAAAATTCAAGTTCATATGTGACCTGAAAAATAAAAATATCTGATGTAATGTAATGCAATACAATACACGAGCCACACAATAAATAATATTTTCCTTAAAACCTGTCACTTTTTTTTAGACTGTGTGCATGTGTGTGTTTGTGTGTGTGTGTGAGTGTGTGTGCGTTTTCTGGTAGCTTTCAAATCTGAAGGTGGCATGAAAACCCTTTGCTAGGGTAAAAATTAAATGAATGAAAATGAAAACTAGGTTACTAATTCCTGGTTCCATTGATTTTTTAAAATCCTAAATATGTTTTCAATGCACTAATTAAAATCAATAACTTTCATAAGGACCCAGTGCTACTTTTGGTAACCACCAAAGTCCTTAATGATAAAAAAATAAGTTGGGACAGTAGAGGTTTTAGTTCACTCGTGTGCTTGTCCGCCCATCAAAACATCATATAATGGTATTATTAAAAGCACAATAGCCTGAGCATCCATTACACACTATAAGTGTCTATCTACTGCTGACAGCTTTCAGAGTCCCTGATGCTCAAGTGTCTGGAAGCCTTTCTTCTTCTTTTGATGGACTGGGTCTTTACAGCCCACTCGGCGTTCGCCTATCTGCCATATGGCGTGCTGGTACATGAAAAGAGCGCACTCAAACACTGCATTTTCAACCCATCATACATGAAGCAAAACACTAACGAGAACCCATTAAAGAAACTCTCCCTTTTTTTTTTAAGATTTATTAAACACTGAAAGTTTTAAAGATGGATTCATCACTAATGAGAGCACACAGCATCACAAGGTGGCAAGAGTGGAAAAATAGGCCTGTGCAAACAGAAACCAAGGTTTTATTTAAATATGATATAGATTTACCAGTAAAATGTATTTATTTTAAATACTTTACTGCTTAAATGTCTCTCATTTTCTTTATATTTGCTTCTTGGAAGCCAAAGTTTCTTGTCATTTTTAATGTGGTCTGTGAGCAGTAGTTCACCAAGCTTTCTGAAGGGCTTTTTTTAAAGCCACTTAACGCTGAATTGTATCATTCAAGTATATTTAAAAAAGCACATAAATCAGTGGATGACACATAACAGATAATTTAGAACTCATTTTAAAATGTGTCTTTAGGCCTGTTGTGAAAACACATAATTCGTTCCTATTTCTTTAGCTGAATCTACAAAGAAATGCCAACAATAACTCAGTCTGACAGAAATAAAGTACTACTTTTGCACCAACAAGGTGATTTCCAGAGAAATCCTGACATAGCTCAGCACGGTGTGCAGTGTGTCCTTAACAAAGGTTGAGAAAACTAGACAAGCGGAGATCGAAGTGGTGGGCCTAAAAAACAAAACACCTACAGCAAATGAACAGGATCTAAAAGTCAAGTTTTTAAGAAATAGGAAGAAAAAAACAGCATTATCATTTTCAGTTATTGATTGGCTTCCCCAGAGGCTGGGCCTCAACTTCAGCATGACAGAAACCCAAAACACCAGTGTGCCAGTGAACTAAAACCTTTTCCTGAAGACAACCTAAAGAAAATACAAGAAAGCTTGATTAAGATAATAAGAATAAAGGAAGTCATACCAAATACTGACTTTAACGCTTGTTACAGTCACACACAGTCATATCTATCTATCTATATATAGAGAGAGATAGAGAGATATAATCATAGGTTAGTAGGGTGGGTGTGATATAGAAATAGTCTTGTAATTTAGTCTTTTAGGGTTTTTTTGGTATTACTTTCAGCCACTGCTCTCATCTATTTCAGTGACAGTACCAAAGCAAATTAGAAACTAAACCTTTTAATAGTGTAAGAAGTAAATAAAACATTTTTTACTGCTTCGGTGTGATCTACAGGATTACAGAATGAGAATAAGAGTGCAAATGAGTAATCAAAGTAGGCTAGAAAACACGTGACACGTGTCTTCAGGAAGGTATCCGGTAACACCTGTGATCAGTGGTGCAGGGCTGACTCCAAACCTCGTACTTAAACCGCACCCTGCAGTGACTTTGTCTCAGGTATCGCGACATTTTCTTCCAATTCAATAAGGAACAATTGAGGTCTTCTCGCGATGACAGGGGCGACCACTCAAGTATATTGTTCCTAAATTAGCAGGTATTAAACACAAAGCCCTAATAGTGCTACTGTACGGAGAAAAAGTCTTCTCTCATTATTACTGTCCTTCTCAGAGTTCATCAATTAGCCTTTTGCCACAGATAGCACTGACTTAATGAACCGTTACTTTAACTAGAATATTACTTCCATTTTCCCAAATTAATGAGGCCACTAATTGTCCTAATTTGCGCCTGAAACCCGGGCATTACGGTTTCTCTCTTTGCTCACTAGAACCACCTCCGTAGCTCGGGGTGTGAGAGGATAATTACAGACCAGACTCCGCCGAACATCAAGAGGTTCACTGTTCCTGGTGCACGAGAAAAAAAAAATGAAACAGTCTTTTGTTCAGAAATTAACAGGTCTTTAATTAAAACACAAGGCGAAACGACGGCACACTTTATAGAGCATTCATCCCCACTGAATGCTGGCGACGAGGAAGGAAATCCAACAGCTGAGCTACAGTTTACTAGTGTGGCTGTTTGCATGTTGCTAGGCAACCTTAAAGCACGCTCAACACAGGGTTAGATGCGATTCAGTGGGTGGAGCAAAACAAAGGGGACGCCTGGATAGTAAACAGGAATTCAAAGGCATGCATCAAAAGCACATTTATATGTGTTGATTGTTATTTATTTGTTTATTAAGAACATATTACAATCAGAACTGTGGTTATTATTTTATTATCTTTGTTGGGTCATAATTTCCGGATAATTGCTGGTATTCTGTAATACTAATTCTACTGTAATTTGGTGTGTTAGGCAAATAGTTGGGAGGTGAAGTGCACTTTGTCATTTTAGTAAATGGTTTGTTTATTTTTGCACAGAGAGAGAGAGAGAGATCTAATTTCCTTTATTGTCACCTACCCAGGTATTATTGTATTTGTTTCCAGGAAACAAGAAAATGCATCGTTAAAGTAGAGAGTCATATTTATATGTCAACTTAGTTCACATATAAATATGGTTCACACCTCATTTAAAAAGCCTTAAAAATAGTTTTAAAGATCGGTCGGGGTCACAGTCACCCAACAGTAACAACTGAGAAGATGAGGGCATCCCCAGTGATATCAGCATTAGTGTAAATAATTTTAACTATGGCATTTGACTTATTTGTCAGCATTATAAGAATAACCCACACATAAAAAAAAATCCCCAGTCTTTACAAAGTTCAGTTACCAGCAAACACGAACCGGTCAAAGGGCACTTGTACCTTCCACTTGCAATCACCTACAAGTGTAACAACTTAGGTGGTTAGTGCTAATTAAACAGCAGCTATGGGAAAGATGTGCTGACTCAAGTGGAATCTGCTGTTGGTATGCTGGTTGAGTTTAGGTTGTGGATGATTCAAGGATAAGGAGTAATCGCTGGGATATGTACCAGGGCTACATCACCACCTAACTTTGTTTGTTATTCACTGTTTGCAAAGCAATAAGTGTGCGCAGATAGATCCAAATATCGATAGCGTCGATACTTGTTCCGCTTTGATGTTGGATAGCAACATGATCAATGTTTATTTCTGTCCTCTAAGTTCAATATGATGTCTTAAATGTGTTAAATATTTTTCTCGGAAATGATGACAACACCTGAAGCATGCCCTATAAAAAATGTGTGAAATTTTTCTTTATTGTCTTTCATGTCTATTTTAGTTGTAGTTTATAGCACATTTTAAATAGAAAAAGCTGACCAAAGGTGCTTTAAAGACAAACACATTTATGCCTCTTTTTCCCTAGTACCTACTTGGCTTGACTCAACTCAGTTTGTAGAGTTTTCCATTATGTGGTAGCACCTGGTACCAAGTACTTGTTTAGTACCTGCTCAGCCTGGGTTCCGAGAAAAGTGAGTCAATCTAAAAATGTGCCATCAACATATTGCATGCCACCTATTGAGCAGTCAACAGCATCACTTGACAAGTTAAGAGCAACCGCCTCAGAAAAAACAAAACCACCGTTTATGAAACCCGGCAACGAGGGAAATGGCTACACAAAAAATGAACACCGTGACCTCCTTATTCTGACAAAAACCATAGACCAAGCAGCATTATACCATCGCCTCGTCATTCTCCATTGTTGTTTTGTGTTTGTGTCACATAAAAATGACATTGTGGAACTTTCGGTCACATTGCACACTCAGTTGTAATGGAAAACAACCAAACCGAGTCAAGTGGATACTAGTAGAATAGAAATAGGTCTCCAAAAACCCCAGTATTAAAATCCACGAAAAGCTGAAAGGTGTGTTTTATCAAGTATTGTGGAAAGTAAAAATCACGATGAATTAGTGGTCATTAGAATGTGGTCAGATGTGTTTTAAAAATCACGATGGTCATCTCATAACACATGACACTGCTCTCCCCTACATACACTGGCTTTACAGGTTAAAAGTAATGGTGTTGGTATCGGTATGGGTAATACTGGCCCTGTGTTTACTTGATATGGGAACATAGCACTACAAAGCAGCAATAGCCACAATGGCCATGAACTGCATTGTGAAATTGCTGAGGAATTTTTTGCAAAACACTTTTGTGCAATTTGAGGTTCATGTTTTTTGCATTGTGCATTTTCAGCAGGAAACAGTTACAGAGTTGATTTGTTTAGTTTAGTCAGGGTCATTGCATCATTTAGTCACAGTGATGTACAGTGGCCTAACACCACTCAAGAAGAACGCATTCAAGTAAAGATAAAGTAAGGCCCCCCTCCCTTCATTCTCGCCTGTCTCCTACAGAAGGTCGCTGCAAGTTGACCTTAGAAATGTTCCTCACACCTCCTCGGCCTCCACTGCCACTCCCCCCCTCACGCCCCGCACCAGATGGGAAGTGTAGCTGCATTTTTTTAAAGCCTGCACGCAGGGTTGCGGGCTGTTGCGCTGGCACTGGGGCTAAAGGAATGAAATATTCATGTAGCCCCCCAGCCCTCTTTAGATAGAAGAAAAAAAGAATGGACATCCCGGGACGAAGAACGTGCCGATTTATTCAACTAAGACCAGGCCTCATTAAACTGCTGGCGGCGGGGCAGGTCACGGTGATTTTCTTCACTACTACTCGACCCCGAAAGAGAGAGAGAGAGAGATCGCTGAATGCAAAATTTGTCCCAGTCACTCCTCACTACAACATCTCAGATCTCTCAGCGGACAGGTCCGTCACCGGTGCTGAAGTTGTTTCTCCGCCGTAATTGATGCCCTAATGAATGATTAGCTCTCATGTCAGAGTCAGAGCTCAGTGAGCGCCGTGGGCAGCATATGGGAGACGTGGGTGACACCGTCTCGGAGGTGCGTGGCTTGTGAGCGGTGCCAAGGGACACCAGCTGATAGGCACAGGCCAGGGGCCACGTGACCCTGAGCAAAAATTTGTAGCCTAATTTATCTTCTTCCTTCGAGGCTGGGTCTGAAAGAGGAAAAATCTTAATCTTGTAACGACAACAACGGCAAAAAATAACAGCAATAAATAATAAATGACGGAGTGTTTTTCTTTTCTTTCCAACTTTTCTTAATGGTTCATAAATCGCCTTCAGACAACTTATCAGTTATTGCGCCTCAGCTATAGGTGTGTCTCGATCCTTGTCTCACACCTGTTAGTTTTATTATTCTTCTGCAAATAATGAATGATTGGGCGCCTTTTACTGTTTGTTTGAGAACAAACTTGGACGTTTGTTTTCCACAACCACAGCTCTCAGCGGGTCAGAACCAATCACGAGTCGGTTACTGCGCTCGTGAGAAAGAGGCCGAAATGCATTTTCCATGGAAAGGATGATGATGACTTTATAGAAAAACACATACTTACTATAGAAATATGACTAACACACTTGTGTAATTAAAAAGAAGACAAACTTTTTCCCATACAAGCTCGCGTTTATTAATATAGACACATAATATAGACTATAACTTAATTTATTACATAATCATTCATTCTCTATACATTTTCATTCATGAGTAGGGTGAGCTTCGTTAGGTAGAGCATAGGTCGGCTATTGCACGCTCTTAAATGATTAATACTCGTCTCCTTTTAGGGATAACAAGGTCGTGATTGAGTTACAATGCACAATAGGAGAAAAAGTCGAGCTTTGTCTAATTGTTCTTTGACAGACAGGGTCAGAAGGGATTGTGCGATTGGCTGCTGCCTCCTGAGGCTACAGTGCTGTCAGGGCTGTTTGCGGGCTGGGAGTGACACCAAGGTGACTACAGGGGAGGCTGTATAAATTGTAGGCGCAGCGCAAACCACTCCAGAGACTCTGGCACCGGCTGAAGCGAAAGTGCGACCTTTATATCCTGCCGTGCACGACCACATCAGGACACTGCAGTGATGGCTGCAAAAGCAGAACTTTCGAGCTGGTCGGAGTACCCAGAGGACTTCACTCTGCTGCAGCAGCATCACCAGCAGCAGCACAACCTGGCCCACATCAGCTCCAAAGCCTGGATTTCCTCCACTTCAATCCGTGCGCTCTCAATTAGGGACGCGCACGCGGCTGCAGAGGCAGCGGGCATCTCGCGGGAGAAACTTGTGCCAGTGACCGAATTCACTGACCGCGTTACCACCAAAGGCATGACAGAGACAGACCCTGCTAAGGCGCCAGATGGATGCAAGACGAGCCACTTCGGCCCTCAGAGACACAGGCGCGTGGCGGCCAACGCCAGGGAGAGGAGGAGGATGCACGGGTTGAACAAAGCGTTTGACGAGCTCAGGAGTGTCATCCCCTCCCTGGAAAACGAGAAAAAGTTATCCAAATACGACACCCTCCAGATGGCGCAGATTTACATCACAGAGCTGTCTGAGCTCCTGGCCGGCGTGGTTCACCCAGAGTGCAGGAGTCCTCGTCCAGGCTCTGGAGACAAGACCTCCAGGAGGAGCCTGATTCACTCTCTGCTGCCAGCAGCCGCTGCACAGTCCCCGAAACCTCTGACCGGAGAGCAGCGAGACCCCTCCGCATCTATCGGTCATCTGATTTTACTTGGACCTACATCTGACATGGAATCAAATAAATCAGGCACTTGTTCCAGCAGCAGCGATGGGGAATATTCACATCTCAGTGACGCAGAGGAGGGTCAAAGCGGGAAACAGTGGCAGAAAGTCAGTGCCACTGACTTTTAACTTGTTTGGAGCTCTTTACAAGGCAGAAGATATCAGCTGACCAGCAGAGACGCTCTCACAGCATAAAGTCCTGTTTTTAATAATAGTTGAGATTCTGCACTACCTGTACAGGTAAACGTACAGGTAAAACTCAGAAAAACCTGCTTGGATGTGATGGACTCTTGCAGGCCCTTTTTATGCACTTTATACTCTGAACCATTACTAGACACATTTCCAGTTTCATTAGTGACATTTGTCAAATAAAACAAACAAAAACAATAAACAAGTATTTTTCTATTTATGTATAGCGTATTTTATGATGGCTCTTTTGGTACAATAAAGATATACTTAACATAAGAGTGTGCTTTTTAAGTGGTTTTTATATGGATATTGTCAGCAAACACATGCAGTAATTACAGCAAAACACAATGTGGGTTATTGGTTTTTCCACTCTGTTTTACAGATACTGACAGTTGATGTGACAAATCCCTCCTGACTCTGCTTAAGAAACCAAACTGATTCCAGAGAGGATGATAATGAAGATGATGTGTAGCGCATCACACATAACAAGGCGAGGTTGTTTGTTTTCTCTCCCAGCTTTCCCATTATGAAACGGTGCGGGCAAATGCTCGCCCACCTTCTCAGTTAATGTCACATTAAAGGTATTCGCCTAGCATTCCCGCAGAAGAAAACAAAATAAATCTCTCTTTTTGGCAACAGCATTTGCAGATTAAAAAGTATTCCAGATGCATCTTTCATATAACAAGCTGCAAAAACAATCAAACACTTGTGAGCCAGAATGCCTAACTGCATGTTCCCAGTGGAGGGGATTTTATAGAAGTAAAGAAACTAATTGTGTTTTATGACAATTTATCACAGATAAAATTGTCCTGTCTAGTCTGTCTGTTAACTGATAGTCTACTGAGAAAATGTGAGGTTGTTTGCTCCGTAGGGAAGAGGAGGCTGGAACTTTGCCAAGTCCTTAGAAATGATTTCTGCCAGCCTGTGTTTAAAACTGCCAGGCACCTCTGAGGGGGTAACTTGAGCAGAGGAGCTATTGGCCTCCTCAGTCTCATTCAAATCGTCTTCATCGTAGTCTGCTTGTGTATTGTATTCTGGCTGGAAGGAGTTATTCACAGGGAGCGCATGCTGGTTTTGGGGTTTGGCTAAGGAGTAAGCGGATGATAAGGGAGGAGGTGGGGGTACAGGCAATGGTAAGGGGGGATAGGAAGGCTCCTGCTGAAGATTTGTCAGAGAATTGACTTTTTTTATCCCTGAATAAATGCAATCTGAATTATCTGCCTCGGCTTTTCTCATCAAAGGAGGCGTGCCTCTCGGTAAGTTGCAGTAAATGCTGTCCTCAATATTGTTATCCAGATTTAGAGCCTCCAGGGAATAGCACCATTCCTGCTCATCCTCATCCTCAGATTCCTCTGCCACAGCCTCATTGCTGCCCAAGAGAGGAGGCTTGAGTGATAGCTGTTTTATCTGCTGCACAGGGTCGTCATAAATTGGGTAATCGCCGGTAAACTTGTCCTCTGTGTCGACTGAAACATCTGGAAAACTGTAGATGGAAGGGTCGACGAAAGAGTGAGCTGTGGCAGGCGGGGGAGCAGGAAACGGGTCAATTAGTGATCTTCTGTTGGCACTGGGAGGCTGCACTGCTGTATTCCTCTCCACTGTGCACTGCTTAGATATAGTCTGAAAGATCTGGGGACCATGCTGGGTCAGAAACATGAACACGCCTTGTCCCGACTTGCAGCGACGGCCTGCTTCGATGCTGAATCCCCCCTGCAATCACAGCCAAAGATCCTCATGTTAGGAAATACATTTGCCATTTTATAAAATATGCAATACTTCAGCTTTGAATTTAATTTTTTTTTTTTTTGCAGCAGAATAAACAAACGAGTAGCAGCATGTTAATTAGTGAGCTTTAGAGATTTTGCTGCCTTTGAACAAAGCCAGAGTAGCTGTTTTCCTCCGTTTCTGGGCTAACAAGCTGCTGGCTGTCGCTTCATATTTAGAGTACAAACAGAGTGATAGTAATTTTTTTCTTCCAACTCTTGGCACAAAAGTCAATGAGTGTGTTTTACAAAGCTTTTTCCTTTGAGAAATTCTAAATAAACCCACTGGAATACCTGGTTTATCATCAGCATAGGGACTGCACAACATCTAGTGCTTTACCTCAATCTGACCAAATTTGCGTAGGAGCTTGTATGGCCAGTCGA
>NW_024582371.1:1559709-1597422 GCF_018398535.1 Haplochromis burtoni
ACTTTCTGCTTGGCTTCAACAAGCAGAGCTTTCAGATCCATCAGAACGGATTCATCTATAAACAAACACATAGACTGGTTAAATTTTAACTGTACTTAAACACTGATCCACCTAACTAAATTTATTACAATAAGTTATTTCACATTAAAAAGCCAGCACCACTTCAGCTATGCCATGCCTGTATGAGTAAATTACCATGTTTAAAACCATACAGTGGTGTTTCAAAGACATCCAGTATCTGTAATTACTGGACAAACCTTAACGACGTTACTTTTTTACTTTGGTCAGCGACATAAATAGAGCATGGCTTACACTGGCTAGCATTCTCAGAGAGGTTACTCTCCCTCCTTAGTAATCAATCTAATTTTATCTTTAGGTTGTGTCCTTACCGCAGCCTTTATTGATGAAAGTTGTGGCAATTCCAGTTTTGCCCGATCGTCCAGTTCTTCCTATTCTATGGACTGAAACGGGAAAATTTTGTCAAATCAGCTTGAGAAATTTTAGAAGAACTAACAAATACGTGATGAAAGTAAAGCCATATGCATATTATTCTCTTACCATAGTTTTCTATCTCTTCTGGCATGTCATAGTTCACTACATGCTGAATAGCTGGGAAATCCAGACCCTTGGAGGCAACATCAGTGGCCACTAACACATCTTTTTTTCCTTCTTTGAATGCTTCAATGGCTTTTGTTCTTTCCTCTTGATCTGGAAAAATACAGAAATTTATCTCAATAAAAACAACATTTTCTAAGAAGCAGAAACAATTCTGCATCACCGGAACCCATGAAGCAGAAACCATGAAGGTGACATTTGCAAGAAAGATGGCATCTAGTGGTGATGATGAGCAACTACAAAACAACAAAGATAAGGCTTTGCACATACTAAATACATTTACCAGCCCCTTGATTAGGTACACCTGGCAGAATTTCAATGCAGTCAGGCATGCAGACATGGCCAAAATTACTTGCTGAATTTCAAACTGAGCATTATGTAAATGACTTTCCGCATGAGATACTTACTGGTACCGAAAGTGCTGACTTACTGGGATTTTCTCACACAACCATCTTTAGGGTTTACAGAGAATGCTGCCATCCTGCCTTATATCAACAATTCAGGCTAATGGTGGTTGCACATAGAGACACAATTTGGGCCCCTTAGTGCCAACTGAACACTATTTAAACACCACAGCCTACCTAAATATTCCTGCTGACCAAGTCTTTCCCTTTAAGACCACAATATATCCACCTTCTACTTGCTGCTTCAAGCAGGATAAACCTCCAGGTTGCAAAGCTCAGATTATCTCAAGCTGGTTTCTTGAACATAACAGTGAGTTCACTGAACTCAAATGGCCCCCACAGTCACCAGATCGCAATCCAACAGAGCACCTTTGAGGTGTGGTAGTACAGGGGAGTCACATCATGGATGTGCAGCAGACATATCAGCAGTAATTGTGTGACGCTATTGCAATCACGTCAATATGGACCAGAGTCTTTGAGGGATGTTTCCAGTAGCTTGTTGAAGTTGCCATAAAGAATTAAGGCAGCTCTGAAGGAAAAAGGTTCCAAGGTTTCATGGTACTAGCAAGGTGCACATAATGAACTGACACTCTGACAATGATTTCAATTAAATATTTAGACTCTGCATACCTTTTCCACCATGTATGGCCACTGCCTCTACTCCTTTAAGCAGCAGATACTCATGGATGGCATCTACATCCGCCTTTTTCTCAGCAAATATCAGCACCTGTCAGAATGAAAAAGGACTTGTGACGTGTTGCTTTAATTCTTTATAAGAACTCTTTATAAAAGTGTCAAACACGTGAAAGTACGAACTGGAGGAGACGTTTTCTGGAGACACTCTAAGAGGTACACCATCTTAGCCTCTTCTTTGACGTACTCCACTTCCTGCACACACATAAAAATATTTATTTCATTAATATTTTTACATATGTATTTGGAAGGCAAACCATATCTGTGACTGAGACAAACGACTATTTTAGTGAAAGATAAAGTCACCTGGATGACATCCAAGCTGGCAGCTCCTGCTCTGCCCACGTTAATAGTAATGGGTTTGACCAGTGCACTCTTGGCAAAGTTCTGGATTTTTTTGGGCATAGTGGCACTGAAAAGCAGGGTTTGTCTTTGACCCTAGATTAGGAAACAAACAGAAAGCAAATGTTTTCATGAAAGATTTGGCATGAAAATAAAAAATCCAGCATCAACTGGAAGAAATATTTCTTTGCAACTGCTAGTAGAGCTTATATTATGAAGAAATGTATTACCTCTGAAAGTACTATGACTACCTGGAAACTGATGTCTCAAAAGCAGTTAAAGTCAGACTGAATAGAGAACTTTATTGAGTGCAGTAACAACAAAAAGCCTATTGTACTCTGCCAAGGTGTGGATTTGTGAAACAAGAAAAAAGGAATTTATTGTTATGTTTGAGAGAAGCAGAGGAATCTCAGTTCTCTAGTGTAATAAACATTATGCTGTCTGGCCTTGGTAGGCTGGCTTTGTAAAGCTACTTATCTGGTGAAGGATAGAGCAAGCACAACACAGAAAAATGGATGAGGAAAAACTACTGCAATAGTGCTGTAACATTTAAAAGCTAGAGCCATGAAGGACTGCCTCACCTTGAAGTAAGAGAAGATGGTTCGGATGTCTTCTTCAAAACCCATATCTATCATCCTGTCAGCTTCATCCAAAGCCAAGTAGCGACAGATGTCCAGACCCACCATCTTCTTCTGCAGCAGGTCCATCAATCTTCCAGGTGTAGCAACCATCATATGGACGCCGCTTTAACCAAGACAGAGTTGGAGAGAAAATTAGTCCACAACATCACATGACATTTTGGCTTTTTAAAGTGTAGTAGTGTAGTACTATCAGTGTTTAGGTAGTAATGCTTTTGAGCTTTATGCATGCTGTATGTTAAAGCACTGATTCAGGAACACGTCACTTTTTTTGTTCCTCGCTGAACGTTAGGGCTGAATCGTGCAATTTTTTGCTTGACACTGAAATGGGAATTCTGGTTGAAATCCAGATTTTTTTCACAACACCTTCAGCTGTACTTACTGTTTTACTACCTCCATCTGCTCCTTGACAGACATTCCTCCGATGCAGAGGGCTGTGCGCAGCTGAGGAGCTCCCTCCTCCTCCAGCAGCTTGCAGTAATACTCTATGATGCCATGTGTCTGCCTCGCCAGCTCTCGCTGCAATAACACACCGGGTTATAAAACACACACAGGATTCAGGAGTCAGAGGGATGAGAAAAACAGAGGTTCTCAAAGCTAATGTCATCTTTTACAAAGGGCACGAAAAATTCACAGTGCATGAATATTTGAAAAGGCTTTGTTTCCTCTATTTAGATCATAGTATGCTACAACTGCCCACAATTAACAGTATTGGTAATTACCTACATTATTTTTTTATGTTACATTTTACGTTACAGTGGAACCCCGACTTACGAATACCCCATTTAACGAAAAATTCAAGTTACAAAGGCACTTAACGGCAATATTTCTGCCCGTGTTACGGCAAAATGCCTGTGTAACAAAATCTGTTGGCTCCAATTGGCTGAGCCCAGAATACCCACAATGCCTTCCGAATCATGTGACAACCCCCTTGGCTTTCGTACTTGCGCTTCGCTGTTCCACTTGAACGATGTATTGTTGTTGCAGTTAGCAATTAGCCTATAGCCTATCGTTCACTCAAAAGGCGCGATGGGTGCTTCGACTTACGAAAATTTTCGACTTACGAAAGACCCTCGGGAACGAATTAATTTCGCAAGTCGGGGTTCCACTGTATCATTTATTAATTTGGCAGTATGCACAAGTTCATTAATCAAAATGATATTTATACAGCTAATATATAATTATTGTTAATGATCAATTTCCAAATTTTAAGTTTTACAAAAAAGCAGAAACATTAGTAAACTACTTGTTTTGTTCTTTTAAATTGAGATGCCAATTGTAGTGTTTTCTTACATTCCTGCACAGAAAAATTAATTTTGTGGTTCAATGTTTTTCTTTGTCCAGTTTCTCAAATTTTTCAAGGATGTATTTTACATCATGCCGAGATATGTCAGGTTTTTCGCTAATAGCGCTTTCGGAATCACCTCATTGGTGCAAAAATATAATTTTTATGAATGTCAAACTGTCATCTTTGGGAGTTATTTGCAGGCACTGTTTTATTTGTATTGAATTACACCTGCCTATGACAGTAAGCACTATCCTCAGCTATAGTTTAGCTAAGGTTTCTTTTTAGTAGCAAGGCCTCTGGAAAGAGACTTTGCTGCTGAAATATACACTTTGAGTATTTGATTTTGAGGAGATAGCACTCCTAGAGTACAAACATGAAAGTGGCCCCACATGAGGCCATTTTCTCTGAGATTTCACCCTGAAGCCCAGAACAGCACAATGAAGATGAACATTTTTTTAATGTCCATTAATCAACATCTTGAACTCTATTTTTAAAAATATATATTATTAGTAGGTAATTTTAGTAAAAGTAATAGTTTTGGTCTAAAAACCATGAATGTGCATCAGTGGTACATTTTAAGAAACGAAGGAATGCATTTATCAGATATTTAAATTTATGTGAAATGACCGATATAAATGTGCTGATTATGTTTTTCTTACTGAAGGACAGATGATAAGTCCATACGGTCCCTCTCTCTTAAAGAAAGGCAGTCTTTTCTCTTGCTCCAGCGCGAACATGATGATCGGCAGAGTGAAGACCAAAGTCTTTCCTGATCCAGTGAAGGCGATTCCAATCATGTCTCTACCTGAAAGACTACAGATAAACAGGGTTCCTTTAAATGTACTTAAAAAATAGAATTTACATTACAGCCTTTGTATTCTATTTATACATACACTGTTGGGATTCCTTGTATTTGAATTGGTGTTGGGTGGATGATTCCCTTCTTTTTCAAACCTTTCAGAATTGCTGCAGGAAAAACAAACACAGATTTGTTGTCAGTTGATGATCACTGTGAACCATGAGTCAGTGTTTTTGATGTGCTGGGCAGAGTCCGCTGTCACCTGGTGGAAGCTTCATCTCTCTGAAGCTTTTGATAGGAGCTGGAATGCCGTCGCCATCAACCAGGATGTGAAATTTCTTCCTGACGCGCTCATGTCTGGTGTCTGGCATATTCAGGATGTAGCGTGGTGCTTTCCAGCTATACAATATATTTGGGACGAAAGAATATTAAAAAAGAAACTACAAAGAGAAACTGACTACATGGAATTCTGTGATAAGGAGCTTACCTTGTTTTTATAGGATCATCATATATGATACCTTTGGCCATTTCCTTCACAGACATCAGAGCTGACAGAAGAAGAGAGATGAAAGTTGCCAAAAGAACTTGTGCAAATTCAGATAGTTTACCACACTTTTCTCATGCCTACCAACATCTAATTCAAGAAGGCTAAACAGAAACCATTAGTTTACCTCTGCCCTCTGCAACACTCTCCAGGATCTTCTCCTCCTCTTTCAGCTGCTTCTCTTTGGCTGACTCCTTCCGAGCTGTAGGTATAAAAATAAAAACAAGTTAAGGTCACAAAAAACTTAAAAACTGAATAGTTAAACACAGAAGTATCAGACCACAGAATGGGTCTACTTTGAACTAGATACCTTCTGCCTTTTCCTTGAGGTGTTGATGCTGGTCGAGGAGACTAATATGGGAGCGTGGACCAAGAGCCTCATCTTCATCCCTCTGTTCCTCCCCACTGTCCTTCTGTTCTTCATCCACCGCTTTCCCTCGCAAGCGCAACATCTTTTGTAGCTATAAGTCAGAAAAGTTATAAATGTATTTAATTTTGAAACATGTCACATTTTTAGAAGTTTCATTTATTAGAAAAAAAACTGCAGTCAATGTGGATCAACCAGATCTAGTCAATTTCTCCAATCTACTCAATAAGGTCAATGTTTTCCCACTATGAAAACAAGAGTTGGCAGTTACTACCTGCATAAAACTCAATCAGAACAATGTTCAGTAACTCACCATTTGCTGTTTTCTGATTTTGACTGGAACATATGGAACGTAGTCGTCATCCTCCGATCCTTCTGAGCCAGTCCTTTCATCCTCGTCATGGGATCTCTGTGAAAATATATATACATATGCTAATTTACATGTTATCAGCTACACAGCTGCCTTAGTGTGTCTCTGTTATTCTCTAAGAGATATTGGCTCTCCACAGATACAACCAGGACCTTTGAATAAAACTTCTGCCACACAGAACATTATGGAGCACAAACCTGATGATATAAAAGCAGTCTGATGATGGTAGACTATTGATAGCATCCAAATAACAACCACGCTCTTATTTCATAAAATTATATTTACTGAACATCAATAGACACTCAAATCATATGCTTGCGACTAGTATGTCAGCGGTGTTGGGTACAAGGCATTATTGTAAGCATATTGTATAACACTACTATACTAACCTAACAACTTTTTAAACAACAACAACAACACATTAATGTGCTTGTGTTTGCTTGTCCCTGTAAGCAGATGAGCAGCAGCATTCTGAGCCACTTGTAAACGTGACGGTGAAACCTGGTTGATAAAAACATAAAGTGCATTACTATAATCAAAGCAAGTGGTCACTAATCCATATTACACTCTCGTTAAGCCACAGAGATAAAAGTCAGGATGTGGGAACAATTTAACATCTTTTTCTTCCCTACAATAGACCGATTTCACTTCCCGTAGGGAGAAGGAAAAAGGTGTAGAAGTCTACAACTTTACAGAAGTGGAAATGTGAACATTATTTTTATTTTATTTCACAAAAGGACAGGAGCAAGATGGTAATCTTGCATCAACTGCATTATACTGCTATCATAACACTTGCAAACATGTGCACAGCTAGCATGCTAACATGAAGCTAGAAAAGAACCCAGAGTGATGTCTTGATGCATGCTAAGTCATCCAGGAATCCCAGAAAGATGATTCAGATGAACAGAATAAACTTTCTGGCAACTCAGAGTTATGTTAAAGTGGAGTGTCAGCTGATCCCAGCTCAGCAGCCAGAACCTGATCGTCAACAGGTAACAAAGGCAGTGATGAGCAGTCATGCTTTGTAGCATCCATTTCTACATGCATCTACAGTAGAAGTCTCTTTCTTATTGTTGAATCATGAAGACTGAACTTAACTGAAGCGAGGCCTACAGTTCAGCCACACCTAGGAAGGTTCTCCACCAAGCTTTCTCCGTTTCACTATAATGCTTCTCACTGCGGCTGGCTCTAGTAACCTTTTTCAGACTGTTGGACGTCAGTGACTTTCTCTACATCATAGCATGATGCATTTCTTGTTTTCTTGCCCCAAAAGCTCGTTACTAATCATAATTATTAAAGAATGAAATCTAATTTTTAAAATATTTTCAAGTTTTATCCTAATTTTACATCCACAGGGCCACATTTATGCTGTCTCTTACTATAACCGCTTGATATCGCATACGTCAACTTTACGTCCTTATAGTAAATGTTTTAGCACTGCATCATGGCTAATGCTAATAGTAGCGATTTAATAAAAACGGTTGTACAGAATTAATATGAACCGTCTGTTATTCAACCACTTTAATTTGCTTCTATTAAGGTTGCCAAGTGAGCTCGACTCCAACAGATAGCAAAACGACTCGAAGATTAGGTTAAAGCTAGCTAATGTTACCGTTAGCTAACCCTGGTTAGCGTAGCATCTTTAAAGTATGGCTGTTTAACTTACCTTTTGAGGTCGGTTTTCGGTCTCCATTTTATTTAAGAATAACCTAACGTCCCTTTAAATGCCTTTGCTTCGAAGTTTTTCGGGAAAATACGAAGGCATACAATTTAACAAAAGTATCTAATCCGCATGTTTACACAGTACGCAGAGGAGAGGAAGCCTTGATACCGGACGGAGGGCTGGAAGGGTCAAAACTTAGCGAACAATTTCCCAATCACGAAGCGCTTCAAGTAAATGCAGTAAAAGAGAAATGTAAAAAGCAAACACCACACTTTTTGTCAAAACTGTATTGTTTTTAATCTTTCCGAACGAAAGATTTTTCACAGTATCAAAAGTGATTTTTTTTTCTTAAAAAAAAAAAGAAGAAACAAGCCAACATACACTTGGCTATTACTGGTATAGTATAAATCTACATTCGAAACATTAAGATAATCTTCTCTAATTGAATATAACCTGGAAAGCATCAGAGATATTATATTAAAACAAAATCTCAGCACAGATTCAGGAAAAAAACAAAACATCATTCATTTCAATGAAAGCCATCAGCTAAAACATTGATACTGATGTGAAACTCAAGGCCGGTGTCAAAACCAAAGGTCTCCTTTGTGATATTTGCCATTGTAACATAGATCAAGATTGGGGTCTCACTGGGTTAGCTGAGGTGGAGGGTGCCATCGAGGTCACAGTAAAGGGAAAGTGAGTAATATGGTTGGAAAATGCATCCCAGACAGAGCCCATGACTAGGGCTCAAGTGGGCAAAAATTATTCATTCAGTATGTACAACAAACAAGGTTTTTTGTTCCAGTGGCAGAATGAACATTTCACACTGGTGTACTGTTACTGCTGGGATTCAGAAGGGTAAAAAAGTGTTTGAGAAACCGTGTTCAAGGGTGTCCTTTTAAAGATATACACATACAGAATGTATACTGGATATCACTTATAAGAGATAATTGTTCAAGACTAACATCACAGGAGGACTGACACTGAAGCGACAGACACTGAATTTTGGGACAGTGTTTAGATTTTTCTTTCATGCACGTCATGCATGGAGATGTATCTGCAGGGATACTTAACTGGATTTGTTTTTTGGATGCATTCTGTTGGCCAAATAATACATT
Organism: Haplochromis burtoni; assembly: GCF_018398535.1. Taxonomy (NCBI): domain Eukaryota; kingdom Metazoa; phylum Chordata; class Actinopteri; order Cichliformes; family Cichlidae; genus Haplochromis; species Haplochromis burtoni. Next base: position 1,568,551 of record NW_024582371.1, read on the forward strand.
TAACAGAAATTTATTTTAAAACATTTTAGTGTTGCTGGTGTACCAACTGCCAAACATTCATTTCATAATAAAACAGGTTGGCAGAAAAATCATGCATTGTCACTTTTCGGTAATTGATTTTCTTTAAAATGAACATTAAACATTATTCCAATTCAAAACTGTGAGCAACCAGCAGAGGTACTGCGGCTTCTCTGCAAGTAATATAATGTAACTGTCTCCTCTGCTCCAAGAAGAGAAGACTGGTACGAGTGTTTATAAGACACATGGCCTCTAGTGTCTATTCCGACTGGTGGAGTGGATTGGAAAATAGAAATGTAGGACGTAATGGATGAGCACCAAATTCAATCAAGTGGAATTCAGACGTTTAACGACGTTAAAATGTCTCAGATTTGTGATAAAAAACATTTATTTAATGTACGGTTGCTGATTACATACTACATACTTAAGCACATGGATGCAGTTGATTCAACAGACTTTTTTTTTTTCCACTTTTGCATCTCTTACTTAGTGAACATTGCAAATAGTAGCAGAGGGTAGAGTTGGCTTTGAGTATGATCCCTGGCTTTGTTAGCCACACGTTTCAGTCTTCTGAATGGAGAGTATGATTTTGAACCAGGGTCCCTTGGCTTAGTATGGAAGAGAAGAAAACTGGGAATGAGAGATGGCCTTGGGCCAAATAGGGCTCTACCGAAAGAGTTTGTGGTGGGAAGTTTTTTTTTCTGGCACTCGTTCAAGTTATTGAGCTGCATTGGAAGAAACCTTTTTGAGGCTAAAGTTGGACCAATTCACTGCGACCTTCTGGCGAGTTTGCTTTGCAGAATCCAGGCAAAACCTACAAGGAACAAAAGACAAACAAGAGAGGGGAAAAGGTCATGTAAATATAACAGCTGAGCTCAAATATATAAACCCCCCCCTCCCCCCAAAAAACTCCACGTATCTGGACATTTATTGTGATGAGCTTACCGTTTGAAATATTCCACTTCCCGATCGATCTCATCCATTTCTGTTGGATCCACATCTTTAGGGAGAAATACATCATCTACAGTATAAACATAAAGAATTGAACATCAAGATAATTTAAAAAAACAGTAGTGATTAAGCATGCAATTACAGTTACTTTTCCATACCAATTGCACTGTTGGATTTTTCACCCTTGTTCTTGCTCTTCTTATTTTTCCCCTTGGACTGTTGCTGTTGTTGTCCATTCGCTGGAATAGCGGGTTGTGTTTTGCTCTCTGAATCCTGCTCACACCGGCCTCCTCGTGTCTCTGGGTCGCTTTTCCCCCTTTGTGCACTCAAGGGGCCACCGTTTGCTCCATTTGTTGCATATTTGGATGGTCTGCTCTCTTCAGATTTCTTAGGCCCATTTTTCTGGTGGTCTGCGATAAGATGGGGCTGTTTGTTTCCAGACTTTGAGCCACTAGATGCCATTTCTTTAGACTCATTGGTTTTCTGTGCCTCGTTACCAGAGCCGGCTTTGGTTGGTTTGTTGGAATTTTGCTCTGACGCAGACTGTTCCTGTCTCTGCTTTTTATTCTTTTTTGACTTTGCACCATTGCTCCCAACAGTTGTGTTCTTAAGATCAGAGGCGTCCTCTTTTGATTTAGCTGTCGCTTGAGCTGGCACCTGTGGTAAATTGTCAGATCCAGTGGAAGTGCATCTTTCTGGTGAGCGAACTCTTATGAGCTTAGAGAGACTAGGGGTACTGTGCAACCGCTGGATGTCCTTTGTAGTTGCACTAACCCCTGATGCAGTGGTGGTGCTGGTGGTGCTATTAGAAGATGAGACAATGTTTGTGTCCTCCCATCCGTTAACCAGGTCCAGGTGGCTTTTAAAGGTTCCCAGCGAAAGAGGAGAGAGGTCAAGGTCTATCTGCTGCAAGTCAGAGGAACCATTCAGATGGGACAGTAAATGGTTTCCCTCCAACGTGGCTGCTTTCTTTGGGAAGTCATTGACATCCAGGTTGAGGTCGTACATACTAAACGATGCCCGGATTGAGTCTTTGATGGTGTTTTTAATCTCTTCTAGCCGACTTGTGAGAAAACTATTAACGCGTTCAAGTTCCAGCTGAGGCCAGTCTAGCAACCGACTGGCTTCAGAACCATCAGGGATGGGCTCGTCGACAGGCTCAGATGGATTGGAGTGGGGGTCACTGCCTGCAGCGCCCGTGTTGCCCTGCTGAGCTTTTTCCTACAACAGACATGGCACAGGTAAGAAAGTGAAAACGGTACCCACATAGACACTAGGACTCTGTAATTCTCAGTTCAGTCTGAAAAAAAGTCAATGGACCTTTGTGCTAATGAGTTCTTGAAAAGATAAGACTCAACGGTTCTAATTAAGGAGGGGAGATTGTAAGCATGGGTTATACAAGTGCCACTAATGGTAAATAAAGGCATACAAAGTCTGGTTATCAACCACAGTGACCTTTTAACAAGACCTTAACCTCCTAGGACCTGGCGTCCACATATGTGGACATCATATTTTGGGTTATGTAGACCCAAATACTCAATTTTGCTCTACAAGGGCCTGATATCCACTTACGAGGACATTATATCGATCGGTTCTATCGAAATTTTAAACAAATATCCTCATATGTGGCTCTCATTTTTCTTAGAAACAAAAATCAGGTTAAAAAAAAAAATCTGGTAATTCTTTGTTTTTACATTCATCAGGTCCCAATTAGCCCAAATATCAAAGAGAAATTAAAAATGCATGCTGTGGAAGAGTTCGGGTCTTAGGAGGGAAAAGGAAGAATTACAGTAATGTACAATGCTAGAAAAGGCTAAAAACTATATCTAGAGTTTTGCTGGAGTTACTCAATCAACAGTAAGGGCAACAAACAGAGGAAAAGCAGACCATTCTCTGACATTTAGGAGAGGTTAAGCAATACAACAAGACAATGAAACATTGCGCATATTTATATAAACCAACGAATGGTTGAAAAAGAAGACAGTTTTTTGGAAAAAATCAGAGTCCTCAAATGAACCCTGCTGAGATGGTGCATGTTCAATTAATATGTCCCAGAAATAATGGAAGTTTGGTAGCAAGGGACAGTCCAAAATCTACCTCATCATTCCCTGCTCCACAAAACAAGTACATTGTGTGGATTTAGTTTAATCAAACTGATTTTGTCTATTGACTGAGAGAAGGATCAGACCACATTTTATGAATATGCAAAGATCCTGGTCATTTCAAAATTTTTAGCTGCAGTGTCTCATCTAAATTTTAAATATTTTCAATAAATCAAACTGTCTTTGATGCCATCTAAGAGGAAATTTTCCATCATTTGCTTCTCCATCAATTTGCACTTACTTCTTTGCAATGTGCTTTTCATCACTTCTTCCTCCCACATATAATTAATGAGGCCCACCTACCCATGAGATTACACAGGATTAGCATGTAACTAATCCAGAGTAAGTGTTTGCAGATTTCTCCTGCTGTTTGCACTGAAATCTCATCTGAAGTCTATTATTGAGCTGCTAGTGTCTAGTTAACCTTTCCTATTCAATAAGAGGAAATGTTATTGACATTGGTCTAATAGATTCCATGTTAAATATTAAAGTTCGCCAAATAATCTCATCTTTAGACGTAAATAAACATGACTGAACTATAACTGAAAAACAGAAAACAACACACATTCAATAAAATTACCACACCTTTTTCTTTTGTTTGTGTCGAGCCCTTTTGGCAGCCTTGGCACTGTTGACAGGTTTGGGCTCAGAACTGTTTATAAAGTCTAGCAGCTCGTCCACGTCCCGGTTGTCGATGGCACCAGCCACTGTCAGTTCTGAATCTTGGCGCTGCTCCTCTTTACGCCGTGTCAGTCGTGAGCGAAGCTTCTCTCGGATCTCGGCGTAGTTTCGGCTGGTCGGTGCAGCTGGAGGCTGTGAGCAAATAATATTTCACAATACTGAGCTCTTCTCACAGAGTCACATTTGATGAATGAAAAAGTATACCTCTTTGTTAGTAAAACTTTTAAAGTGGTCGATCAAACCGTACCGCATTGTGTCCAAAGAACTCGCAGTAGCAGCAGTCGCAGTACTTCCCGTCTTTCTGATTTGTGGAAGAAGAGGCGCAGGAGCTCCTCTCAGAGCTGCTGTCTTCATCCTCACCCTCCTCCAGCTCAGACGAAGGGTGGCATAACGTCCCATTAGTCACCTTGTGCCCCTTACATGCTTGATCCCTACAAAAAAGAATGATAAACCCTTGGGATATAATTGTTCTCTGAATAAACACAGCTAAATAAGTGACAAAAAAACAAGGCTGATTATTAAAACTCACCTGCATGCCCCAGGTGTTACATGACCTACATTGGAGGTGGCTACTGTTCCCGGATTGTGCCCATTACAGGAGTGGTTACAACCCACGACAGACGTGCCCAGTTTGCTGTGTTGTGCGTTCACAGCGGGAATGTGGGAGTTTTTGCACGGGCTGGGTTTATGGACAGATGTTGGGCTATCTGGGCTCAGAGAATTGATTTTGGCTGCGGGGCCGTGGAGGTTTGGTACCAGAGGGGAGAATGGCGCGTGCGCTGCGACGCCAGTGCCACAGGAGGAGGTCACGTGGCCGTGCTGCCCAGAGTTCGGCTTTGCGGGTAGGAGAGAGGAATGCTGGGAAGACAGGCCGGTGGGACTGTTGGGGGGTACCGATAAGTCTGTATGTTGATGGTGGTCACTGGGGTGGAAGGCTTCACCTGGACAATAACAAACCATGAATATGAATGAGTCACAGGTCCTACATACAGAATCATCTCTTTCTAAAGTACATCAGTTAATTTTCAGGTCCACTAATCTTTTGACTGTAAGCTAAAGTATCCTATTAAAGTTCACTTCAAAGATGAGCTCAGAGCAAAATACAACTACAGGCTTGCAAAGTCTGAAAGAACAGTTACTGTGTTTTCTACAGTAATATATAATTAGGTGTTTCTATTAAAGGACAAAAATAAAGAAACAATTAAAATAAAAATATCTTGTTAAACCTAAATCATTCACCTATTATACACTCTTAACTTTAATGCTGCACATTTTGATTTGAAACTTGAGTTTTCTTCTTTGCTGGCTTTAATAAAAGCTCCTGAACTCGTTGAAGAATAAAATTACCTGGTGGCGTTGGTCGACGGCACATGGTCTTGAAGTGCTTGGGAGTGGTCTTACAAAGGTCTGCTGAGGTAGAGAGTGCGTTCCCAGCAGAGGATCCACTGGAATTCTGGGCTGATGGGTGACTGTAGGGACATACTTTGTTCCCTGACGTTTTAGCCGATTTCCCTGGTGCTTCATTAAGTCCTCTTTTCTCATGACAGGTTGAAACTCCTGTTATACCTGCAGACATTTAAAAAAGACCGTTACAAATAAAGGGGAACAGTGCTTTTAACTTTCACCATGGGTAAATATGAATTTACCGCCTATGAGCAGTTTGTGTTTTAAAAAAATAACTCTCTTTTCTTTGGAGACATGTTTTGACATTAAAAAGGAAAACAGCTATGTAAAACATTTTCAGTCCCGAAGCATAAATCCCTTTCTGCTAGCTAAAATAACATCACGACAGCACTAAATTTTAATAATTTATTTAACATGCTTATTTCTGCTGTGCAAAACTGACTGCACCTATTACTGGTAATCACACACACTTGCCAGGAGAAGTTACAAATCCGCGTAACATAATGCCTGCTTAAACATTTTTTGCTATATACAGCGAAATATAATTGGGATGCCAATTAGGATGCGGGTAGTGTATTTCACAGCTAAACACCTCTCCTACAGCTTCATTCTTTCTTAATTAATTTAAGGAAAACATACCAGTCTATTTTAGAAGGAAACAGCCGCCTTCACAAAGGGCATGGATCATTTAACTAGTCTTTCACTTACTCCTCTTTAAATGCCATTTGGTGCCATGAACCATCCAAATATTTAACTAGAAATTCAATCACATTTACGCAGCAGGGAAAGGGTTTTGAAGGGAGCAAAGAAAAGTGAGAAATCAGACAAAAACAAAGTCATCTTAGTTGTTTGTCAGGTCTAAGTAATAAATCACAGCCTAATGATCCATTCCCACTGAATGCATCATTCATCATGTGAAATGGGAACTTTAAAAACAGTTAATGAGACTTCCTGTAAATTGTGCATAACTCGCAGCGTTAGAACTTTAAAATTGAGGATTAATCCAGTTCGGAAGCGAGGCTGACTCTCAAAGTTTGTTAATGTCAATATAACTGAATAAACATTAAAGTCTGTGGCTTGTGTCACGTGCACAAGTCTATGCACGCGCCTCCTTGGATTTTTATACATGGTTATACATGAGAAACTTGCTGTTCAGCACTGTTCACTGTTGCATTACTGTGACGTTACACTTCACCAAGCTCTTGCGCAATGGGGAATTGTGGAGTTTCTGTCTGTTATTCTGAAGTCTTGCCCTTACTAAGGAATTAAAAATAAATAAATAAATAAACTGAAATGAATGAAATATTTGTTCCTGCTAATCATCATAAACCCAGTTCACAGTATGAAACTCTTTTATTTATCCTGTTGTTTAAACAATTTAGTTAACACACTTGTACTGTGTTTGAAAATTAGTATCATTAAACAGTTTCTTACAATTAAGTAAGATTTATCCAATCAAAAATCACCATGCACCTTCCTCTCTTGATTTCTTATATTCAGATTTGGGGATTTTTTTGTGTAAAAATATAAACGCAATATTTCCTAACTAAATATTTTGCATTCTTCTCAGGAACAGAAATGTAAAAACTGTATAAAGCCTGATTAATAACTTGTGTTTCATTCTGTTTATACACTTGAGTTAAAATGCTATACAATGCATATTTCTACTTTGAAATAAAACAGGCAAGGTGCTTGCAAGTGTGTAAGTGCTAATGAAATGAAGTAAAAATGAGCTATGATGGATGTTTGCTTTCCATTAAAAGCAAAATAAAAAATGTTATGGGAGCCAAGCAGCGTGGTCTACCTGTCATGTTTCGCTGATGCGCGATGATGACATGTTCCAGGATTAACACTTGAGTTTTGGACTGTGAGGTCTAATAATAAATGCTTCTTTCTGACTAATCAATATGATTAAACTGAACTCGAGTTTTGCCAGCATAACTCTTTCACTTTGGATTTGTGACTGATGCTGATATAACATTACTATAATATTACAACCAAAAGATGTAAGTAATTCCTTAAAAAGAAAACTATATACTTTGCACATAATAGATGAAATCCCTAAGAATGAGCCATTCCTCTGACATGTGGCCTGAATACCTGCACATGTATCGATGAAGTGTGTCTTCCAACTGCTTTTTTTACAAACATATTTATAACTTTCTATTCATTTACTTTGCTTTAGCTGTTGTTAATCCCACCATCAGTCTTTCCTACTGCTGAGCCATCGAGCTGTATAACCCTGTTTTCATTCCATACATCTTTCCTCTCTCTTGTTGTTACACAAACTAAATAGTACCCATGATTTCCTTCTCAACATTGTATAAATGATGACCTTCACAGGCAACTGTATTTTAAAAACAATTTCACAGTCTTTACATTTTTTAACATTAAAACATTACTGCACGTCCTATAATGCTGACTTTTAATGAGTGTAATCTTTTACATCGTGCATTTAAGTTCTTCTTTGATCATTTCGATTAACAGCTGAACAAAGTGACCTAAAATGAACCTCACACACAGTACTGCTAAAACAGCCAAGGAACTAAATCTAACCAAAATTCTGTCCATTTGCCAAAACTGAAGCTTGCAACACAGCCTGAAATTCAGGATGGTGATGTTTTCAGTGTTTATTGTCAGTCGCTGCATGCTTTTCTTTTACTCTGTGACGACAGACCTTGTTGTGAGTGTGAAGAAGTGCTGTGGTTGCAGTGTTCCCCTCCGTTGGTGTGGGCAGAGTTCCAGAGACCCGACAGTTTGTGAGCCGACAGGAAAGAACTCGGGTCCCAGTCCACAGTACTTTGCTCTGGGTAACCGTTCCCACAGCTCTGGGACTTACAGGAGGAAGAGTGTGACAACGGTACCTAAATAAATAAACAAACAAAAAGAAAACACCCCAGTATAAATCATGTGGCTGCAAACAGTGTCTTGCAGTTTGGTAGCAGCTGCAACTAACTTGCAAATAAGCAATGAAAATCATTTTACTTGCGTGTTTTGCTTTAATACTTAAGAAAAAAAAAACCACATATTAAAGAATGCTTTAAGTCACCATAAGTCACTTTTTTGCAACTCTGCCTGCTGTTCTCATTTTGAAACTTTTAACATTTAACCCACATGTCAGCAAAACGTCATGACCACGACACTCATCAGCAGTCCAGCTGAAGTATTGTGATATATTAAGTTAAAAAAAATGCTTTCCATGTAAATTATTTACACAAATAACTAACAAAGAAAGCTTATTGGCTGCTTCTGTCTTACATATGCAGCAGAGATTACAGAAAAACCAAAGCAGACAATTACTTTCCTTCATTGCAAGCTTGTTTCTGTCACATTAGGAAAAAAAACACCAGAAGAATCATTGACCTTGGTAGACCTTGTGCTCTCAAAGTGCCTTTCTGATCACAGTTATGGTTAGAGGTTCATATAAACTCATCCTAGACATGAATTACATGGTAATTCGGGGGTTTTTAATGACTTATTTGAACTGCTGAAGCTTCTACAATGTGTTTTAGCTTGACAAGGCCATGGCTTATTAATTTCTCGTTAGTAATCACTAATCACAGTTGACTACAACTTTACCTTTGTCAGAATAAGAAGGATTTGTTCAACAAAACTCAGAATAATGGGAAAGTCCAAATAACTCAATGAAAATCTATAGCAGACAATTTTAGATTTACACCTCATGCCCATGATGAGTGTACGTAAAATTCTAATCACAATTTATATATCTAGCAGATATGAACAAAATTTTTTAAATATGAATGAACATTTACAAGAAAACTGGGGGGGGGCGGAGCACCCTTAGTATCTGTCTCCTGAACTGCAGAGTGCAAAGCTGGGTTTCCAGCAGAGAAGTTGTTAGACCAACTGCTGCTGCAGGGTTAACGGAGCATAATCCACCTGCAAAACTGCATATTGGTTGGCAAAGCTGGAACAGCTGTGTGGTGTAGATACGTGCTTTACACTGCTGCAGGTGCTAGAAAGGATAAAAGTGACTGGTTTAGCCTACATAATGAGGGAATATAAGTGGGTGGATATCAGCTAAATGGTCTCAAACCATAAAAATTTCTTGTTTTGTTTTTTTTTTTTTTACTTGTTAAAGGTTGTTTAGTTCTACCTGGAGTTTCAGACTGTTTTATATGTGTACAAAACTGTTAACAGTAACAGCAGGCAAGTTAGGTTAGGTCTGTTTTGTTTTGGAACAGATCAACAGTAAGGATGCCATAAAGGTGACAACCAAACTCAAGTCAGAAAGATCGATTTAACACTTGGTGTCCCATTTGGGAATACTTGGGATTTTGGTCTGTAGAAGACCAAGACTGTGGAACCTTAACTGTCCTGACTGATTAACAAATAATCCAGAGATAAAAGCTTCACGCCATAGTTTCCTAATGGTTTTATTATCTTCACAACTCATTCTGGGGAAAAGATCCTTGTTGTTCCATGTTACTGAAAGCAGATCTCTCTCAGAACCTCAAAGGTTCATTCAGTAAAACTTAATCTAATAATTATACTTGCTTATTTTGTCAGTTGTAGGTATTTAGATCTTTAGTAACAGGTTTATTTGTGGTATTGGTTTGCCCTCTTGTGGTCATGATGTAATATTTAAATAGTTCCAACCTGTGTGGCTCTTTTGAACAAATAAGTGACCTCTGGCACCTTTTGACAGCCCTAACAGCAAAGGTGAGATTTAGAGAGATTTATTTTGCAGAAACAGTGTTGATGACTAATAATGAGGTAACCTCAGTAGGATAAAGAAACATAGTTTAACTAAACATTAGTAAACAGAGGCTTTGAAAAGTACTCAGACATGTGACCCAGATCAGTCCTGTTTTATTTACCGGTGTTGGCTGCTCCTGTGTGCTCCGCTTCTCCTCCTCTTCTACACTCCTGCAGCAGCTCTGACAGATCCACAGAGGCACCTCTCCCAGCAGGGACTGAGATAGTGAGGGCACAGCATCAGCGAGCTTACGCCCTGGCGCCTCCCGCAATAAAGCTTGGGAGAGCGCAGGCACGGCGTTGGCCAGCTTCGTTCCATGGCCCCCGGGAAGCCCGTTCACAGAACTCGCTCCCCAGTCCTTAAATTCACGATGGCACAGGAGACAGCAGGTGTGCATAGGCTAGGCAGAAAAAGAGAGAAGAAAGCGTTCCATATATAAGATGTGTTGACTGATTGATGCATATAATTGCAACAGATATCACAGACTAAAACATATATTAATTAAGCTCATAATACTGTGCACGCAATACATACCAAAGTGCTAAAAAGCAATGACAAAGATCAAATTATTTCCTCGCTGGACCTTTTGCAAGCATTGTGTGACAGAACCATCATAAGAAAAAACAAAACAAACAAAAAGCAAAAAGTAACACCACAAAAACAAATAAAAATAACAATAAAAAATAAATGTAATTTAACCATCATGTTAACTTTAACACATAGTAAAATTATGTAGTAGATTCACTCTCTGCAATGCTCCGTGCTTAATCAATCAAGGTTTGTGCCCTAGATCAAAGCCTGAAAAGCAAACTGATTATGCTTGTAATTCATGGTTTAGGGGGAAACGATTCAAAACACATTCACAGTCAGCTCAAAATTAAACTGCATCCTTAATGATCAATGTCAAGAAACTTTGGTGTTTTGGTGATTTTTCTAGATAAATGTTTAAATGTTCAATGAGGGTGGATTACCTATCTTTAACCCTTGTGTATAACATTCACAACCATTCTCTCACCGTTACAGTAGGGGGATATTTCATTCAATACTCTTCCACCCACAGTCCCTAGACTTTGATTTAGATGAGGGAAAAGTTCTCCTTAACAGGAAAAAGCAGGTGAGAAAAAACTAAAGATCAATTGGAATAATATGTCTTTTGCAAAAGGGACAAACATCTAGAATACCAGATTACAAACATATTAGAAATATAAGCCAGAGCTAAGCAACTTTCAAGAGACATCAAAACATGTGCTTATATGACTGTAGAAGTGCTGTGTTGCCAGTTTGAAGGTACAGTTGGCTATATCCTATATAGTGTGGTACCTTAATAAATCATGAATAGAGCTTCTCCATAACAGTTTACATAAAAATGAACATTCACTGTTATGATAGGACTTAGTTCAATTATTTTTGGTACAGTACTAAAAAGCTCTATGGAAAAAAGCTGATCGATCCGTTTAGGGGCTTAAGTTTGCGTTATAAAAATGTAATTAACAGGTCCCAGCAGCAGCGGACAGGTTGCAGGTTATAAAGCTCGGGCCAGGTGTAATATCAGCTGGTTGTTAATAAGACAGTTTTCCAGCCTGCAGATGGATAAATTTTATTTATTTATTTTAAGCGGTTACCCTCAACATCACAGACACTTCTGATTCAGCTAAGCATCATTAGCTCACAAGTTAACTGCTTATACTGAAACTTTTTGACATTAGCTCCTGTTACAGATTGATACTTGATTCTGGTACGACAAAAAACTAATACGAACTAGTCTGACAGCTCCCCTAATTGATAACCCGTTATGTTTCAAGTTTTTAAGCTAATTAACTGGTTGATTAGCTAGTAGCTGGTTAGCCTCTGCTGGCTGAGTAGGTCCTGTGGAGGGGATCAAGTGCAGGCAGCAAGCACGTTTGCAGCACGCTAGCTGAAGATGATAGCTTGGCTAACGTTAGCTGGGCGGATGAAGTCTTGTAAGCGATGGAAATGGGACGACCCTGCCCGAGGTGCAATGTCACCTGTCCGGTATAAGGGACTGGCTGCAATGGTGATCACAGTGCCTAAAAATGCGTCTGGTGGGAACTATTCTACTCGGTAAGTTGAGCTTAATATTTATTTAATGACAATTCACACGACATAAAGGTATGCATACATCGCTGCTAAATTACAACTAAAATAGCTTCCCACCAAGAAGCGGGTGCATATAATTGCACCTCTCCATGATTGAGCTGATAGAATAGAAGCACAATGGAGGATGCTTGGATTAGCTGAGTAGTGCTAGCTAGGCTAGCTAGCCTATTTTAAAGGCAGCGTTTGGCTCGCAGCTAGCTACCTGGTTCGCCTTGGTAGTGGGCAGCCTATCCAGCCCAGCATCTCCGCCGCCACCGCCAGCTGCATCGCCGGGAGAGACGGGGCTCTTCGGAGCGGTCTGCTGTCCAGGCACAAGCTCCTTCTGGGCGACCCCTTGCTGCTTGCTTTTCTTCCTTGCCATTACGACCTTGTTTATAGTACGCTTTGACCAAGTTTGCACCAGTTTCGGTGATTTTAAGAGCACACTTTCGTTTCTTCTCGGACCTCAAAATGTTCTCTATCTCCTCCAGTCAAGACAACAGTCAATATGGCGGAGGACTCGCACACTCAGGAGTTCAAAGGTTAAACATACTGCTGGCAAAGAGGCTTCACTCCCGCATGGAGTATGCGGCTGCAAGCATATTCTCGCGGTGAAGCCAGGGGCCGCCATATTTAGTTAGGCAAACGTCTCCTCCCACTTTCCATTGGTATATATAATGTTTATTGAATTTTTATTATTTATTGTCTTTATTGAGCAAACTGTAATACGTTTGAGTGTTTTCTATCCTTAAACATTTTGTTATCGAAATAAAATGTTTAGACTTGCGCTGTTTTTAGACGCTGAGGGAGACAGTGAAACTGAAATATATGAACTGAAATAAATGTGTAAGAGTTGGTTTGGTAACAGGAGCTACCTCACAAACAATCATCTTGTTGTGAAATGTTATTATTGACAATGTCGATAAACAAAATTAGAAAAATAGTGCCGTGTGAAAGACTTTTTTTTTCAATAAACTTTATGGAAGGACAGGGACCAATCAGTGTTAGGTGCTTTCAGTGCTTTCGGAAATATTTTGATGGAGGTATAACACAGATATTGTTTGTTATATATAAAGAGTACAATTATAGCATTATTTCTTGGTTTATCATTTGCATAGCATAGGATTTTACATAAATGCTATATTATAACATTAGACATATGGCGCATTCTAGGTTGCAAACAACGATTGTACAGATTCCACCAAAACCCAGAATTCCCTGGATTAAATGAGCAAATTTGCGAAAAACGACTTTTAGAAAAACAAACAGACAAAAACACCACTACTTAGCAATGCAAGTTGAACATGAAGGGAAATATGAAAAATAATTTGAACAGAACAAAAAGCGCTGACGCTATCCTGCTGACCATTATTTTTCTGAAGTTCAACTTTGACCCTAATAAAAAGACTTTTCAGAAGATTTGGATGAATCGATAGATAGTGTGGGGCATGTGGCGTGATACGTTTAATGATAATATCCGAGTGGTTAGGGAATTTAGTCAAAATATTACGTAGAACGGTATAACCTGGAATGTTTATACACAATTTAATGAAAATTTCCGAGTTTGCGTTGAGCTCCTGAACGCACCACCGGTTTAGCGTTGTGTGGATTGAGGACGTAGCTCAGACACTGCTTCATCCACTTCGGGCTCTTGACGATTGTACCACAGTAGCTTGTTTACCTGCTGCCGTTTCATTTGAGCAAAAAAACAAAACAAAACAATGGAAGGACAAGTGTGCAACATCCAGGTGCTTCTTCGGGCTGCCGAGTTTCTGGAGAGAAGAGAGCGGGGTAAGTGCTTTATGTCAACTGTCAGCCTAGAGAGGGGAGTTGATTGGTTATTGTTAAAACAACGATGAATCCACAATAAACCGGCGGCAAGTATGCACCTACACATAACGTAGAAACATCATACCGTGCAGCTGTTTAAGATTTAACCTGGATTCTAGGTGCAAGGTTATTTTTGGGCGGTGTTTTGCCATTTGACTCTGACCTACATATCGGTCGCATCTTTGTACTCAAAGGCGCCAATCTGGACCAGTTTGAAAATGAATCCGGGCGCCGCTGAGCGTTCGCTCCGGTGAATGAAAGGGGGGCATGAGGAAAGCCTATAAAGTATAACTTTCATTCATTGCTTACTAGCTGTAGACGCTATCCCGACTCCTTTTTTACGCGTGAGGTTGTAAGGCTGGTTGGATAAAAGCGAACAGATAGTGGATGATGGCGCCAAAAGCAAAACGTCCAGCTGATGACAACGGTAGACTGCGTTCAGCCTCCTTTTCTCCCACCTCCCCTACAGCACGGATGGTATATCACACTTTAATTACGCCGTAATAAAAGTTGATTTGTCCCACCGGCATTCGCACATGTTAATATGAGGACACCTTTAACGTCGCAGCCAGTGTGCACTGTGATTTTGCCGGCGATTGTTGTGTAACACAGCTGTGATGTGTCTCCCTGCGCAGAGGCAGAACATGGGTATGCTTCCGTCTTGCCTCTCAGTCCAGCTCAGTCCGACAGGAGAAGCAAGCAGAAGAGCAAGAAGATATCTGCTGGTGGCAATAGGTGAATGCATTACATAACAAATAACTGGCGACAGGGTGTGGCTCGGTCTGACTTTCAGTTTTGATAAGGCACCCTTTTAACCTTGAATACCTCTCACGCAGTAGCTGCTGAGTAGGAGTGCACTCTTGTGAATGTTTGACCAAACTGTCTGTTTGTTTACTTTGTTTGCAGGTCTGTTCATAATGAGCTGGAGAAAAACAGGTAATGGGCTTTTCTTCGTAATGCTACAGTAAAAGTTCATGTGTGTCAGATCAAGAGATTAAAAAAACCCCAAAAAGAGGGAAGTGTGGATTTGCAGCTTCACTTCTTTCTCATTGTGCTTTGCAGACGGGCACAGCTGAGGCACTGCCTGGAGCAGCTGAAGAAGCAGGTCCCACTGTCATCGGACTCGATGAGGAACACCACTCTGAACCTGCTGAGACGAGCCCAGCTTCACATAAAGGTGCGAGATGTCTGAATTTGCATTGAATCTGACTCGAGTTTGGTTTACTTGTCATCCCAGCCATGTTTAAAATGTGGTGCTTTTCTCAGGGACACAATACGTGTTAAAGGGAGACCGCACAAGACAAAACAGAGAACAATGCTGAATCATGAAGTGGGGTAACACTGTGGTGTGGTGGTTAGCACTGCTGCCTCACAGCAAGAATATCCTGTGTTTAAATCCAGCCTCTCTGTGTGCAGTTTGCATGTTCTCCCTCTGTCTATGTGCTCTCTGCGGGTAGTTCGATTTACTCCCAAAGTCCAAAGACATGCATGTAATTGGTGTTTCTAAAGTTAAGCATTTAAATTAGTCAAGAACATTAAATATTCTGAATATATATGAATACTGTGTGTATAGAAAGTGGCTTGTTTTGTGCATTTTACAGAGCTTTTAGCAATCTCAATTTTTGCTTTTGCCTGTACTGTTTATCCTTTCTTCATTGCTCTGCTCCTGCACCTTTTTCCCGTTCAGAAGCTGCAGGAGCAGGATGAGCGTGCAGAGCAGCTGAAGGATCGTCTGCGCTGGGAGCAGCAAGAGCTGCGGGTTCGGCTGGAGCAGCTGCAGAGGGGCACGGAGAGGATGAGGAACGACAGCCAGGGGTCAACCATGTCCTCCGAGAGGTCGGACTCAGACAGAGGTAAGCCCCTCGGGTTTTTTTAATTTCACGTTCAAATTATTTCAGTCCTACTAGGAGCTGGCTGTCTCCTCAAAGGCAAATTGCAAGTTCAAGTTTAATGTGACGAGCGAAGTTTGCCGTATTTCTGCTGACGGATCGGATCTGTGCTCGGGTTTGTTGCAGAGGACGTTGAGGTTGATGTGGAGAGCATTGTGTTTGTGGACTCTGATGGACTGAGCATTACGCACACCGGCGCGGACCACTGTTACTCCAGCCTGGAAAAGGCCTGGCTATGACGGCGGTACACGAGTGGTAACTGGTTTATTGTCACCGGACGGACAGGAAGAGGAGGAAAAACATTCCAAAAACAAAGGATGGGGGAGAATGGAAGAAGATGTTACTGTACAACTGAACATTTTTTTGGCATTCTCTTGTCAGCACACGTCGGACAAAAAGCTAAAAGCCAACCTTTGGTTATGAAAGAGAGGTGTCCATTTGCACTGAATAGCAGTAAAATTCACTGGGCCGTGTCGTCACCAAACACATACTCGTGTGTGTTCTAGCATCAGTCATTAATGCTATTTTCCCCCAAAGCCATGAGGTGTCAAACTTCGTATCATTCATGCAGCTCTAATAATTCATTTTTTTAAGGGCTTTTAAAATTCAGACAAGGGCTTTTATTCTAAACTTTTAACTTATTCTTTACTACAGAATGTCTGTACTGAATTCTGCCTTAAATCAGATCTGGTTTAGTATGCTATTCAGCTTTTACCTAGCACTAAGCTTATATCTCAGTATGCCACGTTTAGCATGCACTTAAACATTAATCTTGCTATGTCGGGGTTTTTTGTGTTTGTGTCCTATTGTATATCTAAGTGCAGTCATATACTTTGCTCCTTTTTATTCTATTGCACATAATTTCCAAATGTTGCACTTGTTTTGTCTCAGAAAGATTTGAAAGCAGCAAACAGAAGCAGGTCATATTTGCACATCGACATCAGGAAAATTCAGTAACATTGCCAAATATGAATTAGTTCACAATTTAAGAATTTAAAACTGTGAGAGGAGCACTTGGGAGCTGCTCACCGAGGCCTAATGGCAGTTTTATTCACTGCTAATGTTTCCTAGAAGTCTTTCCTACCTTCACTTGTGCATTTATCAATTAAATTGTTAATTATACACATAACAAATTCACCAGTCAGGTAGGCAGTTTGTACTTTTAATGATTATGTAGTTAATGCTGTATTACATATTCATTTCTGTGTATTCAATAGGGGTCGACCTATATTTTTTTAGTTTCAAAGACACCAATAACAGATATTTGAAACTTTTAGATAAACCTAACACTTTGCTGAAATGCCTCTGGGCAAGCTATGGCTACATAAACTGTTAATTTGTTTTAGTAAATTGCATCAATGTAAAAAAAACAAAAAAAAGGTGCATTGTTCGATTTTTCAGTGTAATTGGGAAAAATCGCCGTGCTTGTAGTCATAGAAACACATAACATCGCAGTGTTTATTGCAACTTCTGCCGCTTCAGCATGGAAACACAGCTCTGCAGCAGGTGCCGGGAGCTGCTCCAAGCTTGCAGCTGCACTACTGTATAACATTGGTGTTGATGGGCTGTTATTTATGAGCCGTGTTCAAACAGAAGACTGCATCAGAGCCGGCGCGGCTCATTTACAGTTTATCTTCAACGGCCTTGAAACTCTGAACACTGGTCGACCCCTAGTATTTAATAACTTAAGGTGCTTTCTACCCCCTCAATTCACTTTTGTATATGCAAGAGGCCTTATTACTTTATCCGTCTCTCCACCCAGTAATATTATGTAGCATTTTTGTACTGATGTAAGCTTCCTTTTTTTAATGAATAAATATTTTCTGTATTTATTTGCTGTTGTGTTTGTTATTAGTCATTTTAGAGGTAAAAATCCATTCACCCCTAACTCGAGCAGGGCTGGCGCACAGACATACACTTGACAGACAGCAAAGTGATTAGAAAGACAAAGTCAATTTATTGACAAGCTGATAAAGGACACATTTTTGCATGGGTTGCATCACCAGAGCTTAGCTGAATGTACAGTTCAAGTTAGCTTTTGTGCCTTTTTTTTTTTAAATGCACAATCACAATTCAAGTTTTCAGAGGTTTCTTCTTGAGCAATGACACCAACTGTACCAAACTCTTCAGTCCAACTTGAGGCAAGGAGATGATCAGCTGCACTAATGCGATTTAAGTGTTGTAGAGCGAACTAAACCAGCAACTGTATGCAAGATTAAATAAAACCAATCATAAACGAGAATGCCTTAATCACAAATTCGGTGTGACCTTATCTACTGGAGCTTTAAAGACAACGTGACTTGCTTTAGACGAGGCATACTCAAAGGAACGGAGTTTAAAAAAAACCCAAACAAAAAACAAGACAATGGGCACGACTGGAGCAAAGGTCGAACAACAGCTTCAATCATTTTATGGCAGCGCCAGTAATAACCAACCATTCCTGTCTAAGACCTGCGTCTCTGGTAAATACTGAGGTGATGTGGCGTAGATACGCTCGGCAATATATTTATAGTGCGGCATGTAGAGGGAGGCAGGAACAGGCTGTTTAACCCAGCTCAGGTCTTTTATGGTCCACCCACCATTTCAGTTGGATGCGCCCTCACAGAGGTGTCTAACCATGACTGGGATCGGTGAGTTCTGCTGCAGAATCACTTTATTTGTGTAGCTTGTCACACGTATTGCTTCTTCTGGGCATGCGAGGCGAGGTCTTTGGCTTTCTCTTTAGCAGCCAGCGCCGTCTCTCTCGCCCTCTCTGTAGCCGTCTCCGCTAAAGTTCTCGATGGAGTTTCACCTACACGGGGACAAAACACAGCTCTTCATTGGATTCATCCAGGTTTTCGTGCCTAAGCAGCTAACACTTCCAATTATTACTATAATCAGTTTTCCAGATTCATGAAAAAAAGCAACAGTCACCTTATTTTAGAAGAATATGCAGTTCCATGCACGAATTACTGATGTTATTATATTATGCTGCTCAGAAAAAAATGAATAAATAAAAAGGGAGACACTTGATCACCACAGTTTAACACAGAGTCAGTTAAACTTAAGGGATATCCATCTGTCCTATTAGGAAGCATCAACCACTGACTCCATTTAACCTGCTTTGGGATAAATAAAAGCGACAACAGGTAAAGTGGGAGGCAAAGAGAAGGCAACCATCAAAAAGAGAATACTTCTGCAAGGCGATGACCACAGACCATTGTTCTCACCTTTTCCCCAACTGATTTTTCTCTAACTTTACGTTTTCTTTGTGTCACTAGTCACTACTGATACAATAGCTGCAATCCATTCAGCATATACAGGTAGTTCGGTTCCTCCAGGATTCCAGCCATACATGCCATTGCAAGAAGGGTTGCTGTGTCTCCCAGGGCCATCCACCCCAGTAGCAGCCCCACTATGTGACTCTGTGTGAGGGGGAACATGTGGAGGGCTGCCAGAGCCCTAAAGAATGAGCTCCAGAGGGCTACACGTGTTAACCTCGATGCTTCCATCAGAAACAGACTCCATGAAAATGGCATAAAGTCCCAGTGTCTTTAAGTGGGACCTGTGCCAGCAGAACAATGCTATACAGCCTCCGATAGTGCCAATTCTCTTCAAAGGACGCAAACTGACACGGAGCCCATGTGACAAGCATAAAGGTGTCTGGAGATGCTGGGAAGCACTATGTCGCCTGCCGCTCACAATTCTAGTGTTCTCCAGGAAATGCCACTCCAGCAGCACAGTGTTGGTGTGTGAGCACAAATCCTGCTAAAGGACGTTGGGCTCCAATCCTCATGTGTTACACTGAGGCGATCAAGTGTTCCCTTAATTTTTTGGAGCAGTTTGAACCCATTTGGAAAACCCATATTAGCATCAGCCACAAACTTACAATAGGAATAAAATGGGAATAAGAACCAAGAATAATTTACCTTGCATTTTGGCAAGCACATACTCGAAGCCTTTCATGGTTTTTGTCACACCGGTCTTGAATCTTGCGAGCCCAAATTCCTGGAAGGTGAAAAACAAAGTTATAAAAGATGCATGAGGCATAACAACACATGACTCACATCCTCATATATGGGCTGTCAACAACTACTGTAATTCTCTGTCATAAGTCATTTACTACTTCAGGTCCTGGCCGACAGCTTCAGCTGCTCAGCTGTTGCATCTTAACACTGTATTATGTTTCTAAATACAGAACAAATGCAAGGTGGGCGAGTGTTACTCTCAGTCACCCCCGACTACTTTCCCTCAGCTGTTATGTAGCGCAGCTCTCTGCTTTACTCCACTGACCTGAATAGCTCTAGAGAGCCCGTAGACATTGGAGGAGACCCAAGCTTCTCTCTTAATCTCGGTCCAGCTGCCATTCTCAGGGTTAATTCTGTAGTGACACCGCTCTTCTACAGACTGTCAGCGAGAAAAAACAAAAGCAAAATGAGCCAAAGGTGCCACTTTGTGCACTGCTGATGAATGCTGCTTAAGGCACACAAACGCCAATGTACCATTAGGCGAGCGTGGCTGATGTTCCACGTGAGCGTGGTCATGGTCCTTTTCTGAGGGTCCACGATGGAGTCCTCGATGATGTACGCCGAGCTGGCCATGTGCTTTGGAAGGTAGCGCTCCATCCAGCGAGGGGCACGGCTAGTTTTGGTCAAAAGACGCCTGGAAATGAGGCAGTTGGTTGGGGTAACCTCTCGGAAAATGATATCTTCAGTCAAGACATGGTTACTGTGAAAGAAGAAGAAGAAGGACGGATGGATTAAGATGACGTGAAACCTGGATTATTTAGGTTTATGATCTTGAAAAATCTCTATTTTTGCTTCAGTTCAATAAGAATTTACCGTTTTTAATCCACACAACAGTTCAAAATCAAAATATATTACATTTAAACATTCTATGAAACAGTGACAAACACAGAAATACTAAACTAGACACTGTATTTTTAGCTTGACAAGGACTATTAAGCTTCAATTAAATGGACAAACTGATGATTCAATTAAAAGCACAACTAACATTTGCTTTCACACTCATTGTGACTTGATTACGGTGATTTTTTCCCCCCCCTTTATTACCCGAATGGTAGTTCGGTTGGTAAAAATGGCAGAATGATGAAGAAACTGAGCTATTTAGAAACTGCTTGGTCCCCTAAAGTATTTTTTTTTTTTTTTTTATCTCCATTTAATTTTTTATGCGAACAATCTTCAGCAGAAAATTGGCAAAATAAAGTCACAACTATGCGTTTCCTGAAAATGACTTTCCAGGATCTTCCACTTAACCATCTCAGTAGGTGAATGCTAAGATGTAATCTAATCATGTTGTTCTTGTAATGTAAAACTAAAAAGAGATGTAAAAAGAATCTTGTTCACTGAAGTAACAACAACAAAAATGTTCTTAATAATAAAAAATAAATAGACTTTAGATAAAAACAAAAATGAACCAAGTGGAAAAAATGCCGTGGGAATACACAAACCGTCCTATGAATCAGCAGAACAAGCACGAGGAAGTGTTGGTGAATACTCTTACCGAGTCTGGGAGATATACCTGACTGTAAGTCACATGACTTCTCTGAGCGTTGCGTTTGTAAAACATAATGTCTCAAAAGTTGTCTCATAAGAAACTAAAGTGAAACAAAATTCATTGATCATCACAACATGACACAGTCTCATATTTATGCTAAAAAAAATGTTTAAACTGGAGTGTTTACTGAACATTTGGATACATAAAATGTGTTTTTAATTTTATCATTTTTTTTCTATATGCTATATCGGTTTGTTTATCTTAAACAAAAACATATGAAGGGGAAGTTAAAAAAAAAAAAAAATCACACTTGGCATTTAAGCGTAAAGATTAGGAAAACTATGATAATGCAGACTGTATTCCATCCCTGTGTCTTTGTCTCCTTTTTTCTCCCTTCCCCCAACTAGCATGGCAGAGGAGTCTGGACCTGTTAGTCTCTTCCTGTTAAAATGGAGTTCTTCCACCCCACAGTCATCTAGTGCTTACAGAAAGAGGCGATCAGCTGGGTTTGGGACGTTGACTCTAAAATTGTAGGCTCTTCACATTGCAAGGTGACTTTTTGTTGCCTTATTGGGTGCAGTTTACAGTCCATTAAAAAAATATTACAGGTTATAAGAAAGATGTTTGATACGAATGCGTATCCACACATAAACCCCTCACCTCACCTGTAAGGGTTGGGATATCGTTGCCAGAAAGCAACACAGACTTGGTCCCAGGTGTTTTTTAGCAGACCTGCACAGCAGAAATATTTCACCATTGTTCCCTTGGTTTACCCTGCAAACACACAGAACAAACAGCGTGATAGTTAGCCAGATGTGTTCAGATAATTTTCAGATGCCACATCAGGACGAAGCCGTAAATAGCGGTGTCAATGTGATAAAACAACTCAGCGATGACAACCCTTATGTTCCAAAATAAATACAACCCATTGGTGTTTTCAGCTACAACCACAGGTGTCAAGTTCAATAAACACCTGAAGGTAAACACTATAGCGTTACCTTTAACACCTTTTTACCTCACAACTCCAGCTGTGTCCAACTGTGTCTCGTCGCGTGACTGACAACAAACAATGTAAGCCTCATTAAGACCGCAGACTGTGACATATTTCAACAACGAGAGGCCTAACGTGAGATAAAACACTGCTATCCTGTTTTATCACGTCCGCACTCTTTAGCTTCCCCTTTAGCATAGCCTAGCATGAGGCAAGCCACATGAATGAATGGCCCAGCGTACCCCAGAAAATTCTACTACTGACATTCAATAAGCACATTTTTTAGGGTCAGCTCAGATGAAAAGGCGATTACCTGCACGGCGATACCATTTACAAAATGAGAATTTGCATTTTACGCTCCCATCGGGAAGAATTTCACCGCGGATAAAGTCCGAAAATCATGTCAAACGTAACTGGAGCAAAAAAGGAAGGTCAAACGAGACGCTATATCCGGTTAGGTGGGGCGTGTGCAACGCCTGCTTGGGACACTAGAGGGCAGCAGGTGACCGCGCAAGACACTACAGAAGAGTCTCAAAACTTTCTGTCTGAACTTTGTAATGACGTGTGAGGGGGGATTTTAAGTCAGCTCTCAACAACTGGAACTGGCATCTTTAGGACTCCCTGAACAAATATGCATCCCAGAATCCCAAATAATGTGTTCCTGTTTAAAAAAGAAGTGTCCACACGTCCACCGTAATGGTGTGTGATGCAATGGATACAAGCTGAGTGCTGTTCTGCTGGTTGCAGTGATAGCACTCACAGCTCTCATAATAATTTAGAGGACTAAAAAGGGATATAGGTCAACCAAGGGAATAAAACAGCAATGTGGGTGTCAGGAGCCAGTAATGCCAGAGCAATAGGCATTTTCTCTGCTGTATAATGAATCACAATGTGTAGGCCACATACAAATGCTTCACTGGAATCACTTGACCCACTTATTTTTTTTTCTTTTTTAAAATAAACAAAAAAATATGTGAAAGACTCATAAACGTGTGACTTGTACTAAAAAAAAGATCTCCTATTCACCTCTTTTAATTTTCACATGGATATTTCATCAATCGGGCTTACCATACATGTGGGGAGTCCCTGCATGCTGCCAATGTTCAGTACATTTTCAAACTATGTCACAGAAGAATATAACAGCCATTTACTTGACTTACTTATATTTATCCAAACCTGGATCTCTTTATTTGACAAGGACATGCAAAACATAGTTTCTCCCCATAGTCAGATCAGGTCCAGGATTTGCATGTGTAATAGGGGCTCATTATGTCTACCAAGAGGTGCTGCGGTTGATTAATATTCCTGTTCATTAAACAGTCAACAAAGGGCACTTTATCAGCACTGCAATAAATGTAGAATCACACATTCTGACTTCTTCCAAAAGCGTTTCTTTTTTCTAAGAAATCTGCGAAGCAGCTGGCTGCATTTTGTGCTAAAGACATCAATAATACGCTGCTCTCGCTCTACAGAGTCCCATTCCTCTGGAAACAGGGTCCTGCTGCTTCATCCAATCAGGAACAGCTGGTTGCCAGGTGAGGACAATTAACTTCCTGTTTGGACAGTAATATATCGATCGCCTCCTCTGGATTCCTTGAACTAGGGTTGAATGTTACGCTGCCAGAACACTTATAATTAATCCAGAATGTAGCAGTTGGATTAATTAGCTGAAAACCATCCAGATATTTTTTGAGCAGACATCAAGTAGAAAAAACAAAACAGGTGTGAAAAATGAAACTCTCACTGTCACAGTAATAACAGTCTTCCCTTAAGACTGTGTCATAAATTTGGACATGACAAATGAAAGAGAGCTCCTCATTTTACACGAGAACACATTATACACTGTACCTAGTTAAATAACACCTAAGTAAACACCTTAAACACATTTCTTAATAGTTGTTTTTACTAGTGCTGTTAGCAAAGGAAAAAGAACTTCACATGAAGCAATTTGCATGCAAAGCTTTGGGTCTTCTCCAGTGACACAGATACTCAAGATCAAACCATTAAAGTAAAAAAAAAAGAGGCTACTTTTTGAAAGACAAACGCCAACGGAGCAGAGGGGCGCGCAAACGTTCATATACTACAGATGCCTTGAAACGTGCAAATCAAGTCACACAGCAGTGGGAGGGTGTCCGCCATTACGGCCGTTCAGAGTCATCCTCCTCAAGGAGCGAGTCCTGAATGAGCCTTCCAGGTGGAAAGTATCCGGCTTGTCTTCGCACCGGAACACCATGAGGAAGCCATTCCTGTAGTTTTTATTCATCCATCCGTACAGGAGAGGGTTGGTAAAAGTTGAACACATAGCCACAATGTGGAACACGGTGTATATTAGTTTATACTCCTCGAGCCTGAGCACCAGGTCCAGGTCGATGGCCAGCTGAAAGGCATGGAAGGGCAGCCAGCAGATGGCAAACACCACCACCACAAGCGCCAGCATCTTTGTGGTCTTTTTGCGGCGGTTGATGCTGTCATTGCGGCTTGATGGGCTGATGTGATTTCTCAGTTTGACCCAGATGCAGATGTAGGCGTAACTGATGATGGCTAGAGGAATGATATACTGCAGGAGGAGCATTGAGAGGCTGAAGATGAGCCCATCCCTGCTGGTCACTTGGGGCCACTTTTCAGTGCAGACGGGAAAGCGCTGGTTGATCGACGGGATCTCTTCGTAGCGGAACTCTCTGAAGATGGCGAGGGGTGCTGCCAGGACAGCAGACACAGTCCAGGTGAATGCCATGATGAGGAAGCTCGAGTGCCACGTGAGCCGCATTCCGAGGTGGAACACGATGCAGCGATAGCGCTCCAGAGCTATGACAGTCATGGTGAGGATGGATACGTGCACACTCAGAGCCTGGGCAAAGGGCACCATGTGGCACAACACAGCCCCAAATGTCCACTCTTCTAGAAGAGTGTAAACCAGCGTGAAGGGCAAACAGAAGGTGTTCACGAGAAGGTCTGCCAGGGCCAGGTTAGCTATGAAGAAGTTGGTGACTGTTCGCATGTTTCTGTAGCGAACTATCATGTAGATGACGAGAGCATTGCCCAGCAGCCCCAGCAGGATGATAAGCGAGTAAGCTGTGATCAGGCTGATCTGGACTCCAAGGTGCTTGATGATGTCAGTGTGGTATCCGGGCTGGTGCAAGCCCATGCTGTCGTTAAGCAGAAACAAGGGATCGGTTTCTCTAGCCTCGTCTTCTCCCGTGCTGTTGGATATGTCCGGTGGGCTCATTTTGGAAGATGCTAGATCAAGGCTGACTTTACACCTGAGCAGAGAAAATAGAAAATAACTGTTTAAGAGAATATTCCATCAGAGGTTTCTCATCACGCCTGATCAACATTTCTTGAACTCTTACCTCCAGGATGTACATCAATTAAGCCCTCACAGACTTCTCATGCCAGATACATGCACACTGGCGTTTACACACCACTCTGTATTTAAATATTAGTTATTATTCATCTCTGTCTCTCTTCCAAGGCATGTTTTTTGCCCTGTCTTTCTCCCCTCACCACAAAGCGGTAACGGCTCCCTGAGTCTGGTTCTGCTGAGATATTGTCCTCTTATAAGGGAGTTTTTCCTTCCCACTGTCAAAAAGTGCTTTCTCAGAGGGGGTTGTCTGGCTGCTGGGGTTTTTCTGTATTATTGTAGACTCTTTACCTTACAATGCTAAGAATTTTCTAAATAAAATAAGTCAAATTGAATTGGATACTGGCAGTACAACTATGGGAATCTGAACATTAGAGCTCTTTGATCAAGGGTCGAGGTGTGTTACTCTTCTATCCATTTGTTTCGTGTCTTTTATATGCTGTAATACCTTCTGTCACTCACAGAAGTGAACTGCAGACATTCCTGCCAGTGTATTAGGACAGACAAGTGGCATTATTAGTGATGCATTGTACTTCAAACCATGTTTTTTATTTTCAGGGTGTTTTCCATGCTCTGCACTGCAAGAGAGCTAAAATCCAACTTTCTTAAAAAACATGGCTCCACAGTTATTTCTTTGTTCCCTTTACATCACCTGCAAATACCACTCTGATATTAAAGAGATGTAGTGTTTAACCAAAAGATAATGAAACAATTTAGTAGATATGAGACGCCTCTAATTCGTACGGCCTCATTATTAGAACACTTGTCCACGACTGTGTTGAGGAGGTAGATGTTCTGAAAAAGTAAGAAAATTAAACATGAATTTTAATGAATAGATCGACAGTTAGAATCAACTGAAGAACAGCTTGCTTTGTAGCAGCTTCTTGAAAGCCCTATGCAAAAATAGAACCAGATATCACGAGCTATTTACTGTGGAATATTGTCTGGGCTGTGCAAAAAGAAAAAAAAACACAAAAAAACCCTCTAAGAGACATGAAAACCTGTACTATTAGAAAGAATAAAGAAAACATGATGGAGGAAGCAGTGAGATCAAGAGTGAGCCAGTTCAAAGCTGCATCATTAGAGTTGCAGGCAGGTTGCATGCATAGTCTGAATCTTATAAAGGGAACATTGTGTTTTTGTGCTTAACATTAAACAACCTTTCATAAGTAAAAATATGCTGTAGTTCATCATCTAGTCATTTATGGCAGTTTACCTGTGTACAGCCAAGAGCCGCTGCTGAGTGCAGACAGTGCATGTTGTAATGACATGTATAACTACAGCTGCAGCTTGGCTCTTAAAGGATAAAAGCCAAGTCTCATCCTTATTAGGCAAATGCATGTAAATTGCATTATGTTATGTTAACCACAGTAAGATGCTTTGAGGAAATCCATTTCCTAGGGATTCTCAATCATAAAACCTGGACCTCCCCTTATGGGCCTGATTAAGCTTTGCAATTTTTATTGATTTTTATTTTTATTTTTTATTTTTTTTGTGGCCATCACTTAATGCTTAAAGTTTTCTGAGACAAACCAGGTCACCCTTTAGTGAGAGGTCATCTCTTTGGTGACAGACACTCGTTGATTTCTCGGGGGATCCAGCCTATTTCCTGAGAACCACTAGAAAGACTATCTTTCACTGACATCATCGCCTTTTCCACGATTTTACTAAAACAGTAAAACAGTGAAGCCAATGGCATTTGGAAGTATTGTGTTCTCGCCCATAATGTTACGGTTAAACTAAAGGTATTGCATTGCAGATGTGTCGTGTCTCCAAGCTCCTGCACAATTCCCTGATATTTGAAACCATTCATACGTGTCGGTTCCTTGAAATATTAGCGGTGAAGAGAAAACAGAGACTCAAGGACATCGGACAAAATAATCTATAGTTGACTGATATGTAAGATGCCTCGAAATCCATATGTAGGGATCACCGAAAATGTGATCATGGTGCTACAACAGGTGTTGCAGTGCCAGTAACCCGAGGAACATGAAAACCCTGCCTCGACCCCTCTGGTACACACCGCTGCACCAGGCAGGTTAAGCCATGCACTTTATAAACCATTATTTACCCTTTTTTGTTCAATGATAGGAACCTTGTGCCACTACACCTGCTCGATCAAACATCCTCAGCACAACCTGATTCAATTCGAGCTAACTCTACATATTACTACCAAATAATAACGAGGCGATTTATTTCTAATTGAGTGTGCATCGGTGCGTAATTTGTGCCAATTTGTTCAACTTACTCAGCAGCGCGCATTCAAACATCTCCAACTGAGCTCTGAGAGATTAGTTAACCGACTTGACAGGTGCAAAACGTCTCTCTCCAACGCAAAGAGTCTCAGGTACGCAGTCTGGACTCTTTTCATCCAGCACGTTTTCTTTTATCCAAATTACGCACATTTCATAGTTCTATCAGCTACAGGTTACGCTGTCACAAAAGAGCAGAGAAATCATGTCTTGCACCTCAAAGGGGGAGTCCATGTATGTCCCACAACTATAGCTTCGCAATATCCATTTTAAGTCTATCCACACATTAATCGACTCACCTGTCCCCCTATATCTCCTTTGTGCAAACGTGTCTTCACCGGAGAGTGTCATGAAACAAGTGGGAAAAAATCTCGAAGCTCCTCCCAGCGTGCAGCGCCTGGTGCGCATCTTGTGGCTCGACTGTTTTGTGTGTTCCTGTCAGGTTTACAGGGTGCAGTGTCAGCCTCCACATCTGTGCCAGCCTGCCAGAGACAGAGACTGGAGATCTGCGCAGGGTTTGCGCAAATAAAACACCATAAAGCATCCTTTAAAGTGCCAAAGCACACTCAGTCTACGTCACTGGGTATCCCAAATTCATCTCCATTTTTTATTTCATTTATTTCCTGCCAAGTATTCCGTTTTTCCCCTCCTCGAAGCTTTGCCCTTGTTCATGTGTACAATATTTGATGAACTTTGGAACAAAACATGGCTTTAAAGCAGATAATTTAAATGGCTGTATATTTGATTCTCGGGATCACTGTCTCAACTGATCTAATTTCTTTAATGAAAAACATTTAAAGTGCAGCTTAACGCAATTTTCGTGTTGCTTTGCAGAGAGCCATTGTTAAGCTAACTGTCATATCGAGTTGATTAGCCCGGAAAACAATACAAGACAACAAGGAGCCTCTCGTGGGCTTTTTTCCCCTGTGAGCTCCCACGATACCTAAAATAGATTAAAGTTCATGCTGATGGCACAGAAAGTCACTAAACTGTAGTCCCTTTGACCCTGCAGTGTCGTGGGAGATGTCAGTCAATATTTTAGTATTCAGAGTGTGTCATTTACCTGGATTATTTTCTATT
>NW_024582371.1:1597442-1665329 GCF_018398535.1 Haplochromis burtoni
TGATGACTTTATTGTGTCTGGAGCAATTCCCTCTGTAACAAGATGACAGTAAATAGTCATCTGGGACAAAAATTACTTTTTGTTTTGATTTGGGCAGTTTTTGAGGAACTTCAAAAGCGAGGTGAAACGCAAAAAGCAACAAAGATCATAAGGTCCCTAGAAATAAATGGGATTAAAAGACTTTAAAAATGCCCTGAATTTTTTTTTTTTTTTTACTGTACTTTCAACCTACATGATTGTTTGAAAGGAATTCACCTGATCAGAATCTTAATAGGATCCTTGAACCTCTTTGGTTTTAGTTTGTGGCAGAATAATTTGATGCACCAATTATCTCAGCACCGGAGATTATACTTGATTGGCTCTTTCTCTTTCTCTCTTCCACTTCTTTTGCTTCCAATTAAAAGAGCCATCCACCAGCCTCCCCATGTCTGGGTCACTCAGCCGGTGTTGAGAGTTTTCTCAGGCTGCTGTGTCATTGATTCACCTGGATGGGCTCAAATTAATCTTCATAAAAGTGGTTAGTGAGCTATTTGGGACTGAGAATGGTTGAGATTCACTTCTTGTCTCTAGCTCACAAACTGTGGGTGTCCTCGCAACTTGTTTGTCTGTCTTTCTGTGTAATTAACCCAAGCTAAGAAATCCCTTTTGTGCTTTTTTCCCCCCTTTTCCTTTTGTTATTTCCTACCGGGGATACACACTTGACAGATGGTAACCGTACAATGCAGATTAGACCCTTTAGTCATTTGATTTTAGATATTGATTTTAAAGGATACTTTCCCTTTGAAGCTTGCAGATTGGATTCCTCAGAGAAATATTTGTGTGGGATGTTCCAGTCGTTCCTGCTGGTGAACTTTTCTTTTATAAAGGACTTGGTCACCATGTCCAAGAAGGCAGAAGTGGTCCTGTATCTCCCCTATTAAACTGAAATTTAATAGCCACATTCCTTGCAAGCACGCCTGGAGCTACCATTAATGACACTGAGGTCGTATCCTTGGTAATGTTTCAGAGAGTTTGGAGGTTTTTAGCAACTTGTGACAGACTGTAGATTTTTGCAATAGTGGATATCAAGCAAATTTCATTATAATTCCACAAACCATCCACTCATTTTACCCACTGAGTTCAGTTCACTTATCGCAGCAAGTAATGTGAAATCTTTTGTATAACGTCTTTTGTGGCTCCGGAGGAACCTTTCAGAAATCTAAACAAATAGCTATCTACGGAATCTAAGGAGCTTGGAAAGAAAAGCGACCGGACTTCTATAACTTTCTTGAAGATGTTTCACCTCTCATGCAAGAAGCTTTTTCAGTTCTAACACCAACTGATGGAGAGTCCCAGGTGTTTAAACCCTAGTGGAAGTTGTCTCTTAAGAGGACCCTCTTAAGGCACAACTCCCACTAGGGTGAAACGTGGGCAAAACTGTTATGGGGGCCTGACCTTTACATGAGACTAGAGTCCAATCCTATTTTATTAGATGTTTGCTTTACTACTATTCATGGAGATTTAATAGTCATTTATAAGGGATTTGTTCCATCAGAATTATATCTGATGGAGGATGAATGGACAGATATATCTGTGCAAATGACCTAGAAATAACACACTTTAATCTATTTTTTACAGTAAAAGTAAAAAGATGCAACTTGACTGTCTTTTAGGAATCAATATTAGATCCAGTATTCTTAGTCTTAGTCTTAGTCCTTCCCTGCGTTTGCAACAGACATTGGAGGAAGTGAAAAAGGTAGATTGAAAATAAATATTGGTCGACTGGCAAAGGTGCTGGAGACATTCCTCTGAGATTTTGGTCAATATTGACATGATAGCATCCCAATTGCTGCAGATTTGTCTGGTACACATCCATGACGTAAATCTCTCTTTCCACCCCAACCCGAAGGTGAGCTGTCGGACTGAGATCTGCTGAATGTGGAAGCCATTTGAATACAGAGACCCCATTCAAGAAACCACTTTGAGCTAATTTGAGAGTTTCACTGGAAACGGCTTTCAGAAGATGGGTACACTGTGATCATAAAATGATGGATATGGTTATCAACAACACTCAAGCAGGTGTGGTGTTTAAATCATGATCTGGTACTTAAAGGGCCCAATGTTTGTCGAGAAAATATCACCAACAGTACCCTGAACATTTGATACAAGCAAGGATGGAGCCATGCTTTTATGTTGTTTTCCATATTCTAACCATGCTTGCCTAATGTACCAGCAAAATCAAGACTCATCAGAATCTTTCTGATCTTTTATTTCCCATTTCTGGGGCGTCTGTGTGAATTCTAGCCTGAATTTCCTGTTAAGTGGTCATTTGAGTTAATATTACTTTCCTATCAGCTTTATGCAGTGTGGTTATTCTTCTCCGACCTTTAGTATCGACAAAACCCAGAAAACTGCAACTCACTGCATATTTTCAGTTTTTCAGACCATTTTCTGTAAACCCTAGACATGGTTTTGTAGGAAATTCCCAGTCAATCAGCAGATCTGTCTGGCACCAATACCCATTTCTCAATGAAATCCCCTTTCTTCCCCATTCTGATGCTTACTTTGAACTTCAGCAGGTCGCCTTGACCTTGTCTGTATGCCTATAAATGCACTGAATTGCTGCCACGTGATTGGCTGATTAGATATTTGTATTAATGAGCAGTTGAACGTGTGTACCTAATAAAATGACCAGTTAGTGTATATCGAAAATTGCTGACAAAACTCGTTGCCATCTGCTGTTCACCGTCAAACACACTGACCAATCAAACGCGGGCTTGTGGCGCGCGCATGCGCAGAATATAAGACTATTTGTTCCCAAACAGTAGCAGCAGCAGGGAGTAGAGAGCAGAGGGGCGAACTTTGACGTATTCGGTTTTGAATTTCTCCGAACAACAGACCACGTAAGTTCATCAAAGTATTCATTATGTGACGATTATAGTCACTTTATTGAAGTTCCGAAATGTCTTTTGTTTCTTATTGTTTTGTAGAGGCTGCTACACGTAGCTAAACGCTAACTGGCTCCAGGCAGTTAAGAGCAAACACGCTACCTGAGTAAACACTGCCTTCGCAATACAAATCACAAGCTAGCTCGCAAGCCCCGTGATATAGCACCTGATTTCTACTGCTGAGCACCATCAAGTAGGTGCTTAGTGCTAGTATTAAGATGTTTGCACTGCTTTGTTATCAGTGATGGACTTCAGACTGTAGCTGCACACTCTGCTGTGTTTGAAGGTGAACTATTTGTTTTTCCTTTCATTTGTTGGCAGCTGACAGAAAAATCGAAGCTATCTCCTTGTAAAGTATTTGCAGAAGTGGATTGGTAATCTTTTCTGTTTGCCTTCAGACGTTTTGCTTTCACTTCCTGTGAAGGGATCTCAAAGAGGACAGCACCCTTCATCATGGCTGCTGCTGCTGCTGCTGCTGTTCAGTCCACCAGAGGCAGTCTGAGAGAGGACCTGACATGTGCCATATGCTGTGATCTGTTCCGAGAGCCTGTCATGTTGGCCTGTATGCACCATTTCTGCAAATCTTGCATATCCAGGTACTGGAGAGGAACGCAGGGGCCTGTCACCTGCCCACAATGCCGCAAGGAGTTCAGCTCCAAGCAGTTTCAAACTAACTACCTTGTGGCAGCCATGGTGGAGAAGGTCCGTGCCACTACCTCGGATGCTTACACCAAGAACCTAGAGGTTTGTATTTCAGTCTCACTTCATGTTTAACTGTCGTGCTGGCGGTTTTCCAGACAGTTTCTTTGGGTCAGCAAGAAATAAAGTCTTCTGCGATGTTATACAAATAACCTTGTGCTCTTAAGTAGACCGATCAATAGTAATTGACCGGCAAGTAACATCTGGGTTCAATACAGTTATAATTCATACTTCAGTCCGCGTCCACGTTTGTTTTATTGTTGTTCTGCCCTCAGCCTACCTTATTTGAATTTCTCAGACCAAAGTTCACTCTTCACTCACCCTTATGATACTTTGTATAACAGGTTATGCAACTTAAGCACAGCAGAGGCATTAATATACACTGACAGAATAATAAAAACACTTGTAGGGTTTTTTGTTTGTTTGTTTTGCTGGTTTTAGCAGACAAAAAAATCCTTTTCCACTTTTCCTAAGAGAACAGATAAGAAATTGATCTGTCGAGCAAATATAAGGCTCGAGGCCTCAGCTGGTTTCTTTCACTTAACATAAAAAGTACAGGTACTTCTAAGGATTCCCGATTGACAAATTAACTTGTCAACTTGTCCTTTTTTTTTTTTTTTTTTTTTTTTTTTTTTTTTTTTTTTTTTGTTGCTTTTGTTTTTTGGAAACCATACAAAACATAAAAAGCTAAAGTAACAAACCACAGACCATGGCAGCATCAGCCATTGGTTTGTAAAGTCACCTGAATTTTAGAATGTATTTATTTAATTATTTTTTTAGGCCAAAAGACACCACATGTGAACAAACTACTTGATTACTAAATTATCGGCTGTGTGCCTGTGTCGGCTGCGTAGGTCCATTGCGTGCGCATAGATGCGTGCAAATGGAGCGCAGGCCTCCTTGAGCTGTTACACCAGCTAACAGCATAATAACACATAATATTGGTAAGATAACATAAAATAAAAATACAATAAAATAAAAAATGGATCATGACCAACAACACAAACATGGTTGAGAACTCCAGCTCAGTGATTCCAATTAGGTAATGGGGCTCACACCCTTTATAATTCTGACTTTACATACCTTAACATGTGTTTCAGGCTATAAACATTTAAGCCAGTTTTTTTTCCTTAATAATGATCCCATTTCATATTAGTTTGAACTTCAGCTTAATCTAAGCTTTATCACTATTATTAGCCAATGTCAGCTATTTGCTGATTGATGACTATCAGCATTAATAACAGCTGATTTATCTGATTTTTAAAATCACAAAATATCAGTATTGGTCTTAAAAACCTATATTGGGTTGGCTCTAATTAAGATGGCACAGTGATGTTTGCAGTAAAAATACCTGTTTTTGTCAGTTCAGTCTGAAGCAGAGCAGTCCAAAAATCTATAATGTAGCTTATATTTAACAAAAAAGGACATTTTGGCTTCAGTGTATGTTGCTACTGTCTTCATCCTTGGCTGTACATTCTTTAGCTTTCCTGGAAGTCTAGTAGTCGGTACCAGTACCAGCATAATTACCTGATTCTTAAAACTCAATTCAATTCAAATTAAAAAAGAAAAACACAGACGTTACCCTAATCCTTTGACTGCGTGTCATTTCAGAATGACACGAAAATGTTACCAATATATTTGGTTACCAGAAGTGTTAGCATGGTTGCTAAGTATCCTGCTAACGTCACAAGCTCAAGCATTTAACTTTAGACACAGTTGATTTCACAACAGCAATGCTGTTGTGAAATATGAATGTAAGCATATGTAGATGTCTATCTTTTAGCCTCTTCTCTGAAGCATTTCCACACTTGGTGTGAAAGTCAAGATAGCATCGTTTGCATATCATCTTTTAAAAATGTAGTTCCAACCCTTGGTCATCTACCTCAAGTGCTTCCGTACTCGACTCTTACTACTTTTCTTCGCAAGTCGGGCTGGCACTATTACTGCAACTGCACTAGCCGCCATCTTTGGTGTTGTAGTTTGTAGTTATGCATCCCCATGTTGGTACATACTCTGCAAAAAATGAGTAGTATTCCAGATTTTGCTATTGGGGTTTTTTGTGTAAAGTTTTTTTTTTTTTTCTTCTTCTGATGACATCACTAGTCCAAACTTTAGACAGGTGTATTTTCGCAGCTTTTATGTTACATATGCAAGTGGATTAAGAACATAATAAAACACAATCAAAATGCTTTTCCATAATGTGGGACCTTTTAAAATGTTGTGTTCTTCCTAGGCTGTGTTTTGTGCTGTAGTTGTACTAGTTTCCGTTAGATTGTAATGTATTATGATGTTTCCTCCTCAATACATGCAGAATATAAGAAAAACCTCTGAATGTGATGCAGATCAGCTCAACAACAGCACAAAAGCAAAGTTCTCAGATGGGCCTGTGTCTTGAATAGCGTTTACTTCTTGTCGTTAATTATTCCCCCCTTTACTGTTATCGAGTTCCTTCATTCTCTGCATAGTCTCTTTGATTTAGTGTTCCTATCCCCCACGCTGATTAGATTTGCATACCACTTTGCAGAAACAACTGAAGGAGGCTTTGGAGAGCCACCGCCTGAGGAAGCAGGACTTCATCAACAGCATTCACAGAGACAAAGAAAAGATGAATATTATAAAGGTACGCTCATGTGGGAATCCAAAGGAATGGCAACACTTAAGAAATAAGAACAAGCACGGCCGTCTCTAATGGCTGTTTACAGCATGTTAATGTGCATATTTAGTGGTGCAGAACATGACAAACTGTGCAAAAGCAGGAGCGACGGAAACAAAATGACAAAGTAAGGCAGACAGATGTGGGATAAGAGCTTAAATTTTAGCCGCACACGCTGGGCTGAGATGATGAAAAGGAAATCGTTTCCTTCTTTATGCAGTACTTGTCAGACACATGGAGCTTTTATGCTAATTGTGACTTCATTCCCATCTGTTTGTATCTCTGGAGATGTGTGTTGTTCTGCAAGATTTTTAGAGCTTTAAGCAAGCGTGCCACGTGTTCGGTAAACGCGTGGCACGACACGGAGAGTCCCGCTCTTATAACGTTAATCATCCCTCTCCCTCGCAGAGTATCGCGGCAGATCTCCAGGCGCGTGTCAAAAGTGAGTTCCAAGCTCTCCATCAGATCCTGCACGATGAGGAAGCCTGTACGCTGGAGCAGCTGAGGAGGGAGCAGGAGGAGGAGCTGGTGAAAGTCCAGCACCACCTGGAGGTCACGGAGCAGGCAGCGAAGGAGCTGGAGGACAATATAAAAGCCCTGCAGGAGGCCAGCACTGCCACTCAGGACATCGTACTGACTGAGGTGGGAATTGAAAATGATGTGACCCTATTTATATTATTGTCTGATATTATAAAATCATCTAATTGGGAATTAATTATTTTTCACGAACCCGTTTCAAACAAGCTGTTAACGTGACTTTTTTTCCTTTTCTTCTCATTAGCTCCCAGCACTGAGGTGAGCGTGCATTTCTGTGTTGTGACCAATTAATTGCTCGTGACAGTTTTTGCGCACATTGTGCTCATGTGACATTTACAGTAATTTACGCTGAGAGCAAATGATCCGAACTCTGTGTTCTTTTTGTTTGCACAGACCATGTGCGCAGGTGGATATCGCCCCGGAGTTTGATATAAATGCTTTCAGTAACAAATACCTGGCTCCCTTACAATACATCACATGGAGGAGGATGTTCAAATCTTTGAAACCAGGTAATTTCCCCCCGATGCTTCATTACACACAAAATGACTGGAGCTGAAAACTGGTTCTGAGTCAATAATGGGAGTAATTAAGGGAAAATGAGTGTAGTGTTATGATAAGCTATTGAGGTGGAAACAGGAGTGGCACCATTATCATGCTGTAAAAGGGTTGTTTTGGAGTTTTGTGCGTTAAAAATCTGTCATTTTATCTCCCAATGAATTGTTTCACCCCATAGGTCCCTCCCTGTTAACGTTTGACGTCGATACAGCACACCCGAGCATTCAAGTCTCGAGAGACAAAACCGTAGCGGTCGAATCTAACGTCATGACCCACCACGTGAACCACAACAAGCGCTTCCTTCAGTGCGTCAACATTCTGGCTGCCCAGGGCTTCCAGTCGGGTCGACACTACTGGGAGGTAGAAGTGGGCACCAGCCCTAAGTGGGACCTGGGAGTGGCCTTGGAGAATGTCAACAGGCACGCTCGGATCAAGCTGAGCCCGGAAAGCGGCTACTGGACCTTGCGGCTGCGCAACGGGAACGAGTACTCTGTGGGGAAGCAGCCGTGGGAGAGGCTGCGGGTCAGATCTTCCCCGCAGAGGCTCGGGGTTTTCTTGGACTGCGACGAGAGGAGGGTCTCCTTCTACAACGCCGACGACATGAGTCTGCTCTACTCGTTCGCCAACGGGCCGAGGGGCAAGGTGTTCCCCTTCTTTAGCCCGTGCATTACAGACAGCCGCCACAAACCTCAACCCATAAAGCTCCTCCACTACCCTCCTGCCGCTCTGTCCGGCTGATATCGCTGCAATCAATCAATGCTTTCTCACACAACACGGTTATCAGCCATTATTTGAATGAGCGTGACGTAAACATTCTTTTCACAAATTCTGACTTGATTTTGCCAGATGCTGTTTTCTATCTTAAAAGCTTTAAAATGTTCAGAAAATTGTCTTACTCATCAAAGTAAAAAAAAAAAAAATCCACTTTGTAGTAATCATCGTGCCAAAGCTTATGCACCAATTAGCTTAAATGCAGTATTAAAACGCTGTGCTCTAGCTTAGATGCATCAAATTACATTAATGGTATACTCAGTCTTCAACAGATAATGTTTAATAGATGTAGATAAATGACTTTTTCTATGATAATTGGAATAATTGCCAGGTTAGACTCTTTAGACTGACTTGTAAAATCACCAAATTCAGTCAGGGTGAGGTTATTATGCACTTTATTACAAGATTTTGTATGTGATTGTGTAGGAAATAGAAAGAACTCAATCTGTTTATTCGTTTCTATTCATTATGTATGTGTCTAATTTTGAAGCCATGTATCATGAGTTTAATTTTCTTAGTCATTTCCTTTCGTCGTGTATAAAGTGCTTACGCAAATAAAACGAATCACTTTTTCTTCCTCAAACACTGCCTTTGATTCTTTTCTACAATGCCACACGCTGTGGAAGTGCAAACCCAACACAACTTGAAACGATCAAGGATGCTATTAAACATCATCAAAGCAAAGTTCGCAACTGCACACTGCAACTGATGTGAATCCAAAGCTATCCTAACAGGAGACACGGTGGAGGGTTGCTGACTCGCCTGCACCGGAATTTTTTATTTCAATTTTTTTTCTTTAAACGCGTGAGCCATCGCTGACACTTCCACAGCGAAAACAGGCAGGCTTTTGGTTATCTTTGCAAACACACGACAGCACCGACGTCCTGTTTCCTCCCGCCAGGTGAAAGGTCAGATAAACAGAGTGACAGTGGGGTTGCCTGTGGGTCTCCTGGACAGGCCTCAGGGGGCTGCTGAAGCAGGATGCTGCTGCCTGCGCCTCCTGATTGGGAAAGTGGCACAATAAACTAGACCGGTGGGGGAACTGTGTTTTTCTGCAAAGCAGCTACATGGAATATGCATTCATCATGCTTTTATCACACACTTTCTTTTATGTATGTGTTCGGGTTTAGCAAAATTGCCGTAAATTATGAAGTAAACCTTTTACATTCTTGTTTTTCTCTTCTTTACAGGTCATTCTGTTTGACTCTGTGGAACACATTTGTTCCTTTTGGGTGTGATATACATCTATATACTACAAGATGTTTCTTATTGTAATTAAAACATGTTAGGCAATGTAATGGTAATAGAGCTAAACAGTGGCCAGTCTGTTTAATGGGACACTCAGCTCTACAGAGCCTTTAAGTATCCTATGTAGCTCAAAGCGACACTATTTAATATTTTATTATTAAAACTCGAGAAATGCAATTGTGCAAAAAGTCATTACTTCTAGCTTTCCTCGCCATTTCCTCTTAAATCTGCTTCAGTTTTAGTTTTGTGAAAAAGGAAGTACACCCTCTGGAAATTATTGACCTTTTTAACATATTCAGTTGCAACTGAATAACAGTGGTGGAAAAAGTCAAAACATATTAATATTAATAAGTCCTTTTCATAACAACTTGAACTATCTAACCTCTGCTGTTCTCTTAGCTGTTCAAATCTGTTCATATCGACATGCCAACATCTAAAGAGCTCTCCAAGGTCTTCAGGGAAAAAATTCGATTGTGAATGCCCTCGAGCAGCGAGGGATTCAAAAATAATTTGAAATAAATCATTCCACTGTAAGAAAAATCTTCCACAAGTGGCGTAGCTTTCAAATAGCTGCCAGTTCCTGCGTCAATGACCACTCCAAAAAAGGAAAAAGAACAGGAGAAAAAAAAAGGGAACACCGACATTGATGGGAAGTAAAGCAGAATCTGAAAGTATTGTAACTCTTTCTAGTTGTTTGGTGTCAAAGGGCATTCACGAGAAAGACTACAGAAATTTGACCTTGGATTTACTGTCTAAAAGGAAGATTAAACCAAAGCGACAATTTGATAAAGGGAGACAAAGGGAAAGAAAGATGTGACCTGGACACTCAAATCAAAGATAAGAAGTGCTCAGTCACAGTAACAACAGGGATGTTTGGCGCAGACCAAAGAAGAACTTTATCCCCATCATGGTGGAAACGTTTACGCCTACTTCTTATATTTACTTAAATAGAAGCACTAAAACCACATGATGAAATCAATCTGTTACAAATAAAAGTCTGAATTTAAAATCTCACTTAAGTATTGTTAGTTAATGAGAGCAGACCCCTAAATATAAATAATCTCCCTCAAGCAGGATTATACTGCTGTATTAAAAACTATTTTCTTATAGTTTTCAATGATTAATCTGCTGGTTGTATGTGATATATGGTTGTGATACATGTAGTCAAGTAAAGAGTGGAGAAGTAGAAAGTGGTATAAATACTAAACACTAAAGTCAAATTTCTATTAGAGCACATCTATCAGCTGTTTTCCTTTATTTACCGGATTTAGGTTGGGTGTCACGGGGCAAGAAGCAAAGTATACGCTGGAGAAGGCTACAGAGGTGACACAGAGACTCAGACCACCACACCTACGGCCAATTTTGGACTGTGGGAGGAAGACACATAATAGACACAGGTGGGAGAACATGCAAACTCCACACAGCCATTGCACCACAGTGCCATCTTAAATAAACATACCCAACATTAGCTGCATACCTTCCATGTCTCATCATAAAGAACGGGAATGATTATGGAGTGGCTAAGTCAAGAGAAAGTGTAGATAGGCCGTGGCAGATTGCTGCCCCTCCCTGAGCCTGGTTCTGCTGGACCGTTCTTCCTGTTGAAAGGCAGTTTTTCCTTCTCACTGTCGCCAAGTTCTTTGTCATAAGGGCTTGTCTGATCGTTGCTTAATATAAGCGCCAAATCACAAGTATTGATAAGATGAAACTAAATTGAATGATTTGGGGAGGTCTATGCATGAGCCTGTGTGATTTGTATCAAGTTGTCTACAAGAAGTTTCAGCAAAGAAGGATAAAAGCTGCAAATTAACAAATCTGAGATTGAGATTCAAACTTAAGTTTGGATCTGCCTTGAGCTGTGAGAGTTGTCTTGTCCCACTGCTATCCTGATTACATAGCAAATAACTTACATGCAAACCGCGCTGCTCCTACAGTCAGGAGGGCACCGTAACTCGGCATGATCTACAAATGCTAAGAATGGTGGCTACCACAATCAAAAGAAACCCAAAGGAACTCTGCTGAACTGTAACAGCTTCTTCAAAGTAGCTTGGCAAAAGTGCAGTGTAGCGTGGAGGCCCATGGGCATGAACTTCGGCGAAAGAGCGAGAGGGTTGCACGCTTGCTCCACATCCTTCCTATGATAGTAGTTGTAGAGCTGTAATCTGTTTCCTGACCTGAGGATGGGCCGGATGGAGTGCTGGCACTTCAAGGACGAGTCCTTGAGCCCTCGGTTGTCTCTCAGGGGTCGGACGAATTATAAACTGAAACCTTTTCATCTGACACAGCAGAGGCGATTGTGCCATCCTGCGTAAAGCCTATTGTTTGCTATCGCTGTTGCCTGATCGAATGGCTTATGTGTGCGGATTTCTTATTGAATTGGCTGTTCAAGTGTTTTTCGTTTGTTTATGACATTATCTGTTTTATATTCGTAATGAGATTTAGTAACTCCCTGGACAGCGCTTTGTTAGGCTATCATCACAATTTAGTGTGTTTATTTTTCTGTGAAGCCGAAGGCTCTGCCGGCCTGAAACCGAGGGAACATTTTAATTACAACCATTCAATCACAACATTGTGTTTTAAGGTCAGAGAGGTGGATTGCCGTAAGGGCTCCGGAGTGGAAACGCATGCCCACAATAACAAACAATGATCCTTTGACTCCCTGTTATTCAGCTCTCTCCCTGAGGTCAGGCTCTTCATAGCTGAGGAATCACACCATGTTCATATCAAGGAAAAATATTATTTCTCATATGTCTCATCAACAGCTGCTGCTTAATGTGTGGACTGTTCTAAAGGCACAGCAAGGGAGGAGTCCGGAGACACTTTAATGCTGTAATGGCGAAGCAGCACATTATTATATATATCTCACTGGACTTGCGCTGATTATTCTGCACTTTCCATACGATGTTTGTCTGACCACCGCAAAGGTGACCCTGACAGTTCACAGATAAAGCACACACCTGCACCTGAAGGCCCATCTCTGTGCGTGCGCATGATTACACAAGCGCACACCCCCTTCTGCCCTCTCTGACTTATGGTACACAGGTTTTCAATT
This sequence comes from Haplochromis burtoni, assembly GCF_018398535.1. NCBI lineage: Eukaryota > Metazoa > Chordata > Actinopteri > Cichliformes > Cichlidae > Haplochromis > Haplochromis burtoni. The sequence goes on from NW_024582371.1 coordinate 1,609,885, forward strand.
TTCCAAATCCCTCCCTGTACGATAAAACGGGACTGATAGCGGCTCGCTACGGGCATGTTGTGCTCCTAGTACATGACTTTTATTCACACTCTGAGGACTCCCCGAGGAGGATGGATGAGTGGGTGGTGGGGGTTAACAGGATTTGGTCAAGTCTGGAAGAAACTCTGTGCAGTTTAGTCTTGGAGGCATCATTACTTACATCTGACCCGTTGGATGAGTTATTACGGAGACTTAATAGAGAGGCACTCCCTCAGCTTATGTTTGTTTAACGCGAGGAAGAATTTGTGTCCAGAAGCATGCCAGAAGAGATCTTTCCTTTACATCAAATTAACAACCAGCATTTGACCTAAACACATAAAACTGCATTGACAGTTTGGTGTCAGAAGGATTTAAAAACATTTTTGAAATTTGAGCCTATTTTTGATAGAAAATACCATTCCTTCTTACATTCTTATATTTGTCTGCAGGCTGCCTCTGTTGCTTTATCTCGCAGTGGCATTTGTTTCCTTCCTGTGGTGACTGCAGTGCTCCCGTGGTGGCTTTGTAAGAATTTCTGATGGTATTAGGATTACCTGCTAAGCTATTTAGGTGTCAGGACGACTTTAAATGCTTTGGGAAAAATCCATGACAGAAAATCAATGCCAAACGGTTCTGCAGCAACGCAACAAATGGGAAAACCCACAGCTCCAATATTGCAGTGCTCTTATTGCACGTTTTTATTATCCTCCACAGTTATTATCCGCAGTTCTAAAAGTCTTTAATACAGCGGGATGAAACGCAAGACTTTGCAGGAAGGAACTTTGTCATGGATGTTTGGCTGACCCCCACACCCCACCTCCCTAGCCCGTACACACCACCTCACACGCTCACACCCCTCTCCAGCTTGTTTTATGAACTGGGTGGGTGGATGTGGATGCGCTCCCGTCACGAGCAAAGGAAAGGGAAATCGTTGAAAATCCCATTCAGTGCCTTATGCATCCTTTTAAACTAAACGAGGGGGGAAAGTGTGTGTGTGGTGTGTGTGTGTGTGCTTTTCCTTTTCCTCAGCACTTCGGCTATGTCCTCTCTGCGCAAAGCAGCCCACAGACAGACAGCGTTCACCTGAGTTTCCCCCCCTTAACCCCACCCAAGGACACTCATTGAAACCAGCTTCTCCACTAAGAGCCTGTTAAAACCAACCTGTCCTTTTTCTTTTATTCTTCTAAAAAAAAATTTTAAAGAGAGAGAAACTCAGCTCAAGCTTGTGCACTTTTGGACCGGAGATCTGGAGATGAAGACAGACTTTATGCTGTTCTGTCGGACTTGGATTGGACTAGCATACGCCTCAGGTGAGGAGACATCTCATAACGCAATGAGTCACGGTGGAAGTTTTGAGCGCAACTTTATTTAAACGAAAAACAAAGTGAGGTGTTGCACTCTAGGTTTACACCGGCTTTCCTCTGCTGTGAGGTGGATTGAGCTTTTAATTTAAGTTGCTTTAAGTTTTACTCGAGGTTTGAACGAAGCCAGGTGGATGTTAATTGTGCGCATTTGTGCGTAGGGGCTACTTCCCGTGTTATCAGCGTGTTATTAGCTGCAAAGTTTATGCGTAAAAACTTTAACCCACTTTTAATCAGTCCTTTTGACAAACACTAAGAGTGCACATCTTTTGGTAGGGTGTAAGACTCAACAAGTCTACATGCAGATAGGCACTAGGGGGAGGCATGTTGTTGTTGCGTTTGATGAAGATGCTGTTAATTGATGGTGCCTTAATCTCAGGAGATACAAAAACACCAGAGGATTCAGCTGAGTTGACTTTTACTGACTTTGCATCAGTTGTGTGTGTAGAGCTCACTGGGCTTCCATATGTCGGTGAGGGTCCAGAGCTTTTCTCTGCAATCTTCTGGTTTTTTTTTTTTTGTGGAAAGCAAAAAGCTCTGCCTGCACATGTCTTCCATTGTCACTTGTGTGTCTTAAAGTCAAACAAGTTCAGCCAGGCTGTGTCTAAATAATCTAAAGCACGCTGGTCCTCTACGCACGGTTTAAATTAGATGTATGAAACATCTACGGCTGAGAATGCTCGCAGCTTTCCGTAAATGACTGAATGTGGATGTGGATGAGCTGTGCCGGTTGGGTCACATGAATCCACTGAGAACAAGAACCAAAAACGAGTTTTCATTCCCATCAAAAAAAAAAAATGTGACCTTTGAATTTTTAAAGCTCTGTATAATGTTTTTCTCATCTTACGAGCCTACTCTGCAGGGTGTTCATCCATACAGAGGCCCTCTGCTTCTCAACTGGTACAGAAAGCATAAAAATGAAACAGAATGTCGAAGAACTAACCTGGAGGCATTTTTCAAGTCTCACAGTGGGAACTTACGGGATTGATTGACACTCTGAAGCGGAGAGGTGGGAGAAAGATGGCAGTTTGAAGCTCAGAATTGCTGCTTTTTGAAATCACTTCAGACTGGAATCAAGTCAAGCGTCATGTTATGCTCAGCTGCTTTATATAGGATCCAGACTTGCTGAGGGCTAAATATGGTCTTGAGGTGTTGGAGATGTGGAGTTAAAGCAAAGTGTTTCTTGTCTTTTTTTCCCACTCGTGAAACAGCATCCAAGACAGAAACATCAGAGATCTTTGTCTGTGTCTGCCTCACTTATAAAATCTCTCATCAAATAAATTCAACAAAACAAAGTCTTGTGTTTAAAGATTATGCACGTCTTTGGCCTGAGGGATTTTCTTAACCCTCCTAACCCCACACTTCCCAGATTTCTTTCTTTCTCAAATGCGTGACATTAAAAAGCCATTTCTGAGTTTGATGTAACTGTAACTAGATGACAGACTTGCCCTTATTATGATCAGAGGGAGAGATTAAAGGTGAGTCCATTGTAGACCCGCCAGCCCAGAAGTCATTGTCATAAGATGGGGAGAGCAGATAATCTACGCAGCAGCTGCATTTAAAAAAGCTCCTGCCCGAGTCATTTTGTCCCATCTTGCTTTCACGCTCTGCCTCTAGTTTGAATTACAGCAGTGCAAAGACATTCATCAAAGAAATTCTGTCTTATTTAAGAAAGACATCACGGGGGAAACTTCTGCTGCTGTTTGACAGCGTTGGAATGAATAGCGAGTCACTGATTCCTTCATTCTCCCCTCATAATTTCCTTCATTTTGTTGCGCCGTAAGTGGCTTTTTAAACCCTTTCCAGTCAAAATGAGCCACATATGAGAAAAAAGAGAGAAAACAAAAAAAGAAAACCTGAGCTCCTGAGCCAAATGATCTTTGGCTTGCTCTCTGTCTTGGGTGCACAGTGTTGATATTGCTTTTAGCAGAGTGTTTTCTGTACGCATACCTCTGCTTGATCAGATCATCCCAGAAATCTGACTCTCAACTTTGGGTATTATTCTAGTTGTACCCTTATAGAGGTTGAGTTGTTTTAGCTAACAATACCCCCTCCTGGTTCTCAGTGCTGATCTCAGGATTCAACCTCAGGACTCTGCGGTCCATGGTGTCCGTTCTTGAATATCTTGTTCTGTCAGCTACAGAGCCTCCTCTGAGAGGAATGCTGCTGCTGCAGTAAAGTCCAAATAAATAAGGAGTCCAGTGGCTCACTCATCGCTGGCATGGAGCAGTGAGGCCCCCTGGGCATTTGGGGCTCTGGTCACTCACTTTCTCATTATGCTAAAGCGCAAATACCCCAAATACAGCTAGAACTGAGAGATAAGCTCTTTCAACACCAGGAATCTGAATCAGAGGCCAAATATGTGTCCAAGTTGGTGTTAGACAGTTGATGGAAACCATCTGTGGTATTTTTGTTTTCAAATATCTGACCCCTGCATGTTTTCAATGCCCAGTTTCTAGTCATGCTAGTTGCATTTCTTTGCAGTATCTAGTGGCCACCATTCTGGTCCCAATGTAAACATCTAAATAACTAAAGAGAACCATTAACTTTTGGAGAGGCGCCACTTTTCTATTCAACTATTTTGTCTCTTTGTTGATATTTTTGAATTTCATTCGTTATCTTCTCTTGGATCAGCTGTCATAGCACAAAATCCCAAGAGCTCTGGTGATACCCCGACATTTCTAATACCACCTTAAGGGTGACATTAGTGGTTTTGGAGGCAACATCTCACTAACAACCGATCACAACCGATCGGGATGCCATGAGATTTGAAGATGTGAAGATGAGCTTTAGTCACTTCAGCGATCCCCACATGCTTTTCATGTAAAAATATAGTATAGTAATGCTGCTGTGAGATAATACAATGACCAGCCTCACCACCCATTTTGAATGTTATTAGCCGAGCCGAGGGACAAGCCGAGGCACTTTTGAATTTTTCCCTTTTACTCTGTATGTGGTGCACATCTTCATTATTAATTGGACATTTGCACACATGGGGGCGACTATCGGGGGTGGCAAAAATGATTTTCTTAAGGGCCCACATGAAAACCTGGGCCAATAAGCTGAACTCAGTTTAGCTCAGTGTTAATGTTATCTTTTTACAAGTTTATTGGTGTAGCCCTCCACAACAATACCAGTTTTTCATGAAGCCCAGTTGGGAAAATGAATAGCCCACTCCCACGTGGCTCATGAAGTAGTTTGATCGCCTGTCCTCCAATGTGACAGGGGATTAATTGGGGATTTATACCTCTATTTTAAATTTACACCACAGGTGGGTCATAATCGTAGACCCCTCTGAAACCCTACAGCACTACTTATGCCACAACCTGATGTCCAGCTCAATGGAAGAGTAACTGAGGGAACTAAGGGAATCATAATCGCTGCCTTAACATAAGGACTCACGTTTCATCAAATTCCTGGAGGGAGATTGCAGAACGGAAATCAAAAATTGGAACGGACGTGAGGAAAATGACAAGGAAGTGGAAAAAAGTGGAGAGACAAATATGTTTGCCTCCAAAAAAAATAAAATAAAAACAATTTTAAAACCCATCAAAAACCAAAACTAACCACAACAAAGAGCGGGGGTCCGGGAGGAATAAAACATCCCAGTATTTTATTTGTTTCTATTGTGGCTGGCATATAAAACACCGGAACACAATCACAAGGAAACTAACATATCACACACGCACAAGGATGAGTGCTGGCAACAGCATTGGCCATTTACGTAGGTTATGTCGTAGGCTGTCCAAAGATTCACTGCACAAGTCTAAATCAGCCGTGGGAAGGGCCTTGAAGGTGCGGGTGCTGAATTAGGCAGGCAGGCAACGGGGTACTAGAATCTAAGGTATAAAATATATATTATATTATATATATTGCAATTATTGCTTAATTATAATATTAAACTGCTCAGCAGCAGCTCATAATAAGCCAAAAGTTGCCTTCATCTGGGTGCAGGTTATAAACCTCCAAATTTACACTCAGAAATTAATTTTACTCTTGAGGCACACTCCTGTTCAGAGTCTGAGCATATTTAGCTGGTTATGGGCAAAGCCTCTGAGTAAGTCAGAGTCATGTTAGCAGGGGGTCAAAGTTCACAAAGGTTTAGTGGACAGTTGGAATGTGTTCTGATAACAAGCAGACTAGTTTTTTAACTTGTTTCTTACGTTTTAAAAAACGTCTGTGGTGCTATATCTCTATGGTGCGACTAGCGTGTGTTGCTAACTTTTGGAACTATCGTGAGACTCCATGATCCGCCATTGCTGTAAGAAAGAGAAAGGCCCATTGGACCTTTTTCATCTTTGTGGTACGGACTCTTCCATTCAGTGGCTCTGGTGATGTCTGCCTTTTGCAACAGGGGGCGCCCTAGCATCCGCAGCACCCCTGCTGCCTACAGTCTTGGCTGTGAGTGTGTTTGGGCAAAATATTGAACCCCAAAATGCCCAAAAGCGTTTATCAGTGTGTATGTTTGAGAGATAAGCATGCTTCATATGTTGTATAAAGCACTACATGAATGTCTGTGAATGTATAAATGTGGCATGGAGATGTTAATAATACTATAAAAACACTTAAATGTCAATCCATTTACGAGATGGGAAAAGACTTTGCCATTCCAACTTCCAAATTGACAATAGAGTTTTAGTTCAGTTGTTTGCAGGCATAAAAAAAGGTCATTAACATATTAAAATGTATTTAAACAAACAACAAACCCAAATACATACACAAATAGGCCCACACGGACAATCTAAGGAGCAGTCTACAGCATTCAGTCTGCAGTCTGTAGGCAAGGGATGAGATTTTTGGTACCAGAAGCTTTCTCTGGTTTTAAAGTACTTGTCATTTCTACATGTAGCTGTAATCGTCACATGTGCACTCAGAGACCGACAGATGGAACAGGAATATGAATCAGCCATCCGGTGTCCACCGTCCGGACATCCTGATACATTGGAAGCCCAAAAATATTGGCTGTTGCTCCCAGAGTCAGCTAGCTGATGGGTTAACAGATTGCCTTGATAAGAGGGAGGTTGTGACCCACTTCGTAGCTAAATAATTGCTACAAAGCCACAGGTGATGTCAAAACAGTTCAAAAAGAAAATTAATCAGTACTTTCATCATGTTGCACTCAGTTGGTGATGTATAAACTGACAGATAATTGTGTGTTAACAATCAAAAAAGAGAAAAATCAGCCTTTGTCTTGTTGTATGAATGGTTCCATTGACCCACCACAAGAAAATAATGGTTATTCTTGGTTATTGCTTATTGTAGCACCTTTTCAAAATCAATAGAGTTGTCGTATGAAAAAGAGAAGTTATACAAATGGCCATGAAGGGATTTTTCAGAACCATACCTCCATGGTCATTTCAGTGTCCCTGCTGTGCAAATGAAATGTTTCAGTGGGCTCTATTTTCTTTGCACTCTTTAAAAAATGAAATCTCACCACACTTTGAATAATTACTGTGCAGAGGAGGTTTCACCTATTGATTTTCCTCCTGTCTCTCATGTTCACCCAGGCCTGAGTTTCATGTTGCAGTCCATCACAAGGACAGCATTTTAGCGACGCTTTGATGGCTGAATACTTGAACTGTGAGTCTCTGAGTGTACAGAGCCACCCATGGAGGGTGAAGAGCTTATACAACTGCACGAGTGAGTGCTGTGTCACTGCCGTTGTTAATCGACATTAAAAAGAAAAACAATTGTGAGGAGTCGTGCACAATCTGTCGAGTCAGCTGGGTGTCATTCTACGGGGCGACAGGTTGATGATCACATGAGAGAGTCCAGAATAATCAGGGGGTTTCAGTTCACAGCTACTAATGTGTTGACTTCACAAATTGTCATGACACGCTAATGCAAAAGTAATTGCATGGGATCCAACAGCCATACGAGGCAGTGACGACATTTATTGTAAGTTATGTTGTGAGGCGCAGGAGGAAAATTCTTCCTTTGTGGCATCCGTGGCCTGATACCTCTAAAGGCAGAGACCGGCTCCTCGGACGCAGTGCCTGTATCGCAGTTATATTACAGCACTCCAAAGTGCCTCTGTTGCTTAGAAACAAACATAATTTGGAGCCCTTGTAATTCTAGCTAGAGTCGCCATCGCTATTACTTTCAAACTGCTGCTCAGGCTCGGGCAGCTGTGCGGGTTTAGGGTTGTGACTTGTCCGTGTAGCATATTATTGGTCACTCACAGTACTTGCTGTGCATTGGAGGTCACTTGAGGTTCATGGGAAAGGGTCTATTGGCAAAGCCTGAGGAAATTGCCAGCTTCCCTCCCTTTAGGCACTCAGCACCATAATTGCTGACCCAGTACTCCCTACTTTGCCCTTCTTTTCTCCGGCATCTTAAGCTGCCGCGGTGATTTAGTTTGCCGGGAGATCTGACACGACAGCAGCAGAGACTTGTTTATGGCCCGAGTCTGCACGAATCAGGTAACGAGCACAGCAATGGAGCTCCTTAACATTTGGCTTCTAAAGAGGCACAGCGTGATTTTTATGAGCATGCAAGCCATCACAGCAGGGCTGGATTGTGCTAATCTTTGGCACTAATGTTGGCATTCTTTCTTTTTGTACAGCTAGTTGTAAAAGGAACATTTTAGATTCTTCCACACAAAATCATCATTGCCAGAAACAGGGGCAGAGCATTTACCAGAATGTACTTGCTTCCCTTCTCAGTGGAGGAAGCAATATCTCAGTTATAATAATGATGACAAGCCAAAAAAAAAAAAAAAAAAAAAGAGTCACTGCTGCAAAGGAAGAGTTGAGCTGTCCGGTGTGCCTGTGTGGCAGGTACAGGAAGGTTTAGTCAGGGTCAGAGGTTTTAAACATAGGAAGCTGGCCCAGATGGCTTGCCGTGGCATCCTTATGTTTGCAGCCCTCCTCTGGCAGGATGTTGGAAAGGCTTTTTCTCCCCCAGCAGTGGAGAGGACAGGGATGTGGTGGATGTCATCCACCTATGTAGTAACAATGAAATCAAAGCCAGGCTGCCAGTCAGCCAGTCGCCTGGATTTGGCCCGCCCTTGTGTCCAGATGACAGAGGAAGCTGGGAGAGAGAGGGAGAGAGGGAAGCTTGTCAGAGCCCGTGGCTGACTGACTTCACATCCAAAGTGCAGGTCTGCTCCGTGGCCTGCTTGGCCTCCCGTCCTTCGGCAGATATATGATGCTATTTCAGAGCCCTCTAGCCTTGGACCTCAGCCAGTAACACAGTAACAGTGTAGCTGCATCCTCAAGCTGCTCTTAATTTTAACCCTCGCCACCAAAAAAAGTTGAAACATTTTGTACATTCTTTTCATGTGTGTTTCGCTTTTCTTTTTTTATTACTGTAATTAAATCTAAACCGAATTTCCATTGGAACTTTGCTCATGGATATTTTATATAACCACACAGCGACTCCGCACACGCCTTACCATAATCATTATATCTGTGAAAGACTTTATTTTTAAATTCCCTTGAGTCACTCCTGTGCGCTAAAACTAAGAGTCTGACAAGTTATTTGTTTGCAAATGGTTCCTCTTTTCCTGTTCCTGTCATGTGACTGATCAGAAACAAAACTACAGAGGGGAGAGGAAAACGCTGACGGCAAAATCATCTTTAGTGTCCATGAAAACGGGAAGCGGGAGACGCGTGAATATGATAAAGAAAACAGGAAATTTGCTCGCAGTGAAAAACACCGCTCTGCTTTTCACACGAGCGCCCTGTGTCGCTCCTGAGGAGAGAGAGCGAAAGAGAGAAGGGCTCATCTTCACGCCTACTCGCCTTTAATGCCCACGAATCCCGCCTGCCTTGCATCCGCCTGATTCTCAGAGAAGCTTTACATTTTTAACTGGCTTAAAGTGCCCTATGGCACTGAAGCTTTCTCTCTGTGTGTGATTTATCTAGTCAGCAGGTGTCCTTCACAGACTATAGGAAGCCCACATTCAGTATTGCGTAAATGTGACAAAAACTCCCAATGTGAGCCATGCAGAGAGGTCAGCAAATAAAATGTGAGTGCGCATATCAAGAGGCTTTTAAATGGGTTAAAAATCCAGTGTGTATGAATCACCGTAGGTCCACTAACTTCAGCAGTTCTGCAGTTCATCTTGCAAACGTAGTACATTTGGATGTAATGTTGCCCCTGGAACTTTGATTATCTGGAAATACTTCTTGTTTTCTGCACGAGAAAGAGAAACCACACTGATGTACTGCTTCTGTTGAGCTCCCAGCCATCAGTAGGGGAAACACAAATGGGAACAAGAGATTTGAAACACACATTTGTTTGATTTATGGATTTCTGCTGTGCACACAGGTTTCCTCTTAATAAAAGGGAATTTTTCCCCCCGTTGTTGCTATAATCAAAGGAAGCCGTGCAGTAGGCTTCTCTCTGAAATATTGTGAGAGAGCTTGACCTTATTATGTCAAGTGCCCCCTGAAATGACATCTGTTGTGATTTGGCATAATGCAAATAAGATTACATTGAGCTGAATGATATGGGTGAAAATCAGGCTGGAAATGCGAAGGCAGGAAACAATTGGACCTGGCTGGCTCTAGCATGCTGTGCATTCAAGCATGCATATGATTTTGCTGTTCTAATGTAAACCAAGCCTAATAAGCTTTGCTGTGCATCTGCAAGTGTCCCAAATAAATTAAACTTTTCCAGCATTATTAAGATCCTTTTTCTTTGTATTCAAAGCTGGAAATTGCTGCAAAACACTGGGATGCAGACGTTTTATGGCCCGTTAGGCATTCTGAGTCTTTCGAATTAATAAAATGCTGTTTACAGATTTTATTTGACAGGAAACCAGTTGCACTTCTTTCCTCTCTGTCAACCAGTTAGGAGGCTGGCACATCAAAGCGAGGCCCGATGGCACTTGTGGAGTAAACAGACACAGTTGTCCTTGCAAGTGTTTGACTTCTGGCACAGAGCTCACATATATACATCTGGGACTTCCATCTTGTAGAAAATCAGAGGGGCCTGCTTTGGGAAGTCATCCGGCCGGTGTAACCATATCCCTTTATATGGCTGATGTCAAACATGGATGGAACTTTTTTTGCTTTTTTAATATTTTTTTTGTGCCTATTATTTCTTCTCTTTTACAAATCTTTTAAACTAATCTAAGAATGGGTTTTCACAAAACAAGAGAGAAATTCTATTTTCTCAAGAGAAATGTTAGGTTTTTTTTACAAGGACATGTTGAGTGAGCTGCTTCTCTGTTACAAAGCCATGTCAAATGACTGTCAGTGAGGAGGTTAAATCTTCTGCAAGTCTTGAAGACAGAATTTAATTATTTTTGACAAGCCCTGGTGATCAGAGTGTCAGATACCGAGAAGTCGGTGAGCCGAATCACAAGGTTTCTAAAGTCATCGAGTCGCTGTCACTTCAGCTGCTTCAGACATAAAGGAGGCTCGGAATTAGCCTGTCTCTATGAGAGCATGTAAACACAACACTTAAGTGCCTGAAGTCATTTATAAATCTAATGTTATGTGTTTATATCATGTGTAATCATTAGATAACAGAATCCAGCATGAAATTACTGTGATATTTGTTGGTCGAGGCTAATCTCCCGAAGCTGCTGCTTATCTCTGCACCACCAGCTGGAATGCATGGGAAAGAGGGGAACCAGGCTTGAAATATTTTTCTGGCTCTCTGTCCGTGTTCACATTTGTAAGGTGCTTGTAAACGGGCCAATCACCACTCATTTTGCTGTTTCAGGCCAGGGAGTCATTCCGAATAGGGTTTCGACATACAATCATCTGCGAAAATGATTTATACCAATGATTTGGCACGATCCAACACATTTTCCAGCAAACCTACTAAAGTGTACATCGCTGTTAACCATTCTCTATATGTCTGTATTTAATTTTGTATGCCTGTGTGGGCGGCTGCGGTTTGGGAGGGAGTGCACATTGTTCACTAATTGGAAGGTCAGCGGTTCAATCTCCAGTTTCTGTAGCAGTTAGAAAAAAAGTGTTAACATGTGTGTTATTGTGTTTTACATTTAAAATATACACGCACTGGCCTCTTCATCAGTTACGATGTGTTAGTGCTGGTTGGTCCCGAGTGTTCCCTGAATTCGAGAAGGTGCTGGAAACATTCCTCGGAGATTTTTGAAAGCATCACACAGTCGATGCAGATTTGTCAGCTGCACATCCATGAAGTGAATCTTCTGCTCCAACACATCCCAAAGGTGGTCTGTTGGATTGAGATCTGCTGACTGTGGAGGCCACTCGAGTACACTGAACTAACTGTCAGGGCAGGTTGGATCCACGCTTTCATGTTGTTTATTCCAAATTCTGACCCCAAATCAGACCAGGCAATGTTTTTCAAATCTTCTACTGTCTAATTTTGGTGAGCCTGTGTGAATAGTAGCCTCAGCTGCTTATTTTTAGTTGACAGGAGTGGGCGCATGGTGTGGTCTTCTAGCCCATCTGCTTTAAAGTACAACGTGCTGTGCATTCAGAGATGCTCTTCTGCATAATTTGGCTATAATGAGTTCCTGTTGCCATCCTATCAGCTTGAAGCAGTCTGGTTATTCTCCTTTGACCTCTGATATCAACAAAGAATTTTTGCAGAGAAAACTGCCTCTCTCTCTCTGTATTTTCTTTTTTTTCAGACTCCGTAAACCCTTAAGATGGTTGCTGGGAAAATCCCAGTAGATCAGTAGTTTCTTAAATACTCAGACCAGCCCCACATCTCACTTAAATGGCCTTTCTTCTCCATTCGGATGCTCAGTTTGAAGTTAATCAGGTCCATGTCTGCATGCATAAATGTATTTCGTTGCTGCCAACTGATTGGCTAATTTGATAATTGCATTAACGAGCAGCTGTGTACAAGTAGTTGGACTTTATGAAGCTCCAGGTGTTCATCAGCTAATGTGACTTCATGTTAAATTTGGAGATGAGTTAGCTGATCTGTAACCCGAACACCACATTTGCCTGACCTTTTCTTTGTCAGTTACACTGACATTATCAAGCAATGCAATGTGCCCTGTATTAGTTGCTGTATTACAACGCAATGACACAGGACATAAAAGACTGTGTGTCTCACACAAATGATGAGAAATCAGTGGCTGCATTTAATGTCAGCAAATGCATTATACATAAGCCATGACTTAAAAAAGAAGTGGCCAGAAATGCAAACTAATTTAAACTGTCGCCCAGGTGCTAACACCAGTTAAATAAAAGCAAATTAAAGACAAACTAGACATAACTGAGACACTCATTTTTCTTTAGGAAGCTTGAAGCCTTGTGTACTGAAGGATAACACAGTCACCTTAAACCAGAGTTCACAACTGCAGCTCAGATTACTCACTGTCCACCCACCGACTGTCCTCCAGCTGAAGCTCTTGTTCAGGAACACAGCCCTTGCAATACACGGTGACCATTAACCTTTCTGTTCTTCACAGTTTAAGTCATACCCAGATAAATGAGTGATTGTCACTGCAGTCTGCCATGAAAAGCAGCATGTAAGCTCAAACCAGGAAAAAGTGTTTATTATCATGACAAGACACATTATCAGCCCCAAACTTTCAGGATCCGATGTGTTCGGTTTACTTTGGCATTCGCCTCGTGTGTTTTTAATTGTATTTGACAGAGTGCAAGCAAACACTAATGGGATTATATATATATGTGCTGAAACGCTTTGTGCAGCTGATGGAGTGACAGGTCTCCATATCTGGGGTTTCGCGGTTTGGAAAGAGAGCGTATACATTTTGAAGCACATCCATATGGAAGATATTGACATCTGGCACAAAAATTTGCCATCGCTGTTAAACACGGGGTGAAAGAAACAGCAGCCTCTGCACTAACATGGATGAGAGTCACCTACAGTATATACTCCCTTCCGCCACTCATCAATCAGCAGAGAGGTCGGCGGTGCTTCGACCTGCAGTCATGCGAAACCCAGCACAAAATAAGTTCCGACTCCTTCAGCAGATGCGAGATAGCCACTTAGGATGACGAGTGATGCACAAGAAATCCAAATTATCGAGTTGGTGCACGTTATTTTCAGACTGCCGCTTCAGAGGTGCTGAGCTCAGCAAACATCGGCGTATATGACATTAATTCTGTCAGTTTGAATGATCTGTGATTTCTGGGAGCTTTTAGCTCGACTCCGTGTGGGTGTGATGCTGCTTTTCCCTTTCCTGTGACACACACACATCTACTGCACGCTGTAGCTTTTGTTTTTAAAAAAAATCCACAGCTGAGGTGTTCACGGTAATGGTAAATGTTTGTGTTGTAGCTTCCCCTCCTTCAACAACCTACACCTCCAACAGCTTGGCATTTTATCTCTCGGGCATGCCAGTCATTAATGACATTTCAAAAGTGATGTACAATCTGCGTGTGGCTTGCCAGTGTGTGATCTCCCAACAGATTTTTCTCAGGGAAGCATCCATCACCGAGACTCATCTACAAAGGGGATTTAGGACCCAGTTCATCACTCAGTCTGCACGTCTAACAGCTGTCACCATATGTCAGCCTGCGTGCAGGATTCTTACATATTATATATTGTTTGTAAGTCAACTGTATCTCTAGAGTCAGAGATCGATATCATTTTAGTCCAACACTATTGTACAGATTGCTGTAATGAAGGTGGTTCAAGTTTGTGGGGAATAATTAAAAAATGGCAGAAATGAATAAAGTCAGATGTGTGGGTGGCAGAGTGTGCGCTGTTCACCGCCACCTCTTTGATATTATTTCTGTGGCGGGTCTGCTTAGTGAAGTAATTTGTCATTTGTACTTTCTTTTATTGTTTTTGATGCAAAATCTCTTTAACAATAGCTCTTTAAAAAAGTTTATGCACCTAAGTGGTGCTTAAAGGGATGTAAACAGTAGACTTCATTGTCCAAGTGTGACATTTTGTGCACCCGGTCATCCATACTGACCTCCTTCTGGACATAACACCACCTCTACCTTTAATTTTTTTAGAACAGCTACTACTCACAGAGGCATGAGAGGCCATGTTCAGAAAAATGCACGTCTATAAAGCATTTTTTTCTAAGTGGTGGTAACAATTTTTGGTATCAGAAATTAGCATTTTTTTTATGCCGCTCTGATTAGCACCAATTCACAACAACAGTCAGCTTAAGGTGGTTTATATTCTAAGGTAAAGACTGAACAATATTAGATAGAAACCCCAACAATCAGATGACCCCCTATGAGTAAGAACTTGGAGACAGTGGGAAGGAAAACCTCACTTTAAACAGGAAGAAACCTCCTGCAGAAACAGGCTAGTTTAGGGGTGGAGCTGGGAGTGAGGGGAAAGCTCTGCCTCCCATTCTACTTTTATAAACTCTAGGAACCACAAGTAAGCCTGACGTCTGAAAGAAAAGTGCTCTGTTAGGATAACAAGGTACCGTGAGGTCCTTATGAATACGATATGGCCTAATTCTTCAAAATTATGTATTTGAGGACAAAAGACAGTGAATGAAAGTTTGTGGCAGGAAAGATAACAAAGAGCTGACAAACATAAAAGTGATCCAAAGTGCTGAAAGGCACGGTTGGCAATTTTCGCTAATTCATCACAATAAATGATTCATATCTTTGTGCACATTTTACTAGCACACATCATTTAATCTACTGTTGACATAAAATGCTGATGCGAACATTAAGGTGATCAATAAAGAAAATAAAGTTTATTTCTATTCTAAAGCTACCTCATTATTTTTTCAGTCATTTGAATGTAAAAATTCATGAACTTGATGAAATATTGTAGGTCTCCCATTACACTCTGCATCCAGGTCTGTGAATGGAAAGGTGTGGGTGGTCCAGAGCTTTGCTGGAGCTATCTGCCGTCCTTAAAAAATGAGCAAAGAATCTTCGAGATGATCTTTTTCTCCTGGTGCCTGTGGGAAGGAAATCCACACATCTTAAAATAGAAATTTGGACTTGTCCTGACAGGAATTTCCTTTCTCACTTTCCCCTGGTCTGTAGCCTCATGCTGGCCTCTGTGTGTGCAATTTTCACAGCCCGCTGTTTGGCTTTGCAGCATCTCAAACGGTGATGGGACTGAATCTGGTGGCAAGTTCACATGACAGCAGAGACAATACGTTGGGGGAGTCTCTGCTATTCCTCCGAGGCAAAGTAAAGATCTCGGAAAAAAGGAAGGAAGGAAGATCCTGCTGGGCACCAAACTGGGAATGATTTATGGACTGCCACCGACTCCCACTGCAGCCTTCAGCATGTTTGTTTTTGTTGAGAATGCCAATATTAGCTCTGAATAATTCACTAATGTCAGTTTTAACATCTGTGAGAAGATGTCGGTGACAGTTTTACTGTTAACAGTTGCTATCTCCTGCAGCAATAAATCAGGATAAGTTAAAGGGGATTATTTTAGCTCTCTTTTTTTAGTGGAATAATAACATAATACAACTTTCAAATTTATAGGGGAGATGTTTCTTTGCTTTCTTGGCAAAACTACAGATAACTGCTGAGGCTGAGGTAGCCGTTTATCTAAAGTTAGCATAAAGACTGGAACCGGTGGGAAACAGCTAGCTTGGCTCTGAGTAATCTGCCACCTACATGTCAAAAGCAGCTCACTGCAAATATACAAAACATAACCAAAAATAGAAACACTGCAAATAAGGCAGGCTATAATAAAAACCTGGACACATCTGGGGCATTGTTTTATTGTAATTTTTGCCTATTTTTACCGTGCTTTGCGACACAGGAAGTTACAGCATACTTCTGCCTGTTAGTCAAGCATCAGATGTTTCAGCTATTATTGCAGATTTCTTCCGTTAGTCCACTTTGTTTCTGAGCTTTATTGTATTTTGTGTATTTGCAGCTCGCTAGGCAGCCTCAGTTTTCGCCTTTGTGATAAGCTCAGTTAACCGCCTGTTGATTGCAGCTGCATGTAGATGTGAGACTGGCGTGGATTTTCTTATCTAAGTCACAGCAAGAAAGCAAATCAGCATATTTTTCGAAATCGCTTATGATTTCTTTAAGAAATTATCATTTGAAGTTTTTAAATCTTTGCAGTTTTGAAAGGAAGCTGGGCTTACATTGTAAAAATGAAAAATTTACATATGAATAAATTGGCTATGTGATGCTCCCTGGGCGGCGGGACATGTAGGAGGAACGAGGCTGGTGTTTAAGATTCGCAGCTGTACAGATCTCTGAGTTTTGATTGGCAGCAGGTCATGACTGGCTGCTGTGAAACCATTGCTGGGCACTTCAGCTGCTGTTGCCTAGACCTAGAAGATGTGTGAGTCAGTAATATAAAATGTGCATATGCAGCTCCATTGTACAAATGTTTTGACCCCAGATAGATTTGTGTGCTTATGAAAGAAAGTATACTGATCCAATATATGAAAGGTATTTGTATAGCCTTTCAGCTGCTTGCATAACTCTATTTGTGCATTTGTCCTGCTGAATTTGTAGCTTTGTTCACATCTAACAAAAAATGATCAGTCTCTAGTTTTTACGACTTTTTCATTTTAATGGAAAAAGGCACAATATCAACTAAAAAATTGAGAAAAAAAAACACATACCTGAAAATTGTAAATTGATTTGCATATTATTGAGTGGAAAAAAGCATTTTACCCCCTACAACCCAGCCAAAACTCTGGCTCCCACAGATTGGCTGTGTGCCCAAGTGACACGCAGATTAAAACCAGTCAAAGAATCAATCAATTACAAATACTCCTGATCGCAACTCATCATGTGTATAAAGCACACATGTCCACAGAATCCATTTCTTCCATTCCAACCTCTCCACCACCAAGGGTGAGACCAAAGAGCTGTCAAAAGACATCAGGGACAATCTGTAGACCTGCACAAGGCTGGAATGGGCTACAAGACCATCAGCAATAAGCTTGGTGAGAAGGTGACAGTGCCTCATGGCATGAAGATGATCAGGAGAAAGGCTGTGGGTCAGTCCAAAACTATACGGGAGGAACTAGTTAATGATCTGAGGGCAGTTGGGACCACAGTGGCCAAGGACACTACTGGTAACATAATATGCTGTAGTGGACTGAAATTTTGCAGGTCTCCCTACTCAAGTCTTGGGTGAGAGAAGCGGCCCAAAATCCCAACCACAAGAAGCATATTACCGCTGTGGTTGCCAACAGAAGTTTCTTCACCAAGTACCACTTCATGTTTTGCTTAAAGATCAAATACCAATTTCATACCAATTCCTTGCAAATCACTTTCTAACTTTCAAGTAAGGTGTTTTTCTGGATTTTTAGATGATATTCTGTTTCTCTTCATTAAAATGAAACTACCATAAAAATTGGAGGTAGTTCATTTCTTTGGAAGTGAGGAAACTTACAAATCCAATAGGGGATAATATACGATTCTTGCTGTTCAACAGTCCTGGGTCTTCAGTGTTGTATCTTTTGTTTCATAATGGGACAAAATATTTTGAGATGGTGAAAGATCTGGCCTTCAGGCAGATCAGTTCAGAATCTGGACTCTTTTGCTATAAAGCCAAGTTGTTGTAATAGCTGCAATATGCAGTTAAGTATTGTTTCATGCAAGGCCTTTCTTAAAAAAGACACGATGGATGGGAGCACATGTTGCTCTGAAACTTGTATTACCTGTCAGAATTGATGGTCCCTTTCCAGATGTGTAAGATACATTGGCACTAATGCACCCTCATACCATCATAGATGCCATATCCATGTTTTCCAAAAAGAATTCCACATTTAAATTTTTCTGAACACAGATCAGTTTTCCACAAGCTAATTTCAAATGTCCTCAGTCCATTTTAAATGAGCTTAACCCCTTAGAAAGTGTTTCAGGATTGTGTTTGCATATAGCTTGTCTTTGGATGATGGAGCTTTTACCTGCTTTTATGGATGGCACGGTCAACAGTTTTCACAGATAGTGGTTTCTGGAAGTGTCCTTCAGCCTATGCAATGACTTCCACAACAGAGACTTGTCTGTTTTCAAGGCAGTGGCACCTGAGGGTGTGAAGATCTTAGATTTCAATAGTGATTTTCAGCCTCGTCTCTTGTGCAGAGGAAATTTTGAGAATAAAAATCATTGCTTTGTTTTTATTTACATTTTACATATGGAGTGCAGGGGTTTTTATATTGTAGTCTACTGTTTATGATGCTTATCCATGCATATTTTCTCAGTTTGTTTTGATGTTTGTGCATCGCTTTGTAACAAAGTGCCTTGAAGCACACTATGTATTTATTTATTCAGTCTGATGTGGGAAAATGGTCATGATTTGTTTTGTAAATGCTCAGAAAGCCTCTCCACTACCGCACAGCCACTCAGTCCCTGCAATAGCACAGTGTGTGTTTTCATCTCTAATGATATCCAGGTGGAGCATAAGTCATGGTGACACTTTTATATATGATCGACTGTAGGTGCAGAGTCTGACTAAGCGCTAATAGCACCCTGAGGGGACTCTACTATGGTAATGACATTCTAGGCCAGCTATATTAACCAAGCACCGATGAGTGAAGTGAATGCATTTGTAATAAATCAAGGGCAAATGGTTTGTGTGGCTGTTTCAGAGGCGGAGGTAAAGAGATCACACCAGCATTGCCTCACGAGCGAGCCGTAATTTCTCTATCTGGGTGTTTTTCAGCATCAGGGACCAGTTCCTTTAGCCGCAGATTGCCTTACAGCTTGTAAATGTAATAACCACTGTGTCAGATTTCAGATTCCCGATGTGTTTCAGAGATTTGACAGCTTACCAGCAGCTCTGTCAAAAACACTAGGTCTTGACTGACCTGTGTAACATGATTCTAATGCAGTTGGCTTGTTCATTCCCGCAGGTCTGGTGATAGGCTATTCTATGACTCCACCCGTCCTCGACAGCCCCAAAGACGAACTAGTGATTGCAGCCCACACAACACTCACTCTTACATGCAGGTATGTGTGTCTTCTCGTTTTGGACTGACTACATGCACTTGTGCATGACAAACTGTGTGTTTTTTCAGGAAATTACAAAAAATCATCATTGATAGATTTAAAAAAAAAAGTGTTACTTGCAATCAACAAATGAGAAAAATACATTTCGACTCTGCTACAGTTCATTTTTCAGAAAAAGTTACCAGTTTTATTGCATCTTTCGTGAACAAAGGATCTGGACACTCATGCATTGCTAATAGTTTTCATAGCATTTTATACGTCTTACATTTGTGATGCAAACTGTCAGTTTAAATAAGAAAAGTCTGCACTTGTTTTACTCTGCTTTTTCTAAACCATATAAACAATGGGCCATGTCTTATAAGAAAGAGAGATTTTTTTTGTTCTAAAGCAAAGCCAGATCCGATTTAAACTGAGCCTCTGTCATATATGAATCAACTCATGATAATGATCCTATATCCCTATAAAATCTCAGCTGTGCTGTCTGCTGCCCCAAGCAGTCCCTCCTTTAACCATTTTGTTTTTGTGGTGAACAAAAAAAAAGAAGAAGAAAAGCTGTCTTTGCTAAAGCTGATATTATTTTTGGTCTTTTCCAGATTATTTCTCAGATAAATGTTTTCATCTTTAAAAAAAATAAACCTCCCATAAGGGAAAATTATTCACTGAGGCTGTAAAATACTTAAATTACCATCTGTCATGTTTGTGTCATTTCCAGCCATCACATTTTGGCACCATGTGCACATTTCTGTCATTGCTGTTTAGTGGAGCAAGGTGATGAAAGCATAGCTATCGGTTTTCAGGCGGCAATTATGGTTGCAATCGTAATGCCTCTGGGTTAACATAACTGAATTTATGTGACAAAGCTCAAAGCAAACAAGGATGTACAGATGCTCTGGAAAATTTATAGCACTACAAGTGCAAAATGCACACTCACAGTCACACAAACACTGTCGTTTTTTTACTTAACATGTAACAAAAATGTAATAATAATGTCTTTATTTAGCACAGAGTATTTTGACTGATAAGCAGAAAGAAAGTTTTATGCAATCAAATAATTAACATCACTAATAAACAATCTAAGAACAGGTAGATGTCAGCTAATGCATATCTGCATATTGTCTGCTTGGAAATGAAGAGAGACTTTATGACATTGGATACTTTGGTAAAATGGAATCATGTAAAAAAAGAAAAAACTAAAGGACCTAGGAGTGTACCTTGTGGTACACCACAAGTAATGTGACAATCTGAGTGTTAATTCCAATAATACAACTTTTCATTTTAAGTACTAAGATTAAATCTGTTCCGTGTCCTTTGACTTTTCACATCTCTTCAGGGGATCTAATACTCTGGCCTGGGCCTGGCCTGATCAGACTCTGGTTGGACGAGACCTAACCCAGCGTCACTCCCAGCTGGAGACCACCTCAGCCCCCGGGCAGAGGGTGGCCTTAGTCAGCGAGTGTCCGGGGAAGTTGGAATTGCCGTACTGCAAGAAGCTTGTCCTGAATGGGGCACAGGCCAAAGACACGGGGTACTACCGCTGCTCATATAAGGATGCCAAGGCCATCATTGAAGGCACCACTGCCACCAGCATTTATGTCTTTGTCATGGGTGAGTCACACAAGCCTGCAAATGTGCTAAAATTTCATCCCCTTGCTTGATCTGGTCCGCAGCTCTTTGGCTTGGCTATGTGGAACCTTTAGTCCTTATTTCTGTTTTCTTTGGTAGCCATCCTGTGGAAGCAGATCTCCTGTTTTGAATATTACTCTAATATCAAAGCAGATGCTCTGTTACTAGAAGTGGAAATTGTTGAGTTTGCCTCGGTCACACCCTGGAAGTTGGCAGGATTCAGATATTAGCCATGCAAAGCTTTTGATAAAGACAGGAATGGGAAGCTAATTAAAGCATTAATGCGCTATTTGTTTTTCGTAATATCGAAATGAATAACATATCAAAGAACACCAATGAAATGTGTTTCGCTATCAGTATTTTTTTGCCATATACAAGTTTCAGACTAGCTCATAGTTTGAACTTTAGAACTCAGGACTTGTCCCTAAGGGTTGTCTCTTTACTTTTCCTCGCTCCGTGTGCTGAGGGAGAGGAGGCACATGGAGAGACAGATGATTGTCATGGCGGGGAATCCTGCTGACCAGTCCACTCATGTGAAACGCCTGTTTATCCCCTCAGACAAGGTGCCAAAACAGTTTCCACAGATCTATCCGGGGGGCTGATCATAAGCAGATGGAATTGCAGCCATAAATCAGACCTAGTGTGTAGAAGGATAAAGGGGACACATGTGGATTCAATTAGACGGGCAGATGTCAGCCTTTTACTCCTTCAGGGCTCTAACGCTATGCTCTAAACGCGCATATGAGTGCAGACGTTGATCTGAATACATGAATATACTGTATTTTTACATGTGTAGAATAATGCAAAGCACACAAACACCTGCTCAGCCTGCTCTGCAACCTGTCCTCGCCTCAAGTAGCAGATCTCTTCCTGCAGTCTGATACCTACGGGTGATTTATTGAGAAGACGTTAAAGTGCGAAACGCTGTCTATTATTTCTGTTGCTTGTGTGTGTGTGTTCAGTCCACTGCAGGGCAGAAATATAAGCCTCTTGATATGACTTTTTGTTTGGCCTTGCAGAAGCTTAAAGTGATAGGTTTGAGTTGTGCAGAAAAAACAAGAAGTATGGAAATAACTGAAGGCTTATCATGCAAAACAAGACGTAAGAAGAAAAGCTCGGATGTCATATAACATATTTGCTGCTGCTCAAACATCGCCGGTACTGACAGCAAAGCGGGAGAGATAAAGGTTTTTATAATAACATAATCTCTTGCTGAGGGAATATTAGCTTTTATGGTGATAAGAGCTGCAGTGTAAATTGCCAAAACAATTGCTACGATGCCTCCCAAAGTCCTGAGCATCGGTAGCTGCAGCAACAAAAAAGGGAAGTATCAAGGTGTTAAGAATGAAACACAGTGGAGAGATATTTTCCATCACCAGAGAGCCTGAGGTGAAATTGTAACACTGTTTAGAGGATGATTAAACCTCTTGGCTGTCTGTCTCTCAGTTGATGTGTAATAGAGGTCCTTACCGCTATTTGCTAGGCGGGGACAGACTGAGCTGTTGGTAATCATGATAAACTACACATGAGGTGTGTCCTTGGGGGTCATTATCAGGATGGGGGAGATCTGGCTGGCCGTACATGAAGTTAACTCAGTAATAGCTGCCATTACCCCAGCTGCTATCGGGGTTAACCTCCCTGCTCCCTGTCTCTCTCTGTCTGCATCCAGACCCAGAGCAGCCCTTCCTCAACAGCGGCAGCGTGCAGACCATTTTCATCAAGAGCCATTCCACAGATGTAATAGTGCCATGCCTGGTCACAGTGCCTGATCTGAATGTCACCCTGAAAACGGTTTGTGCCCAAAACATATTTCTCACACTCTGTTCCTCCAGTTAAAGTTTTCAGCTGGTGCTTAAATTGATGATTTTAACAGCAGCAATCATTTTTGTGCGTTTAGATGTGGTACAATTCCTGGCCACTGGAGAAGGAGAGGCTGAGATGGGACAACAAGCGGGGCTGGTCCATTCCCAAAAACATCATAGACAAGGAACCTCTCCTGATGCTTTTTTGTGCTGCTATGCTGGGAGGCAATTGGTACAATTCGGACAGCTACGTGTTCCACACTACAGGTAAAACAGTATGTTTCCTCCAAAGGTTTCAAAAGTATCCTTAGGTATTTATCACAAAGTCCTACCAAATCGCAACAGCTGAACTCTTAGCTGAACTTTTAACTTCAAGCATTAAATGACACACCACAGAGCTTTGGGACACAGAGAAGACTGGGTCATTACTGTAACTGAGAACATTAAGCTAGTTAAAAATCTTGGGCAGATCCCTTGAGGTGGATGAGATCCGCTCTGAGTTTCTCATAGGTCTGGATTCGAGCCTGAACGATATAGGACTTCTAAGACTGACACTAATATTTGTTAACATAAAAATCTGATATATCAGCCAATATCTTTTTTTCTTTCAAGTACACGAAACAAGATAATGTGTCCCTGCTAAGATAATATAACAATGCAGGGTAAAAACAATCTTGTTTTTTTGTCACACGAAGTTGTGGATTACTTGTTTAGATCAATCGGTTGTTGTGTTAATGGCACTCTAAACACCTGCATTGCCAACAGGGAAGTCGCAGAGTATGCTGTGGTGGACAGACTATGCAACACTTGTAACATAGCTCAGGGGTGTTTCTCCAGTGTTTTTTTTTTCCTGTTTTAATTCTCATTGTTGTAAAATAAATGTAAATTATTTGCTCATATAATGTATCTGCAAATAGCTAATATCGACTGATAATATTGGCTGGGCGGTATTGAGCAACTTTCCTGTATGACACAGTTCTGCAACACCAAGTGCAAGTTATTACCTTTGGATTTGCAAACTAGGGTGGTGGTCCAACTTCGGGAGGGATCACACTGCTTATCCTCGCTGGGAACGTTTATCCCAGGGGAGTGCTAGGATTTAGGAAAGATAACACAGTTTACTTCCTGGTTATGGAGCAATGGCCCAGCTCTTTTCTTGCTTTTCCAGTAGAAATATTTGGGAGTTTGCCCAACCAGTCAATTTTTATAGACTTGGAGAAAGCATTCAACCACATCCCTTGGGATGTTCTGTAGGGTGCTTCAAGAGCTTTTCAGTCCCTGTACAATTGACATGGTTGGTTCACATTGCTGGCAGGACATCAGACTTATTCCCGGTGGGTACTGGACTGTGGCAGTGCTGCCTTTGTTACCATATCTGTTTCTTGCTGAATTTCTAGGTGCAGCCAAGGGGCAAAAGGTTTCAGGTTCAGTGGTTTCAGGATCATGTCTGTGCTTTTTTGACTTCACTGAGGGATGATTGCAAACTTGCACTGGGGCAGTTTTTCAGCAGTAGGGATAACAATTAGCACCTCCAAGTCCAAGGCCACGGCTCTCAGCTGGAAAAGGGTGGATTGCACATTCTGTGCTGGGAATGATTTTCTGCCTCAGGAGAAGTGCTGTTATCTCATGGTCTTGTTTACAAGTAGGGAAGAGTGGAGCAGGAGACTGACGAAAAGATTGGAGAAGCGTCTGCACTGATGCTGATGGTGTATCAGTATGTTGGTATGCTAAATTAAGAATAAGATGCAAGGAGTAGAAATGAGGAGCTCACGCTATCTCTGCTGTGGCTCAAACTGAAAGATTATTTCTATGTGGTCTTGGGAACACCTTGGCGTCCGCTCCCCCTCCCCAGAAGAGCTGGAAAAGGTGACTTGGGGCAAAGGAGGTCTGGGCATCTCTGATTAGACTGCTGCCCCTGCGACCCAAACCCGGATAAAGCAGCAGAAAATTGGATGGATGGGTGAACAGAGTTACAAAAACACTCCCGACCCAGGACAAATATTTGAATTAGATTTGACTCTCTGCTCTTGTTGAAAGAGAAATTAGCTAGAAAATCAAAGGTGGTGCTAGACTGACTGCCCTGTCCCCATAATTTTCCATGGCAGTCGGCGAGCCAATTAAGCCTTAATGTTGACAATTTCGAGGCTTTTATTTAATTATGTAATTTCCTCTAAAACAACTCCATTTTTATGTAAGGATAGAGTCATTATGTCACAAGCACTAAAAGAAAAGAAGAAAAGAGAAGCAGATGGAAAAGGAAGGCATAATCAAATTTTGAAAAACTAAGCTGAAAAGGCGAGAGACTTTATGTTGAGTTTCCCTCTCATAGCGCGTGAACTCAGGGTGATCCAGATGCTCTACGCTCTGTTGTATGAGCTCATTCACCTCTGTCTTCAGAGGGCAAATGGAAACTCATATTCACCGCTCCCAGCCAAATGTAATAGCCACATCAGTCACAGGAGAAACTCGGAGAGGCTTCACTCTTCACACTAATGGACTGCATAAACAATCAGTAATCACAGTCTGCCTTTTTTCTTTTACGTGCAAAGTCATTTCCATGCAGAGAGAATGACCTAAACATCAGATACACTGTCCAGTGTGCAAAACGGGATTGATGCTTCACTTCAGTTTTATTCACATATATAAACAAACACACACACACATCTAGATATATATAAAATTGTGTGTGTATGTATGTATATATAAAGTTTTAGAGTAGCCTGGGATGGCTTCTCAGGTCCAAAGGAAAGTCATTTCCTCAGGAAAAACTGCTGACAATGTCACTCTGACCTCTCTCACTGTCTCCCTACCTCTGTCTGGGTCTACCTCGCCCTTTTATTTTCCCGGACAGGAAGTCAGGTTTACGATGTCAAGCTGTTTCCTGAGGAGCCAGTACAGCTGTTAGTGGGGGAGGCCCTCACCCTGAACTGCACAGCGATGGTGGAGTTCAACGCAGGGGTGGACATCCAGTGGTCTTACCCAAGCAAACAGGTACTAGCAGTGCATCGCATGTTGTGTTAGTAAGAAGCAAACCTGAATTTACAATCACAGTTTGTTTCTCCTCACCAGGCGAATGACTTGGTGCAAGTTACCACCAACCGTGAATCTCTGTCTCAAGCCACAACGGCTTCTAGCGCCCTGACCATCCACAGTGTCAATGTCACAGACACCGGCCGATACACCTGCAATGTTACCAGCATGGACGGGACTTACACCCAACAAACTCAGGTCGTAGTTTATGGTAAGACTTTCTATTTTTTTGTCCATACATTAGTCTTCTTAAAGTTTGCATTAATCATCCAAATCTACAGTTATGCTGGCAAACATAGCAAATAATCCAGCTCTATGTGCAGTTATGGTCAGTCTCCACAATAATCCCTGTAATGAAAAACTTGACCAAACATCTGCCTCCATCTCACCCTGTCCTCAGCATCCTCCTCTGTCACGCCAATCAGTTGCATTAGATTGTGTTTGATGCTACCTTCATGACAATTGTAGTTTATAGTTAAGTTATAGTTTTAAGTTATTAATAATGAAGTCACATATTTAATAGAGGTAAGAATCACCCCACGATACCATATTTTGTTGGGATTAAATAATTTGCAGTGCCTCAATAATGCTATGCTTTTTACTAATAAGTGTTATGTCTTCCATCGGATGCCTCTGTGGAATCAAAAGTGAAGTGTTGATATTTACAATTATCATAATACTTTACTCACACTATGATATTATTGTGATTTTTAACTTTTTGCAACATGCCGAGTATTCCAATAACATATATTGCTTTCTGTTATAATATCTGTTTTATCCAATAAGCTGAAGTTATCTCGTTTCATCTGTTATTTTTGCTGCAAATGAGATTGTATAACATGCCAACATCAGCACAAAAAAACTGCCATAAATGTTGCCACTTAGCTGGCAATTACATGCAATCTACTCCTGATAATGCATTGGTTAACTGTGGTAAATCATCTGTTGCTCTCTACACAGACAGAAACATTTACACTTCACAAAAATTCACATTTAACTATTATATTTGCACTCTGCAACCTCCCAGGTCTGTAGGAGTATAACCAGAACACAGGCAGTTGAGTCGAGTCCCCTCGAGTTTGGCTCTAACGCTGCCTCAGGATTTCTGTGCATGAGATGAGCCATCTTGCACTTGCATTTACCAGAGTAGTTGGATTTATTTAATAAAATATCAACATTTTATTTCATAAAATATTAAATCGATATTTGGTATCGATTTGGTGTCGATTTTTTAAAAATCAAAATGAAACATATTACATTCATAAATTTTTCCTGCCACACATGGTCTTTATCACTGTAAAGCTTTATTTTCAAACATTTTGGTTTGTGATATTATGTGTGACGTGAAACAGACCAAAGTAAAAGGAGCATAACTAAACACAGAAAACATGAAAGGCGAACTCTGACATCTAAAGGTGCACCAAAGGTGTCGTATGCTCTCTCTTTGATGTTTTTGAAAAACTTCACTTTCAGATTTTTTCCAGAAGGAAAAGGGCTTTAAGGGCTTGCTCGAGTCTGCCCAGAGATCTGCTTGAGCAGTGTCTAACTCCAAAACCACGACACGTGCAACCCAGCGCACCATCCTTACCTCGTGGACAAGCTCTAGAAAAATACCTTAGAATTTGGAATTGAGCAGTGTTTATGGATTAAAGGGTTTTTTCAGATGAGGCAAAATAATTAATGTATTATTTTTTCTTTTACCAAAAATCAATCGAATATTTACTGCTGAAGGCTTAAAAAGTGACTTAAAGTCAGAACCAGAGGATTTATTCACTGAATCCAAGCTGACTACAGTGGAGACACGTATAACGCTTTTGATTGCCATGTTTTAAGCTGAGAGAAGGCGAGTGTTTCGTACTCTGACCTTAAGATTTTAAAGCCTTTTATGTAAACAACTGAATGCCTCTGATTCCAGAAGGACCATTTATCCACCTCGACCACAGAATTGGACCGATTGTGGAGATAACTGCTGGCCAGAAGTCATACAAATTACAAGTAAATGTCTCTGCCTTACCGGCACCCGAAACGCAATGGTAAGAGGAGTCTCATTAAATGTAATTGGAAATGTCCAAAAGCATAATTAGGCCTCGCAAATCTGAGATTTGTAGCTCAATTAAAGAGCAGGACATCTCAGTAGGAGCACATTTTGTGTATCTGTGTGTGCCACCAGGTATAAAGACGGAAAGCTAATAAACCAGCGCCCAGAATTCAAGATGAAAAGGATGAGGATGCACCCTAAACATGTTTTGGAGATTAAGGATGTTTGTCAGGAGGACTCCGGGCTGTACACGGTGGTCCTGAAAAACAGCGATGCTGGGCTAGAGAGGAAGCTCAACATAACGCTTGTCGTCAACGGTATGTGCGTGTTGCTCTGTGAACCTCCAGTTAAAATCCCTCCAGATATTTTAGGAACAAAGCAGCAGTGTAAAGTTATAGAGATTCCCTGCCTTCCCAAGTGAGGAAAGTCGAATTTTTGTAGATTTAATTTGAAAATCTTACAAAAGAAAGGAGCAAAAGAGTAAAAAAGTTGCATGAATCAATTATAAAGAGACCTCTATCTAGCATAAAAAAGTTATGACTTCCTGGAAAAATTGATTTATTAGCTCTCTTCTTCCCCCAGTTCCTCCTCAGATTCATGAAAAAGAGGTGGCAGATCCATCCAGCCCTTACCCCAGCGGCAGCAGCCAAACGCTGACGTGCACCGCCTACGGTGTCCCTATTCCCAACATCAGCTGGCAGTGGAGGGCCTGGGGCCCCTGTGTCCTCAACAGCACCCAAAGCAGAGTGTAAGAAAAACCCCAGCCCCAGACTCATTCTTATATAGCACTGGTAGTTTTGCAACTGTGTGTGTGTGTGAAGATAAGGTTTCATCAGACAAGACAGGAAAGGCGGGAAGAGCTGTGCATGAAGCGTTATGTGAGACCAAATAACAAGAAGAGGTCAGTGTGAAATTATCCACTGGCTCTGAGTGAACAAGAGAGGGAGGAGATGATAAGAAGAGAGAGAAGGGGGCAGCGGGGCGGGTGGCTGTGGATGAAAAGAGCTAATATATAGAGGAAGGTAGAGGGGAGGTAAGGAAGGAGGAAAGAGGAGACTAAAGGAAAGTGTCTGCTCGATGTCCAGCCAGCTTCCTCCCCCACACAGTAATAATGTGCCTGTCACTCTCCTGTGCTATGGTCCAGCTTTGTGCATAAGCAAAGACACACATACAGACACAACACACATGAAACGCACATAAATCTCTCAGGTGTGATTGAAGCTAACTAGAGTGCTACACAATACAAATACACACATAAAACATGCAATCATACTCACTTGTTTCCTATTTCTTTAGCCCCAGTGTTTTGTGCGCTTCCACTGAATATTGCTCTAATATCCACCTGCCTCTACCGTCTTCCTCCTAGGCTTAATTTTGGAAGATATTGCTGTTCTGACCTTTCCATGTCAACATGCAACATGAGTGCAGCTGCAAGGTTTCGATCCTGGTCTAAGAGGCAGTCTGAAACTCACAGCAGTGGCAGCTTTGGTTTAATTTTGGCTGAAAGTGCTCCGTTTTTATTTTGTTTTAGCCACTGTGGATCTAGTATGCCATTTCATGGACAGTGAATTCTGCCTCTATTTTTTTTTTTCAATTTTCTTTGAATATTTTGAAATTCCTTGTCCATTGTGACGGTCCGAAATACAGCAAAGGGCTTCCAGCTAAACCTGTCCTTCCTCACAGGCTCCTGTTAAGTGCAGCAGCACAGTGTGTTCCTGATGAAGTGTGCTTGATGAAAGAAAGTAATTTTACAATATCAGGCGTTTGCTTTTGTAATCTCGGTGGTGCTGGTCTTTTTCTTCAGAGCCTGAGAAATTACTTTCAGGAGTGCAATGTCTTGTCTGATGTTATCTCTGTATGTGTGTGCTTGTTTGTTGCATATACAAATCTGCTCATAAAGCACATTGTGGAGCTCTCTCATTCATGTGGCAACAGAAAACAAGTGAACACAAAAAGCAGGCCCTCACACAGTTTTACGATTGTTTTTAGTTAAAAGGAATGGTCTGCTATCGATATCTGAGCTCAGTGACTTGTTAAAAGTGCTGCGAGGCTTCTATGCGAAATATGAAGCCTCATCAACGTAGCTTAGCATCGAGACTAGAACTAGGAAAAGCTCACAAGTAGGTGGTTTTAAGGCGGCACATCACTTCTTCAACAGTATGGATTAGACAAAGGAGGTGTAATATCCTAATTACTGAGCCATAGACGTGCCAATAAGAGGAGTTTGAAAAGTAATTTAGGAGTAAGAGAAAAGGCTTACTGCAAATTATTCTGCCTATGGTCCAAATGTTGCGTGCGATCTCTTTACGGTCAGTAAAAGGATATTGTGTTTTATAAATTAGTAAATTTCTGCCTATCTACAGTTGTTTTGAATTGCACCTCAGCTTTTTGTATACTGCTAGGATAAAGGGAAATAGGTGTACCTATTTATTGAAATAAATATGGTATCTAAGGCAAACACAGAGTTTGTACCTTTATTCTTCAACACAGGCTGAACTCTGTCAGGCAGCTTTCTTGACATTTCTTTAAGTAGTCTTCAGGAAAGGTTCTCCATGCATCTTGAAGGACATTCAAAGCACTTGTTTGGATGTTCCCATATGGAAAAGATATATATAAATCTTATAAAGTTTGTATCTGTCTTGTGTGAAACTTGTATGAAAAGCATACAAGAGTGAAAACAGATATAAGATCCCTTGAAAAATTATATAATGAAACTTGTATGTTTTGGATACTTACTAAAACAATATATGAAAGTAATGAGAAAGTGGCCACTTTCATGAGTAAATCATATAAGTTTTTACTATTTCTTTTCCATATGGGTTGGCTGCCTTTTGTTCTGTTGCCTGTCAAAATAATGTTGAGGTCCGTGCTCTGGGAGGGCTGATAGTGTTCCACAGGTATGCTTTTCATGCTGAAAGATGAAGCTGCTGTCAATCAGACACTCTTCAGACGGCTCAAATGAAAATCTGATGGTATTTGATTTCTGTGCTTATAACACCACTGGCTGAAATGTGTTAAGTACAAGGGCTGGGCAAGCATCCAATGTGCAAAGTACAATACTGTAAATTGGTATTTACAAGTTATCATTTTTTCGTATGCACATTTACCATCAGTAAATTATGTAGAGAGTAAAATGAATCTGACCCCTGTGGCCTTCTGCTAATGCAGAGTAGTGCAGATGGGTGAAAATACTAAATAGAAATTTCATTAGTTTTCCTGTGATGTTCGCACTGCGGATAGTCATAATTGATAGAGTAATTTGTCCATTAACTGCTAGGACACTTAGGACATAATTGCATTGGCTCAGGGCTTCAAGCTGATGTGAAATGCTATACAGTCTGCGGGAAAAGACTTCTCATAAAACATCAGGATATCGTTCAACGTGCTCCTTAATTCTCACCCACTGCCCACTCTGTGCTGCACATGTCAATGAGGCGAGGTGTCATGAATGTGTTTCTGCTTCCCTCCAGGGCCCGACAAGACCGGAAGAGCCGGAGTGACAGGATTGCAGAATGTCAGAACTGGCAGGACATTAACTCGGAGAATGCGATGAATGAAATTGAGCCGATCGAGTCGTCTCTCGAAGTTGTGGATGGACGAGAGAAGGTTCGTCAGGCCTCATTGCGATTGTTACTGGTTTTCTGTGGACAGACATGCTCTGCTTATAAATTGATTCTCTGGGGTAAAGGATTACAGAATATAATTACGGCCTAACCCATAAGAAGGCCTTTCTGTAAGTGGACCTATCTGTGACCTGTGATGTTTTTATGTAAGTGTCCCAAATTCTGAGCTCCATAACAAAATTTGTCAATCAGGAGCCATTTCCACAGTAGAAATATTTAGAACAGTTTTCCTCTGCAGACTTCCTGCAAGTTCTAGTTATAAACACATCCAGGCACACATGTACGCGTACCCACGCCTGCACATTTATAAACCACAGCTGTAAGAGGAAATTATACATACACACGCTCACGCTGCAAACGCCCTATTTTTTTCACTCACACCTGAGCGAGTTTGTGTGTCGTTGGTCTGTCAGCAGAAAACCTGATTTTTACACGACAGCAGATTGCACTTTCTTTTAAAATGTGCGTCTCCACGACATGAATTAAAGTCTCGTCCTCCTTTCCTCGCCTCGCAGAGAGTGAGCAGACTTCTGATTCGCAATGCCAGCGTGTCCGTCATGTACAAGTGTTCTGCTAAAAACAAAGTGGGAAAAGATGAGCGGCTTATCTACTTCTATGTAACCAGTGAGTATGTGTGGTTAGATATCTCTCAAACACAATGCGAAACAGGAGCACTCACAGAGCGCAACTCCCCCCAAAGGCCAAGGGCTATACTAAAACTTTGATATTCTTTGCTTATGTTAGCATTGGTAAGGTCATAATCGAGTGTGCTATATTATATTATATTTTGTGTCATTGTGAAGTCATATTATGTTGTATTGAAAAAAATACCGTTTTAAAGAGCTTAAACAAAGAATGATGACTATGTTGCTTCAAAGTTTGGAGAGGATTGAATGGAAACTAAAGCTTTTTTCCTTATTTTTGTGACCCTGACCTTTGATCTTCAAGTATTACATACTAAAATTGTGTATTTTATTATCTTTAGTATATGATTGGAGCATTTTTGGCTTCTATAAGCTATAAAAACTCGAGCTTTAAGACATATTCATCCAGTGTGTGATTCTGCAAAACTTTATGGCGTCATTGTGACATCATAGGGTGTCATATTGAAAAGACAAAAAGTGTGTTGTACAGATCTATCATATGATATATTACTTGACATGGTTTCTTTAGATGTTTTTCAAGATAAACTTTGACCTTGAGCACTAACAATGAAGGTCAAGGTCAAATGCTTAGCCAACCCAAGCGCTCATGTCCCCCGAGGCCTAGTATATTGTTCTGAAGCTTGAAGACGATCCATAAAGAAGACAAACAAACAAACTGCCTTTCCTCAGCTGGGAGAAAAAAATAGGAGCTTGGTTGGTTTTAAAGCCAAAGGTTGATCAATGATGATCCAAGTTTTGCTGCACTCTATTACAATAAAGCTGAGCAGAGTTTGTGGTGGAAAATTAGATTTGAAAAATTAATTACCTTGAAAAAAAAACGGTGGAAAGATTTTCAAATTGATTTCCTGGGCACAAGAGCCAACGGGTCATTCTGTTCTGTCACAGGACTCAGTCAGCTCTGATCCTCTGCAGGAATAATAAAGCTACTCAATGTATGATAAGCCTATACAGAATGCGCGCTGCAGTATGTAGTATGATCTGTGCTCAAATGTTTCAGTAATCCAATAAAAAACAAAAAGCATGTCTGATTTCAATTTGGCACATCAAGGTTGCTGCGCCGCTTCCAGCACCCCAGCTAAGCTTGGATTGCACTCTGGAAGTCACGGTCTGACCACTTGCAGGTGCCCGTTTGCAGCGTGTGCTGGATCACATCCAGCGAGTCAAAATGACAACACTTCAACTCGAATTCCCCTTTGAGAACATGAGACGCAGGGGAGCAAATGGGGGTGGATGGTGAGCTGCAGTTTTGTTTGTGGGGACAAAACAGCTCCATGATGGCAAATGCCACAGTAGAACTTTCTGTCCAATTCTGGCCCAACTCTGGAGGAGGAGTATAGGGTACACTCCCCACAAAAAAGCCAGGGGGAAGGGTTTCTGGCTGCGCACATGCCTTAATGTGCCTTCTTTTGACTTGGGCACTGCTCACTTTGAAAGTGATGATCTTCCATGTGAAAGTTGGTTTGGTTTGACGCAGCAGGCTATGTTCGGGCTGAAATCGCTGGCATCTGTGCACCGGTGGCCAGAACAGGACATCAGGGCGCAACCAAAAAAAAAAAAAAAGTAGAGCTCCTTTGTGATAGCAGCCCAACTAGAAACACTAAAAGCAACTTGTGGGGTTGTTCTTTTAGAACTATTAGAAGTCTGTGCCCAACACCCTGTTGCCTCTTTACGCTTCCATGCCAAAGAAATAGTCCTTGTGAAAATAACTCACACTGAGGTTGGCCTGCCATTAAGGGCCTAATGACAGTGTAACAAGGCCTAATGTTGCTGCAGAATTTCTTAATCCTGTGAGCAAGCACAAACAAAACTTCTCTTTCATTTTTGCTGGGATCCTCATAACAAGGCCGTCCTACATGCATTTGTTGGTTTATATTTTATATAAATGGCATTTTTTGAGGAGTATTTATTGATGTGTAATTCAAAGCCTTTCTGTGTAAGGGTAACATACCAGCCTGCCTGTTCTTCTCTCATCTTTAAAGCCATCCCCGAGGGCTTCAATGTAGATGTCCAGCAGTCTGAGTATCCCCTGGAGCAGGAGAGAGTGTCTCTCCTTTGCAGTGCTGATAATTACACCTATGAGCAGCTCCACTGGTACCGTCTTGACCCTCGGGCCCTGCAGGACGAGGAGGGTAAGCCCCAGGAGCTGGACTGCAAGAGCGTGCACCTATATGCTGAGGCTCTCCGTGGTGAGCTCTCTTTCCAGGAGCCCTCCAACAGCTGGGTCTTGGACTTCACTATTAACTCCATCCAGCTGCAGGATGAAGGGCATTACGTATGTGAGGCTCAGAGCAGACGCAGTGGGGAGAAACAGTGCCTTTTCAGATACATCTCTGTCAAAGGTGAGCAATAAGGGGGAATTAAAGCTCCAGACACAGAGATGCAAACACACACACCGCTGAATGCAGAAAGCAGAGTCACTCTAACTCCAGCGCACTAGGCTGCACCACTAATTATAGAGAAAAACTCAACCCTTGGCAGTGGCAACACACATGGGTCGCAGCGGAACTGGCGCTGAGATGCTAGAGGCTTAAAAATACCCACACTCAAAAGATCCCACGCAGCTCGATACCCACATCCACACATAATGGAGAAAATACTTGATGCCTGCACAGCATCAATATGTAGGGACATGAAAACAGAGCTGAGATGCAGCAGGGCTGAAAAGCACAAACAAATTCCTGCCTCGCTCGTGCTGTTTGCTGTGTAAGCTTGCGTCAGTGCCTGGAGGACATATGTACGCTTTAATGGGATCTTCTTCCTTTTGCCCGTATTTTCAAACCCACAAGAGTGCATCTTATACATTTGCCCTCTTTGAGTTGATATAGTGTCGATATAGTGAAATAATTTTGATTTCACCTTCTCCATTGCTGATCTGTCTCTGGCTTTTGCTCTCCCTTCTCTCTCCCATCGCAGCCCTGGAGGCACCACGCTATAAGCGCAGCCTCACCAACCAAACAGTGAATGTGACCGAGTCTCTCACGATGGAGTGCGACGTGGAGGGCAGACCTCTGCCCCGATTCTTCTGGTTCAAAGACAACCAGCCTCTCCACCAAATGTCAGGTGCATGAATAAATCACAGCAGCTCATACACGTGTTTGTAGGACGGGGCTTTCGCATTCCCACACGCACGCCGACAAGAAGTCAGAAAGCCTGCCCCTGTGAGGCTTTATTTGATGGGACTCGTATTATCCACTTTACATCCCAGTAGGCTTTGTTAATGTTTGCACAGATACATCGACTCAGTGTGATCAAATGTCAGTCTAGCTATTCAGGTAAACTTCTTGTATGTTTAATGTTGTGCTTTATTTTCTGTCTTTTCTGCCTCTGAATGATTGATAGGCGCAAAAATAGCTGAAATCTATAGCTATAGTACTGTAGTGCAGTTTTCCAAGTGGAAACATAAGTAGCTCTTTTTGTGAGTGACAGCCTCGGATTGTTTTTTCTCAGTGTGTGCGATTGCTTTTGACATTACCCTCTCATGTTTTTGCAAGCCTGGTCAACAACATGCTAATAACTTTGCCGTCACACATTCTCTCCAGCAAGCCTGCACTCTTGGAACAATATTTTTCCTCATGTAAATTGTGCCTCGGTGTAGGATTTCTTCTACACTTTCTTCCCGGTCAGCACCGTCAGTGCAAACACGATGCTCTGCAGGTTGCTGTGTGTGCACAACAAAGTGTTTTTCAGTGGTATTCAGTCATTTTTGGTACAACCGGCTGCAACTTTATCACGGCCCCCTTGTCGAGTCTGTGACATTGCCATTTCTCAAGATTACACCGTTGTCTTCTTGGAAAAATTCACCTCCTGCGAGTGTTCAGACTTAGGAGATTAGTCAAATGCAGATCAAGCATTCCACTGTCATGGATGAATGGTCTTTGGGATTAGATTGCAGTGTTTTTGCTAAACATTGGACCACTTCAGAATGTTTTTGTCCTAGCTATCAATCCAGAAACCAAATAGAAAGGAAAGGTCTGGTTCTAGGATACCATTGCTTTCCTTTACAAGCGCACATCAATCCCACACACTCACACTGTGGAACAAGTGGGTCAAATAGAACTTGTATCAGGAGTTCCTGTCATGATGTTTTTGCTGTAGAGCTCCTCACACATCCACACACATAAAACCCTCTCAGGCCGACACAGCTCATTAGCTTTTTAGTCTCTTCTTAATATCTGAAGGTGATGATCCTGTAGGGTGGGTCAATGCAAGTCTGAATAACAGCTGATGCCCTGGGATCACTCAGAGGGGACTGTTTGGGGTGCGCGGCGGGATGATGGAATAATAAATGAATGCTACAAATGGAGGTCCAGAGGTGTGACAAGAATTCAAAAAGGCGCTGTGGAAAATGGTGCTGAATTCACAATGCGAAAGGGTGAAGAAGTGGCACTAAAGTCACAGCACACAGCACAGGCTTCGAATATGGGTTTGAGTGCGTGTCACTAACAAGTCCCCCCCATCTCCACCCCATCCCCCGGTGCCTCCTTCGCAGGGATCCAGCTGCAGGATTCAAACCGCACGCTGAGTATCCAGCGGGTCAGAGAGGAGGACGCCGGTCTTTACACCTGCACCGCCTGCAACCAGCGCGGTTGTGTCAACTCCTCAGCCGCCGTCAGCGTCATCGGTGAGACAGCCGCACGCACACACAGTCACAGAGACACCTGAATCTATTCACCATACGCTCTCCCGGCTCTCTCCCTGTGCTTTTTCGAGTGCACTCAGGCCTGAAATCGCAGTTGTCCTTGAGCTCACATCTTCACCTCTCACACTCTCACCGTAACTCTAGTTTTTGTGCTTTTGTTATGTGCGGCTCTCAAATCATAGTCATCAGCCAGTGAAACACTGTGTTTTCTCATTCAGCTGGTGAATGAGTTTGCTGGAAGTGGTTTTATGGCCAATGGCTGAAAGTCAGCCCAGCACATTTATTTAACTCTAGCGATTTTATTTAAGGAGTTTACTAGAAAGCTGTGGGGCAAATACTTTGTAATTTAGTGCCCCCTATAGTTGGTAAAAGACCAGTCCATGTGACAGGGCTGAGTAATTTTCAGCAGTGTGTGTGTGTGTGTGTGTGTTTTTAAACCCTTTGCATCTAACACTGACTTTCTTCCTTTCTTTCTTTCCGATAAGGATCAAGTGACCGGGCCAACGTGGAGATTGTAATTCTCATCGGGACTGGAGTCATCGCCGTTTTCTTCTGGGCCTTGCTCATTCTCATCTTCTGCAATGTGAAGCGGGTCAGAGGGCGCCACTTATCACTGTGTCTGAGTTTGTGTCTGTGTGTGTTTCGAGAGGAGCCGACAGGCTGTGACGGAGGCACTTTGACCCCTGACTCCTGTTTTGTCTATCTTTGAGCACAATCTGTTTGTTAGAGATAAGTCTGTCATTTACATCCAGAGACAGTTAGTGATATTTTCTAGGAGCGCATAGAGCGAATTGTTTGCTGCTGTTAGCAACAGCAGCAAACGTGGTCATAATGAGAATCCATTTGCTCTTTATTTGCACACTTGGTAGGGTGAGTCTCTCTTTTAATTAGAGATGGCTTTCCTTTTTTTTTCTCTCCGTCTTGCTTGCAGCGTCTCAATGTTTTGTCTCTCCACCTTTCGTCTGTCTCTAGCTCTGCTCCTCTATGCTACATTTTTCTCAAATACCTTTCTAATGATGTGTATTATGGTCAGACATCTCCAATTTAGTCTTGTCTGTCCAGATCATATTGTTCCAAATGCAACCTTTCAAACCTAAACCTAACTTTTCAAACCTAAGCTGTGCTGCCATGTTGGTTTTATAGAGAGATGAGGGTTTTCTACTTAACTGTAACATTTAATCTCCTCACTGAGGCCTATAGAGTCTTTGGTGTAGCTTGCAGCCTCTCAGAGTATTGCACGATCTAACACTGGGGTGGATGTGCTAAGGTGCCCAATCCTGGGAAGATTGTCATTATGTTAACACACACCTGAATTCTCCAGACCAACAAACTTCTGCTTTTACAAGGTGCTCACTGATGTGCCGATGCACTTAACTTGCTGATAATCAGTTACTCGAGTACATTTGATTTCAGCTGTGGTTCAGGTGGTAGACTGGGTCCTCAA
This sequence comes from Haplochromis burtoni, assembly GCF_018398535.1. Taxonomy (NCBI): domain Eukaryota; kingdom Metazoa; phylum Chordata; class Actinopteri; order Cichliformes; family Cichlidae; genus Haplochromis; species Haplochromis burtoni. Next base: position 1,647,923 of record NW_024582371.1, read on the forward strand.
TCAATGGGTAGGTGGGTGGATTGATTGATCATCCAGTCTGTCGAAGTATCCTTGGGCAAAGTACTGAATCTCACACTCAAATGCATACATTTGAGTGTGAGTGTGTGTTTGAATGTTAGATAAAATTGCTTAGGCATGAAATTTAGTGCTTTATGAATGTGTGTGACTGGGTGAAGGCATTATAGAAGTACCAGTCCATTTTACCATTAGCAGCACTTGTCTACCTCTTAATTCATGTGGAAGCAAAAAGGATGCACTTAGTTGTTCACTCTTTGCTTCTGCATTAGTGGTTCAATTTTTGTTAAATAAATAATGACGCAGTGTCACCTGTCAGGTGTAAATGTTCATCTCAGATTGTATTTGCCTAATGTTATGACCTGCTAAAGACCAAATTATTTTTTTTTATGATGTCCTGTTATATAAAACCTTAAAATTGAAGAAGGCTGTACTTTGTACAGGACATATTTGACATATTTTATTTGGATCAGCACTTTTAATAGTAACAATTGAACAGAATACTTTAAGGTCTTCATCTTAGCTAGTTAGATTGCATTGCAACTTAACTGCAACCGTAGCATCACACTAACACTAACAAATGCCAGGTCATGACAGGAGGCTATAAAACATATGTAAACACAACATGAACATACCACATGTAACTACAGTAATAGGCAGTAAACAAAGGTGTTGCTCTCACTCCTGAATAGAAAAGAAGCTCAGTTAATGACATCAGCAACACCTGTGTTTACCTTCTGTTTCAAGTCAACATGGCTGCTGTTGCATGTTGGGCTTTGAAGGCTGCCAAACAAACAAACAAACAAAAAAACAGGTGTCCTTTAACTAAATACACATCCAGAGACAAACACAGAGCACAAAAGCATTTACTTTTTTAAAAGTGTGCTTTTAATGCTTTGTACACAGCACCGCAAATGCACACGGCCTGTGCTTAAGCCACCAGACAAACATTCACTCCCTAAAAGTGCATTACTAATGTCACTTTGCATGCTAAGTAGCTACTAAGCTTATCAGCTGCAGCATTTAGTTAGTGATGAGGTCATGAAGACTCCTGCTAACAATGCCTCATCCTTCGGTGGCTTTCAGTGGCTGCTGTCAGTCAAGCGCAGATGGGCCACTTTATTTAATATTTCAATACAAATCATTTTCTTTGCTTTCAGCAATAAAAGAAAAACACTAAATGTGCTTTAAAAGAGCATGCTGACATATTTCTAAGTCTAATAAGAGCATGACTAAAGGTAATTTCACTCGTTTGCAGTATACCATCGACCTTTCCTTCTTTCTGTCCTCGTGTTATTTACGTTTCACATTTGCGCTGCGTGTCCAAGCGCTTCCTTTCCAAGATTCCCTGTTATTCAGCCCACCTCTCGTCTCACCTTGAACTTCAGGTTAACCCAGCAGACATAAAGACAGGTTATCTGTCAATCATTATGGACCCGGGGGAGGTGCCACTGGATGAGCAGTGCGAATACCTGCCCTACGACTCATCGCAGTGGGAGATCTCCAGAGACAGACTCCGGCTAGGTGGGTAACAAGGAACAGTGAGAAAAAAGGGATGGTTGCTAAAGTAGCATAGGAGCCTGAGGTATGTGTGAGGACATGAGCAGGAGTGGATGAGAGGCAAATAGATGGGTGAAACTGAATTACTTTTCCATTTCCACAATCCATAATGGCATGATTCTGGATTGCTGCCAACTGGATAGAGCGCTGCCAGCAATAGTGCTAATGTTAAATATGTGCTCATTCCCAGAACAGCTGTTTAAAAATGCCCAGAAGAAAAGCATCTGTTCCACGACAGCAACTTATGGGAGCATGTTGTCTAATGTCCCGTTGCTCCTCCTTGTCTCCATGGATGCCATCTGCAATTTTTTTCCCATTGCAGATGGAACTGTTTATGTATTCCAGTGAGGCTAAAATCAAGCACGCATCAATCAATAAGCATGAATATCTTGTTGATTTTCTGCTCTTTCTCTTGACACAGGAAAAGTTTTAGGGCACGGTGCCTTTGGAAAAGTAATTGAAGCATCAATCTACGGCATTAGCAAGAGCAAAGGTTTGGACACGGTGGCTGTCAAGATGCTGAAGGGTGAGATTTGGCTTTGTGTGTTTATGTTCTTGGAAGGTTACCCAAAGTGAAGCAAATGCTAAATAGATTTGATGCAGTCAGAGTAATCAAAGTTAGGAGAAATTGCAGTGCAGTGCAGCCCACGCAGTTCATGTTTGTACAAGATATGCACACGTCAAAATACACAATGTGATGTGTTTTATTTGGAACATTTCACTTTGTATTGCAGACGGAGCCACGGCCAGTGAACACAAAGCCTTGATGTCAGAGTTAAAGATACTGATTCACATTGGCAACCATCTGAATGTAGTAAACCTCCTGGGAGCCTGCACCAAACCAAATGGTGAGGCCAAAGAATTACATGGATTATGTTTGCAAAATCCTATTTTTAGAATGTAATAAGTGGTATTAGTAATATTAGTACAAGTGTTTAGAAACCACATTGATTGAACTTCAAAGTAGCAGACCATATAGAGTGACAGTTCCAAATCTGCTTTGGCATTAACATCAGCACAAATACTGTGTACCAATAGCTTCGTAGCTTGGATTTCCATGGCCGAGGAGCACCTGTAGGTGTAATCTGGAGGTGGCCCAGTACTCGTGTCCATATAGTGTATTAAATACATTTGCACACAGTCACCTAACAAGATAAATGAACGTGGGATTGTTTTGGTAATGTTGTCACTGTTTCAGCCTTTGATCATCTATTTTCCTCTGTCAGTATTTTTGGGAAAGCTTCATGTTCCGGCTCTGCTCTTTTGTCCTGTTCAGTGTAAAAGTCCTTACATCATTTTGTCCACCCCCCTTTCCCTTATAGCCTGTAACCAAATGAGAGGTAAAACAGATGCCTTCATTTTTTCCCTTTCACCCATGCATGATTTTGACCTATAGAGAACATTTTTGAGTCACGGACATCTGAAAGTGTTTATCCTAAACAAAAAGCAGCCAGGCAGCTAATCTCAGGCGGGAAATGGTCCAGCTCAAGCTGCAGCGTCTCTATTTCAGATACGGTGCGAGAAAAGACAAAAAAAGAGCTTGTAGATGAGCAGTGAACATGTGCTGAAACATTTGAAACATCTCTGTTACCAGGCCCGCTGATGGTGATTGTGGAATACTGCAAGTATGGGAATCTCTCCAACTTCCTACGAGCCAAGAGAGAGTTCTTCCTCCCTTACAGGGTAACACAGCGCTGCAGAACTCAAGCAATTTATTCAAGCACTTTCACATTTGTTCTCTGATGGCAGCTCAAAGCTCAGAAAGACTATCTGTAATCATGTTTTCATTTTAACCTTTTAGTCTGTCTCATTTTTCTACCTCTGCTTTGTCCCCTTTATGTAGTTTCTGTTCACAAACTCAGTTATCTGCCATGTTCTGTAAGTCTTAAGCCCGATATTGATTTTTGAGTTGATTCATTGAAACGCTTCCCCACTTAGGATCGCTCTCCAAAAACCCAGAGCCAGGTGAGGCGGATGATTGAAGCGGGTCAGATTGCCCAAAGGACTCGTCAACCGCCCTCTCCATCCTCCTCCCCGCTCACCGCTTCTCAGAGTCCATCATCCAATACGTCCAGTCAGACTCCCGCTGTAGAGAAAAGTGAGTCATTTTATGTGATTGCACTCCTCATCCCGCACCGCGCTGTTTTCTTTTCTCGCCGTGACTGCCCTCATCCTCTCCTTCTCTCTCTCCAGTGGAGGACTTGTGGAAAACTCCTCTGACGATAGAAGATTTGATTTGCTACAGTTTCCAGGTGGCTCGTGGGATGGAGTTCCTGGCTTCCAGAAAGGTTAATTCTCAGCATTACAGTGTGGACAATTAATGATTAAGCTGTGATGAATTGTCACCGGAGGTTAGCTTTAGAGGCAGCGGCTTGTAGTTTGGGGCATTTATGAGGGGTCCACAGTGGCTCAGGTGGTAGAGCAGGGTCGACCGCTAATGCTTGGCATCTCCGATCCCTTGGCTCAGAGTGTCATGTTCTGCCATGCTTCCTGTGACAGCTCCACTGGCATAGAGTATGCATCTGAATGGGTAATTGAGCGGTTAAGTGTTTTGTGCACTAAGGTGGAAGGACACTATGTGAGTGCATTTCATTTACCATCAACTTTTCAGTCCTTTGTGCCTAACAATGATCCCCAGTTTAAAACTAGCAGAAGAATATGGATGTTTTTGCATTGATGCCACAGTGCAATACACAAATTAAATTAGAAAGATTTTTAATGAAGAAAAAAAAAAAGGTTTAACATTGGCATTTTGAATCGATTGCAGTTACGATATTAGTGGTTTTCTCAGTCCAACATACAACAACTCAGACCAACTGTGATAAAAGCACAAATTACCATTTCAGAGTCAATAACAGAAAGAAATTTATTAATTAAAAAGAAAAAAGTTGTCTTTAACAGCTGATATAATCTGGAAATCAAACTTAAGAAAAGAAACAGAAATAACACTGATTCTTTTCCTGAGGTTTAAAATATGATGCCGAGGACACAAAATATGAAGACGTTAGGGGATGGTGTAACTGCCTGCTGAATCACTAATTACTCTTAAGGTTTTAACATCAACTAAAGAACAGGTTAAGGAATTGACAGAGGCATTGCTTACCAGAATTGGCAAGGGTTTATGTTACAAATATAGCCCCAGTGATAGCATAACAAAGGAAACTGGACCCAGAATGGAACCTTGAGATACACCACAAAAGAAGAGTAGTTACCATTGCTGATGGAAAAAGACTTGAACCTGGGAAGTACTACCATAAATACCAATACATTGTATACAAGAACAATAAAGTCACCAGCATCAACACAGCATCAATACATTAAATGTCATTTAAAGGTACCATTATCCGTTGTTTTGTTTTTTTTGAGTTTAAAATATTGAAACCATTAAAAATACAGACAATGCAACCGGCATCAGAATAAAATGTAATCCTGTTCATCCTTACCTCAAACCTCGTCGATGAACTGAACTCATCGAAGCAGATTGGATACAACCCTCCCATCTCCAGACAGCGCACAACGCTATAAGCTAACATTATGCCAGCTAATGTTAGGCTGTTCAAAAAATTGTCCTAAATATCATACGTTCCATCCGACAAACACTTTGATTAAATTCTCACATCGTACAAGAGTTTACTCGCTAAGCGTCACTGTTCAGCAATGTTAGTTACACCAATGTAAATATCGACAGCTGGACTAAAGCCTAGACTCGCTACAGATTACTTGTCCTACAGTGGCCACCGTAGCTAGGCTTGTGCATTTCATTTAGCTGCAATCTACTGACATCTAGTGGTGAGACTTTATACACCGTAACTAAGATTTGTTCTCTTTATGAGAGCAATTACTGGTGCGTGTTTAAAGTAGACAATCGTTGTGTACTAACTGCATAGACAACATGAAAAAGAAACTAAATCTCAGCTTAGAAATAGCACAGTTTGTAGAGGCGCTTGACGTGTTATGGTATTTTATATATTCTGTTACCCTGTATGATCACTATTTTATTATTACCGGTATTGTTATATTATTATAGTGCTTTTTATGTTCAAATTTATTTTAGATACTCGAAATACATGTGAGCAGGTCAAAAACAGTAGTGTATTATGATTAATGAAGCGATCATTCAATCTGTTCTGCAGCAACTGCATTTGTTGCTCTGGTAATGTGGAGAAAATACACAGTAGTATAAACTGGGACTACTCAATTTAAATATTAAGCACAATTCCTAAGTACTTGTCATTTCTTATAGTGACTCTGCCACCTGACCTTGACACTGGAAGTGCATCAGGAGTGTTATCACAAAGTATCTAGGCCTCCTGAGTTATACTGTCTAACGAGCAAAATCTTTTGACTTAAGAGATAAGAGGTGAGCTTTTCTCAGAGCAGTTTTTATTGAAGTCCAAGAGATAGGACTAAACTGATTTAAAATTATATGACTTTTTTAAAATTCATGAATATTAAAAAAACATGAAATCAACTTAGAATTGAAGTTTTGATTGCACATAAAATGACATTAAAAGCATTCAGGTACAAGTAAAGCAATAAAATTAAGATTGTGTTTTAATTTTGAGGAATACTCCTCGCAAACAGCAGAGATGTTTCAAAGCACTTCGATGCAAACTGAATTCTCACATTTTCCACGCGTTAGAGAGGTGTGTTATTGGATTGTTTCAGTTTGACGGTGAGCTGATTTGATCCCCATGAACTCAAAACACTGTCAAAATAAGCTTTTAAAAATTGTGTTTTATCAAAACACTGATACGCATTGCTATGGTTCATTGCACTGTAACTGGATAAACGATTCAATCGGAAAAAAGGGAGCAGCTGCAACTTGTAATGAATGTGATACTGAGACTTACAACAGCAGACTGGCTGGCTTTATTTGACTCCCCCAAACCACTCAAAGCTGTGTTTGCTTGCCAGGTTTGTGAAGGGTGCTGGAAGAGATACAGTTCAGCCCCAGTTACAAACTGGCACACGCAGACACAAACACACTCCCTGGTTTTAAAAAATGGTCAATGGTACACTCTCCCAAATAACACTTACGCAGAGGAAACAAGGCGGACACCGCGCATGCAACCACTTAAAAATCACGCACATACTCAAACACCTGTCTGCGGAGTTATGATGTATGCGTGGTCCTGTGTGTATCCACAGTGTATCCACAGAGACCTGGCCGCCCGTAACATCCTCCTGTCAGAGAACAACATTGTGAAGATCTGTGATTTTGGGCTGGCCCGAGACATTTACAAAGACCCCGACTACGTCAGGAAAGGCAACGTATGTCACCACTTTAGCTTCCCGGGAAAGAATACACTTTTTAATTGTTATTATTTCTTTTTATCCACCCACATAAAGATTACTTTTAATGGCGAGTCTCAGCTGTGTTTTATCTGCCTGTCATATCTGTTTTAATGTTCTCTCAGGCTCGCCTCCCTTTGAAGTGGATGGCCCCAGAGAGCATCTTTGACAAAGTGTACACCAGCCAGAGTGACGTGTGGTCCTTTGGAGTTCTCCTTTGGGAAATCTTTTCACTCGGTAAGAAGTCGGAAACATAACACATGCACACGCATCTTTTATGTCATCTGTGCAGAACTCAGTCTCTTGTGATTGAAAATATCTATAAATGTCAGCCGGTGCCAAAAGCAATGAACTTTTACTAGCAGAACGAATCAGCATCCCTATTATACAAGTACTCAGTCATTTGTCTTCCTGTTCCTAATGTGGTGGTTGATGTTGGTCTTTTCTTAGGTGCATCTCCGTATCCGGGGGTACAGATTGACGAAGAGTTTTGCAAGCGATTGAAAGAGGGCGTCAGGATGAGAGCACCGGAGACTGCCTCTCCTGAAATGTAAGCATTTAGTTTCTCTCTTTCTTTCCGCATCTTCGAGAAAAAAAATGCTTCTGCTTTCAGGAAGAAAATATTGCTCTTAATGTCTTTAACTGGGTAAACCAGTTAGAAGAATGACTTCCGTTTTAATGTCATTAAGTTGATTTGCACATCTAGGGAACAATGTAGGATGGCATTTGTAGATGCATTTGAGGCTGTTATTCTTGTTAAGACTGCGCTGCCCTCTGCTGGTAGATATGGCATCATGCTGGCCTGCTGGCAGGGCGAGCCAAAAGAGAGGCCCACCTTCCCCGCCTTGGTCCAGATCCTGGGAGACCTGCTGCAGGACAACAGTCTACCTGTAAGTTCTGCTGGAGAGATAATGTCTCCAACTTTCTTCTGTAGTTTTTCTTTCTTGGGGTCTGGATCTTGTTCTTGTTTCCTTCAGGATGGGAAGGACTACATCCCCCTGAACCACTCACAGAACTCTGAAGATGATGGTTTCTCTCAAGCCTCTTCGCGCCCGCCATCTGAGGAAGAACTGAGACTCGCTTGCAACACTATGCCCACAAGGTACAAGAGAGCAATCCCCTTTTATCCACCAGACCCCATAAAACGATATGAATGATACAGCAGATTGTTATTGTTGGATTTATCAAACTGTCACTTTTTGTCATGAACATAATGCATCATAAATACAACATATAATGATTCCAATAGCTGTGTAAAGATTCCAATTAATGTCCAAAAAATGCTGGTAAACTGAAATTTGTGTTTCAATTATTAAAAATAGAAATGCAATATGCAGCTCAAGTTTGTTTGCGATCATTGCCTTTTCTCTGTCTTTCGGTCAGGTATTATAATTGTGTGCCCTTTGCTGGCTGTGTGTTCGTGGGGCCGTCCAAAATATGCCAGCCCAGAGTGAAGACCTTTGAAGAGTTGCCTCTTGAGATGCATCCACAGAAACCTCCTCAAGTAAGCTTCTTATCCTCTTATCAGCTATCGGAAAATGTGAACTGACTGGTGACATTTTCTGAAAGCTTTTTTAGACTTTTCTTGACATTATCACCTATGTTTATTACTAAAAATGGTCGTTCTTGGTCGAGACAGATGTAGCACCTGCGTCAACCTGTGTCTTTTTCCTCTAGGACAACCAGACGGACAGCGGGATGGTTCTGGCCTCCGAAGAATTTGAGAGAATTGAGCACAACCACGGGGGTGTTGTCTTGAAAAGGTTAAATGATATGAAAGCAAAAATCTGAATATCTGTGAAAACTGGAATCGAAGCACTAGACGTACGCAGCCAGCTGTTTAGTCACACCATCTGACATTTGGACCGCTACACACTCATTTCTCACCATGAAACAGCACAATGACTGTCGAGTTAAAGAAAAACTTTAGAAATGAATGCCTTTATGCTCCACATGTTTCAGAGTCAATACGAGAAAACATTTGCTTTCTTTTGCTCGGAAACTGCAGAATAGTCACCCGCTGCTTTATGTGGAACGAAACTAGATTTGCAAAGGAAGTAAGCATCAGTGCAGTCTCGATCTATGCATGGGTAAGTGGGAGTAAACAACTGTCTGAGTCATTCAAACCTGGGTATTAGCAACATTTTGAGAGTTGCAATGTTGTAAAAAGCCAACATAAACTAAAAGTGAAAAAAGCATGTTTTTATGGAGAACTTACTCCTACAGTAAAGTGTAGGAGGAGCCTATGTGAGCAGATGCTCTGATCAAAAAGGAGTCAAAAATAAATAAACTATCCCATTCTTTAGAGGATATATTATTCATTCTTACACATAATATAGTACGTATAATAAATCAGTGTGTCAGTATCTTTGGTGCCTCTGAAAGTCGTTTGCTTAATAATGTCTTCAAGCAGCTGGGCTCCATCATTTTGCACAAATATTTCGTAAGTGTACATGCTGGGGATTTGTGTATTCGGGACTGTCTTGCAATAATAAGCTCATGGTAATAAGCAGGGGAGTTCAGCAATGATTATCTAGGTTATAGAGAATTGTATCAATCAAAATTCACAGAAAGTTGAGTTGTTTAGCCTGAGTTGGGAGTCTAATTTTTTTCCTTCTTTCCTCAGTCGTATAAACAGTAGCAGCAGCACGGAGCCTCTGACAGCCTCCCACAGTTCCCCAGATCAAAGCCATGCCACAGGCAGCTCCAGGCTCCGGCCCAACTTCTTCAGCCAGCTGTCAGGTCAGACCTTCTACAACAACGAGTACGGACACCTGTCCGAGGAGGGCTTCTGTGACTTCTACTCCTCACCGAACACCACCTCCCCGGCCTCTTCGAATGTGTAATTTTACCAAAGATGCATAAAAAAGGGGTTTAACACAGACAGCTGAGGTTGAGGATGGTTTGCAGTAACATCTCAGTATTGACATGTAACTAGTCTTTTTTTTTTTTTATATTGAAGATCAGGTTTTAGATTCTCATGATTACTTTCTCATCTCGAAATCCTTCCTCTCTCAGACTGTTGCCTCAACAAATGGACTGAGCTACATGTGCCTGAAGTTCCTCTAACCAGCCACTGCGTGGCAGCATTATGACAAAAACAAACCACAAGTATTTTCTAGTCACACACATATATATATTTTTATCTTTTATATGCAGAGAATTCTTTCTTTATTTGTGCAAATTATGACTCATACAAGAGGAAATAAAGAATTTTATCTCCTTCTGCTTGTTTTTTCCCCAATGATGAATATGAATTTAGAGTTGGATCTGTCGTAAAAGCTGTACTTCAGTGGAGTAAAGTGTCAATTTGTGTTTTGGCCCACAATGAGAAAGAGCCACAAGATCTGTGATTTAGTCAGCGAAGTAAACAGATATTTGTGGCATCTGTGTCATTCAGTGGAGGTGGACACACTTAGACTCACAACATTGCTAACAAGTAATAAGTGATGGAAGTAAACAGAGGGATGGAGGGGGAATAAAAGGAGTGACTCACGGTAAGCACCTTTATCAGAGCTGGACGCTTGCACGATGATAGCTGTAACAGCTTAACGCCCTCTTACAAGCTCACATCACAAATGACAGCCTGCAGGGTGTTGTCCCAGGCTGCCAGCTGAGAGAAATGAGAACCGGCTTGGTGCAAAGTCCACTTTGTATACGCACACTCTCCTAGCTGTAAATGTCACAAAGTCAGAGACACAAAGGTGCCACTTTCAGCTTCTAAGAATAATCGTTACCATGTTGTTCAGGTAAAAAGTCATAATCTGGCCTTCATAATTTGACTTTTTATTACAAATACATTTCTTGCAGTTTAAAGAAGCTAAAAGAAATAAAAAGACACCTAAAAATTTTAAAGCCAAAACTCGTTCACAGATCACTTTGAGGTTTTTTTGGAAACACGAATCATACCAGAGTAACCTTTATCGTAACCTCTGAGGACAGCGCAGGGATTACAGTAATTTGAGCGTTAAAGAGAAAAGGATGGTACTCAGAGTAGAAAAACAGGTTTTAAGGTGCTTTTAACTCAGCGATGATCACTGACATAACAGGGAGTGTTGTAATGACAACAAAATAAAAGGAAGCAGACGCCCTGATGAACAGGTTTTTCCCTTTTAAAAACAAACCTTTATTGAAACTACACCAAAATTCATTTTTGAAAAAAATCATGTACCATGTAAATAAACAAACAAAAAAAAAAAGAATAGAAAAACAAACAAACACAGACATTCACTATATTTTTGCCATCACTGAGACTGAGTAGAAATAAAGTGGAAACTAGAGACTGTAAAGTAAACAATGATAAATGCTGCACCGATACTGAAACAAGCAGGAGAAACTGAAAAGCTTTCAGTGGCACAAAGAGAGCTGGTGATGATCCTGTACGGTTTAACAGTAAGCCAAAAGGCACACAGGTGGAATACTGGAGATAAAAACGACAGACCACGCTACATGACACAAAATGCTATTTGTACACACTACGCTTTAGATTTCATCCCGTCCTCTGCACGTTTTATGAACCCTGACAATACTTCCTTCACACGAGGACCAAAAATCTAAATTGGTCTCCTAATTTACAACACATCTGGCTGAGATGATCCTGTTTTGATGCCATTTACTCCCTGAATTATATCATTTCCTATACCCATGATTAAAAAAATGTTCCTTTGATTTAATATATGTGGATGTCTATTATTATTCTTTCGTGTCATTCTAAATATATCAGCTGCAACGTTTAAAGAAAAAAAAAAAAATACAGGATGAATCCCTGGCACACTCAGTAACAAAAGATATCATCTCCTCTCCTTTCCCCTCCTGACACTGAAGATGGAGGAAGCCGACATGTGATAGTCAGCATTCTCACGTCATTGGAGCAGAAGGAGCCCGAGAGGATCTTTAATAAAACAGACGCATCCCTGCAGCCTGGTAGTTAAATCAAGTGCCCGAGACTCTTATATGGACAAGGTGATACAATCTCCTGAAGGAGGTCGTTTCGGACTGGATTTAGCTAACAGGCTAGCAACTTTGCACTTATAAATAAGATGTGAGGAGAGGGTTGGAAACAGTCATCATGACATTTTGCCAATCTGTATCTTCTTCCAGGCCTCAGAAGCAGTGAAAATACAGGAGTCGATGATCCCCGCGACTGTGAACGTCCCTCCGACGATGGCACAAATCTACAAAAAAAAAAGAAAGAAAATGAAAAAACGATCCTGTCAGGCTTCATATTTCAGAGCTTTGATGTCTTCTTCTTAAGTCTCAATATCAGCTGGGCCTAATCCTATTTATCAAAACAATGCTCTGCGCCAACGCCACGGAATTTATAGGAATCCAACAAAAAGCCCTGCTGTAGGCTGACTCACAATCTTGAGCCGTGACTCATGATCACATTAAAAACACAGTCATCTCCTACCCATGCCTTAAGTCATGATAAACCTAAACAACACACAAGACGAATAATGGTGTAGCTCATCAGGCAGGCTGCCAACTCAAGCCTGACCGCATTATCAGTCAACAGGAAACTTTCTGATGAGGTGCTACAGGCTACGCCAAAATTCCACCGATGACAAAGGGAGTTGAGGAAGACAAAGGGAGTTCAGTGAGTTAGGAAATGGTCATTAAGTTTCATACCAACAACACGAAAGCTTCATTCAGAAGATGGTTAGACTTTGGTTAGCACAAAAACTAGAAAAAGGAGGGAACGGCTACCCAGGCTTTGATCAGAGATCAACCCAGCAGCATTATTCTTAACCATGTTAGCAAACATTTGAACGGCTTATTTTCTATCTGTTACTGGGCAGTGAAGATGTTCAATCACAAAGCTGAGATATTTAGCTAAAATGCACGAATTTTTCTCCTCATTTCCCTTCCTTAAGAACGGCTTCTTGGCCGCTACCCTTACACTGAGATCAAATTTTAATTCAACTTTAGCGAACAGCAGATGAATCAACTGAAGGGCCAGATGCATCTCTCAGGTCAATTTCTTCAGAACATGCCTGACACGTCTTCTGCTGTCATCTATTTCTACAGTTTTCTCATTTTTTTTAAGTCTCCAGCTCTTTGGGAATCACTTTGTTGTTGCGCAAATCCTATTGTATGCTACACGGCATAAAAACTGTTATCTTTGACATTTTTCATAGACTTAACTAAAGAAACTGGAATAAAGGTGCTTTTGTGATAAAAACAAAGTGCCTAAAGATACGATTTAAAATATGTTATTTGCCGAGTTGTCCGTTATGTGTAAACACAACACTAGTTCATTCACTGAGTCAGGTGCCTTTTCTATCCTTGAATGATTCATAGGTGGCATAACAAACAAACAGAAAAGGTCACGTACACGACTGAAAATGAGTGAAAAAGCAGCCAAAGTCCAGAGGAAAACTGTGAAAGACTTTCAGAAAAGCTGGAAAATTATTACTTAAGCCCTTTAAAAACAATTCAAGAATATCTGGCTCATTGAAAGCAAAATATAATGAAATAAGGTGTGGTTCAAGACTTTTGCACAGGATAGTAAAAAGTTGATCTTTGGACTTGAACTTGAAAGACCTGCAATTCAAATAAAAGCGGCTTTTGTAAACAGCTTTGGGGCCGCGGGCTTTGTGTTTACTCACTGTTGTGATGAAGCGGTAGAGGGGCTGTCTCCGCTCCGTGTACTTCACTGTGATCGGACTGAGATCGTACCTGAACCAGATCGCTGGGATAATTCTTCCCGTGTGGCTGTAAGCAACATATTCCTGTGTGTGGGGGGGAAAAAAAAAAAAAAAAAAGATTACAAGTGAGGAACTTAATCCCATTACGTTTATAAAATAAATCAGCACATATTCTCATCTACAGTGGTGGCAGTGGTGTTTGTGAGTCACTACAGAATCAGTTTCGGAATAAGTCACTCCACAGTCATAAATGATTCAATAAAAATGAATCTCAGCTGAATATTATTCCAATGAAGCAATCTCGAGGAGGCTACAATGTAAATTGAATTATTGTTACGAGCTGACAACGTTATCAGGCGGTATATATAAATCCATTTCTCCAAAATCAGTGCTGCAGTAACTGCCCGACACAATAATGTTGACCACATTAAACACATTTAACACAACGCAGAAGAATGTCGCAGTCCAAGCTCGGATGCGGGCCTCAGCTGGACCACTATTTACACTTCGGAAATTAGGTTTTGGAAATATTTTGCTCAGGCCCTTATTGTCCCTTCTTCACAGCTGACCTGCAGTGTTATTATTCCACACTCCACTCCCAGCTGTCTTCCTACACAGTTCCAGGAAGTGTTTTTTCTTTTTTTCCTTTATGGTTTGTTGACATCTTGAGAGTTTTTCCAGTCACTAGGATTGAGCTTTCACTTTCAGATGAGTGCAATGTTAACACGAGCTATACGTGCTCCGGCCGTATGCCGACATGGATGCGCTGCCTCTATGATGAGAAAAGGTCATCAGCTAATGAGTGCAGGGATGCGGTACCTTATTGGCTACTGTGTACTGATAAGAGAACCTCTGTCTGCCTGAGAGGTCTTCATACACTGTTGGTACAATCTTCAATATGTAGTCATGTGAAGCAAGAGCTGCAAGAGACATAACATTAATTAAATAAGACAAACAAAGCATCTTCAGTATTCAAGATGAATGCTGTCTTTGTAAAACAAGTTCCCATGTAGTTCTGTCCAGTGAGTGTCTTGTGACATTACATCATCCTAAGCTACATTGCCAAAGGTATTCACTCACCTACCAACCATTGAATTCAGGTGTTCCAATCACTCCCACAGTCATAGTTGTATAAAATCAATCACCTTTAATGTTATACAAACATATTTTAAAAATCGGTCGCTCAGTGAATTCAAGTGTGGTACCTTGATAGGATGTTGCCTTTGCAATAAGTCCAGTCGTGAAATTCCCTCACTACTAAATAGTCCAGAGTCAGCTGTTAGTGGTATTATAACAAAGCGGAAATCATAAGCAATCAACCATGAAGCACCTTGTAAGGTCGCCAACTTTCTGCAGAGTCAATCGCTACAAACCCCCAAACTTCATGTGGACTTCAGATTAGCTCAACAGCAGTGTGTAGGGAGCTTCATAGAATGGGTTTGCATGGCAAAGAAACCACATGAAAGTCTTACATCACCAAGCTCAATGCAAAGCATTGGATGCAGTAATGTAAAGCACGTCACCACTGGACTCTAGAGCAGTGAAGACTTGTTTTCTGGAGTGACGACTCTGGCAATCTGATGGACGAGTCTGGGTTTTTGTGCCAGGAGAACAGTACTTGTCTGACAGCACCGTGCCAAGCGTAAAGTCTAATGAAGAGGGGATTATGGCTCAGGGTTGTTTTTCGGTAGTTGGGCTCAGCCCCTTAAGTTCTATTAAGAACTAAGGGCCCCTTCCTGTTCCAATAAGACTGCGTACCAGTGTGCAAAACAAGGTCCATAAAGAAATGGATGAGCAAGTTTGATGTGTGAAGAACTTGACTGGCCTGCACAGAGTCCTGAACTCAATCTAACAGAACAGGATGAATTAAGAGCGGAGACTGTGAGCCAGGCCTTCTTGTCCAACATCCGTGTCTGACCTCACAAATGTGCTTCTGGTCAAAAACTCCCATAAACACACTTCTAAACTTCGTGGAAACTTCCCAGAAGATTTAAAGCTGTAAACGGTGGGGCAGCATATAAAACCCGATGGATTAAGAATATGATGACACTCAACTTCATGTGTGTGTGAAGGCAGACAAGGGAATACTTCTGGCAATATGGTGTACGTAAGCACTGTCATAAGTTGGTCATAATTATTACATTTGCTGTCTAGATACATACGATTAGATGACATCTTGTCTGCCCCTCCTAAAGCATTAAAGGCTCCTTGGACTTTCTGTACCTGTGTGACAATGAAGAGAGAAAAGATCTGTGTTCATATTGCAGATATTCTTTTCCACTTTCTCCATCTAAAAAAATAAAAATAAAAAATGTGTCCCACCTGGAGCTTTTCTCCAAAGGCAAGCTTGTGGATGGTGTGGGTCATGTCAGGGCTTTGAGGCTGTGCTGTGGCACTATGTGTCGACACGTGGAAGTTTCCCGGTACCTGAACACAAATAAACACATTGAGGTGGGTTTGTGCCTAACACCACAAGCACCTGCAAGACATTTAGTTAGCTAATGAGGGAGCCTGAATGCATTTGGTTGGAAACTAAATGTTCCTTGCCTCCCAACCGCGCGTGTTTTACATATTTCCAACTACTCCCCCAAGCATGAGTGTCAATTGTTCAACTGCAGGGTTAATCACTGTAAATGCAGTGGAAAGACTGACGCACAAGATGCAGACGTGAGACAAACACAGCTTCATGGAGCCTAGATTATACGGATAGGTGTAACTAAATCCAAGAGCACCCTCAATTTAGCGTAACTCAATTTAGACCCAAGAGGTTGGTGGGGGCAATCTCCATTTTTAACTCGAGTCCAACTCAAATATACAAACTGACATTCAATCCAAGCTTGCTTGTCAGTAAAATACAAATATCAGCCCGACCCAGTCCATCACAGTGTAACTACTGGGCACAGAAAAGCAGAGTTTTGCAATTTCCTGAAGGGAAGCAGTAGTATAAGTGATTCACACAGCATGTATGGATTAGGCTTCTCGCACTCTCAGGTGAGGTCTTACTTTGTTGATGCTGAACTCTCCCTCAAAGCGACAACCGTCACCCTGGTTGAGGGGAATCTTCATGGAGTTCTCTATGTGACCGACCTCGTGGCGTCCCATCTCATCTTGGATGTCCAAACCCACCACTGAAAGCAAAGAAACAAACTCAGACGAGTGCGAGGACGATCGGCCAATAAATCGTTTCGTTAAACAACAAAGGAATCAACAAAAAGAAAAAAAACAAAAAAAAACAAAAAAAAACACATTGACAGTTTTTCTGAGACTTATTTGTTTTAGTGATTACTTTAATCTCTAAGATATCCGGAAAACAATGATGAACTCAAGTGATTTTTTAACTCTATAACAAATATTTGCCTATTTTATTGATGAGTTTCAGCAAAAATCAGCAATCTGGGAGCATCACCACCTTCTGGTTAAATATGAGCAGCTGTTTGTTGTTGCTGTTTTATTTATTTTATTTTGAAAAACCAAACAAGCACTTTTTATTCAAAAAGAAAAAGAGAATATCTGATTATCACTGCACAAAGTGACCCACAGAGTAAACACACAATCAGACCATTTACGATACCCAATCACCCCCGTCTCCCCGTGTCGGTGTTTTTCCATCTAGACTTCACCCCTTTCTTTTAGGCGGCGGTGGCGCACATTGGCAGTGGCCTATTTTCAGAGCCTGCCTGCATTTTATGTCACCCACGAGTGCACAGAGAGAGAGAGAGGGATGTCTGCTTGATCTGTGCTAAAAACCTCCACATGCCGTCTGTCTGACCTTTGACATTCAAGACGGGATTCTCCCCCCTCTCCATCTCTATCCAGATCTCAAAATACAGTGCATAAATATAAGTGACGTGTGTGTGTGTGTGTGTGTGTGTGTGTGTGTGTGTGTGTGT
>NW_024582371.1:1665349-1698317 GCF_018398535.1 Haplochromis burtoni
TGTGTGTGTGTGTGTGTGTATGCGCCAGTGAGAGATGGTTGTTTCTCCTTTTTAAGACATTTCGGACTGGAAGCAGGTTGAAAGAAAGTGGAGGTTAGTATAAGGTTATTTACACGCGGATGTGCTTTTCCATGAAGTCACAAATCAAGGCGGGGCAACCGGTAAAGGTCACCGAAGAGAGATGATGTTTAACTCTGGAGCAGCAGAGCAGATAAACGCTAAAACCAGGGGATGGAAATGTCAGGTTTTCCATGATGAAAGAGCCTCTTCCTTGAAGTAAATTTGCAGCGGATGACAAGCTCTTTGGAAAATTGACTTGTGTAGAATATTAACTCGTGAGGAGAGGAACATTTCTGCTCATTACGTGCAGCTGCACTGTGTGGTCAAACCGACGTGTTTGAGCTGGTATTTAAATGGGACCCAAACTTGAGGGGGGAAGGGAAAGGGCTTCAATTTTGCAATTAAACAAAACGACCTATACATACAATCATCAAGAGCTTTCATTAGTAACGGCAGGGGGACGGCCTTTGTTTAGGCATGCCATGAGTGAGTGAGCTCGTCTGAACACATGGCCAGCAGCTGTGTGTCTGCGTGCCAAAGCCTCTATCGCACAAATCTGGACTTAATTTTCACACAAGCAAGTTATAAGCTTTTCCATTTTTGGATATCGCCCGAGCTGAATCGATGTGCGAGTTTTCTGCGCTGTCCCGAGACCTGCCGGTGTATTTGTGCAAGCGATTTGTCATTTGGCATAGTTTTAGAGGAGGGGCTGGGGGAAGGCACGAGGAGCACAAAAGTGACCTGGTACCCTTCAATCGCACGTTCCACAGACATCTGAGCGCAGGGTACGAGCCAGTAGAGGCGACTTAATGTGAAACACAGATCGCATCTGTGTGGCAGCACGAGATTCAACAGGAGATACAGAGGATGCTCTCGTCTTATCTACGAGCATGCCAGACCAAAACTGCCAATGCAGTATTGTGAAATGTTCTAAAGCATGCCTCATTTCTTTACATTTTGCTAGGAAAATGGAAAATAGATGCAGCAGGTTACTGAAACATATATGGAAATACAGTATTATATGGCAAAAACAGTTCTAATGAGGTGGGAAGTCAATATTTAGTAAGGCCCCCATTCATACACACAGCCTGAACTCTCTTAGACAGATCGTCTAATAGTTCTCTTTTTTTGGATGTTTCTACCTTTTGTTCTGTTCTCTGTCAAAATGATCCCACGCTGCTTCAAAAATGCTGAAGTCCAGGCTCTGTGGTGGACAATCCTTGACTGAAGCGGTTTCATTGTGTTTTTTTCTTTCCACCTACACCTTTACTGCACCGACAGTGTGTTTGGGATCACTGACATGCTGAAATATAAAGCTGTTGCCAATCAACACTTTCCAGATGATACTGTATAGTAAATCAAAATCTTATGAGACTTTTCTGCATTTATAATTCCATCAATTTTCACAATATCCTCAAAATAATTCAAATTTGGATTCATCACTTTATAAGACTCGTTTCAGTCCAATTCTTGTGTAATTTGGTATACCTCAGGCTTTTCTCCCTCTTTATCATCATTAATAATGGCTTCTTGAGAGCACACCCTTTCACTGAGCCCATTGAAGTTTCAGTGAAGAGTCAATGGATCAACTGAAGGTCCAGACGCATCCTGTGTCAGGTCTTTGATGCTGATTAACCGCTATTTTTAAAGCTAAAAATTTAAGTTTATGTTATGCGTGGACACAAAATAGCTGATTTGTCCCTTGAATTGTTAAATTGTGCCTTTTCTATACTTGAATGATTCATAGGTCAGCGCTAAGTGGTTTTAAAAAAAAAAAAAAATCATATGAACTAATAAAGAACTGAGGGCTTGCTCAAGACATTTGCACATCACTGTAGTTTTGAGAGTCTGTTTCTTTATCTAAGGGATAGTTTATCCTTTGCTAATATGACAGGTTAAATGACAGGGCACACAGAAAGCATGAGTCAGATAAAGGGGAAAACAAACTGTTAAAAGAGGCCTTACAAAGTGCGGAAGAAAAAATACAGAAACAGAAGATGTAATGCAAAGAAATAGATATTTGTATATATGTATATACTCACAATCACAGTGTAAGTTTGGCAAACTGATGTTTAAACTCACTTCTATCTTCCCACCACTGTCTTTATCGGGATCATCCACATACAGTTCATTTACACTGCAATGGATGGAGAAAAGAAAAAAAAGGTTAGAAATGGTTAGAACAGAAAATCAACTTTTAATTTAAAGAAATGTGGTATTTTCATTAGAAAAAGACACTTTTCTCCCTCGACGTCATGCTATTGTGCGCCACTTTAATAGTAGGGGACTCATCTTCTGCCAAATTGCAAGGAGAGAGCATTTGTGTATCTCTGCCGGTGTAATTTCCTTTCTGTCACACCCTTACCAAGTCATCGCTTATTACACATTGCCAAGAGGCTGACGCATGCACAAAGCCAATTTCCTGTCACAAATTTGACTCCATTCATTGGTTACAACACTGGCTGGGCAGAATACATCATAATGAGGGCATTGACATTCATAATTAAGTCCCTGTTTGTGCCTGCGTGGTAACCAGGGAACTGTGCGTTTCAGCCGGAGGATATTACAGACGAGCGGCAGTACCTACATTTCAGTGGCTATGAATCCCGTCAGCTCAGACAGGAAGAGGAAGAGTATGAAGACACAGCAGAGGATGGAAACTGTGGGCAAAGAGGAAGAAAGTCAGAATGAAGACACTGTTCAAACCTAGGTCACTGGTGATGTCTCATATATCACTTCTTTCACATAGAAGTTACACAAGCTTTACACAGAATGATGCAAGTCAAATGATCTGGACTGACTGGGTCTTAAGGAACGGCTGACGTAAGCTATTGGTATTAATGAAATCACAGCAGCTAAAAAAAATAAATCCCTAAATAGCAGTTTTACTGACAGTGTTAGCCCTCCCATTATGTTGTTTTTTCTTTCTTTTAAAGAACCTCCTACAGTAATTACACATTAAATACCAGCACAGCAGGCGGCCATTACAGCATTTCTTCTTTGAGAGAGGTGATCTCATGCTACGCCTTAGTAAGCCCTACAAACAACATTTTAGGCTTCCTTAAACTCACACACTGACAGTCACCCAGACCAAAAATGGCTTCCACAAAAGAGGCTGAGCAGAAACCAAAGTAGGAAAAATTAACTTTAACTGTTCAGTGTCTTTGTGCCGACATAAAGCCTAAGCTTAAAAACACACTAAAGGAGAAGCAGCCAGGTCGTCCGCTTCCCTCCATGTGCCAAACTAATCAGCCGAAGAGTCAAATAAAAGAGTGGCCATGTGTTTACTAAGATAAATGTGGAAGGAACTGATCTGTGTCTGTGGTCTATCTGGTATGGTGAGAGCCTTGGTTAGAAAGCTCTCGCTCAGCAGGTGAGGCATGTTTACGTGGCAACCGTCTCCTAGGTTCGCACAGTCACGTGACCTTGTGGTTTAGCAGGGCGTCACAGGCGGACCTGCGGCTGGAGGAAGCTTTACATAAGGTAATATTTAACCAACAAACAAGGGAGTGTCACTGTGACACATAGATTACGAATTCAGGTTCATTAAAAAACTTGTACAGTAAGTTTTCCCTGCCTTCAAAGGATGCAATATAGGACGATGATTACTAAAGATGAGTGATTTTTAATAGTCTCACAATGGAAATACTGACACCCCGAAATGATTTACAAAGACATGACATGACTGTCTTCTATTTACGCTCCAGCTTATCCGGACAGCTCGGACATTCTTTGGACTGTGACACAAAGGAATCGGCTACAATAACACCATGAATCAGTCACTGACATTTGAAACTAGCCCTATTTATGCAATCAGATGTGGCTTTTTTGTTACATCTTTGTTGCTTCTAAGGCTCATTTTTCCCACATAGCACAGGCAAATTTGATTTTTTATTTTATTTTTTTTTCCACACCAGCCCGGGCAAAAAAAACCACACAAATACTAAGAGAGAAAAATCTGACAAACAAGAGACTGTTACATTAAATCCAAACCATGAGTAGTTCCAGAAACCACAGTGGCCAAACAGAGCTTTTGTTTAGGGTAAACTGAGCCCTGCAGAATGTGCCCTGGGGCAACAAAAACAGATGAGGGTCAAATATTTGGCCTTTTGTGAAAAGGCAGGCTCTGATTCTTTTTTGCCACCGTGGCCTGAATGTTATTCGGCCTGCTGTGGATGAAGCATTAACAGGTTTCTAATATCCCAATCTAACCAGTGGCGTCATCCCTAGACAGCGGATGGAGACAGGAAGGGAGTTAACTGAGTGCAGGAAAAACTTATATCCATTTCCTCTTGGGTGGAAACGTTAGTGTATAACTTTAGTAACTTCTTTCTGCTGTCCATACAGAAAATTATTTTTCTCTGCCTTAAAAGGGTCCAATACTGAAATAACACTTTTAGTTTATTCACTGTGTCATGAGTTTTGTTGACAGTTTTCCTACTATGTGTCTTTGTCAGCTGACTAATGAATAAGACTGCTGCCAAAAATGTGTCATCAGAGCTCTTGTCTTCTATCAAGCAGTGAATAATCAATATAGCCCCTGATTACACAATGACTTATTGATGACAAGTAGGAAAACTCTTGACCTGTCAGGAAAAAGCAGTCAGATTTCCACTGAGGACTCCTGAGGTGCCAGTGACTATGAGACCGCATGATTATTAGCATTTTTGTCATACCAGATGTGCTAAAACAGGTACTGCTCCAAGCTGTTTGCTTTTTACATAAGAGCATACCTCTGTGCTGACAAAAGGGAAGTACTTGAATCACAATTACTTGTCATCGTTTTCCTAAACATCTGCCTCCCACAGCAGGGACTGGCATCTGATTCTATTTACTTTTTATGTTCAAGCTGAAGAAGAAGGTTACAGACTGTGAAGCCCTGCTAGGACTCAAATATCATTTTGAGTTAAGAATGAGGCGGTTTAAAGACAGAGTAATCAAAATAAAGTACTGTGCAACAGTCTCGAGTCACCGTTAATTTCTTTGTATTTTAACTCCAAGGAGCCAGACTTTATTGTAAGAGAACAATAGTTCCTCAGGCTTTCTGAAGGTCTTTCTATGCTTTTCACTGGACATTGGCTGCACATTTGTCACATATTTTCAGTCTACTTCTCGCACCCGACCGTTTGGAGAGAGGTACAACAGTGAGTGTCTCGTTAGAATTACTGCACCCACTTTCCATGCAAAATATAAAGCAATGTGTGGTGGATTCAGAGCTTTGTACAGTGCTCTATGTTAAAAAAAAAAATACAAAGTCCATTATGCCTCCAAAAACAAACTTTGGATTAAAGTGTGTGTGTGTTTTAACTAGCTGGTGTATTGTATGCCAGAGCTAGAATGTAATTAGCATAAAGATGTGCTAGCTATAGATGAAAGTTATTTTTATTTCTGGTTGATTCAGTCTGGTTGATTAATGACAAGCAAATGTTCCTGTTAATATACTTCAATTAACTATTGCTAAAAAAGTGAATCACTAAAGAGGTGAACAAGCCAAGAGGATAAATGATGCTAGGTTAGCCCTGCTTACACAGCTTAGCTTAAAAAAATAGTTTTTAGCAGCTCTGATATTCAATAATTAGTATGTTTCTACTTTTTTTTTTTTTATGTAAAGTTGAGCAAGTTCTTTTTATTATAGTGAACAAAAATAGTATGTTGTAGTTCTACTTTGTTGCATACCTTTATTTCATTTGAGATGTCTATAATTGTGAGTCAACTATAATCAAAAAGTGCTGTGTTCATTTTGCAACACCCATTCTGAACTACTAAAATATTAATACTAAAGTTACTAAAAGCTACACTGACATTAAACACTGACATTTACACTAAAGTGAACTGATTGACTCTACTATGGAAATAAGCTGAGGCCTTTAGACTACGTCCACACTAGCCCGGATAGATTTGAAAATGGCGTTTTCTACTGAAAACACTCCGCGTCCACACTAGCGTTTTCAGTCATTTTCACAGAGTTGTGCGTCCACTTTGAAACGGCCGAAAACGCTTACGTTCCAGTCCTGCGCATGCGTGAAGCGCCAGATGATTCGGCCTGCCTCATTTCTGTCAGCCGTTTATTTACTTTCCGGCTCTTTGAAACGTCGCAGCAAAAGGTTGAGGAAAATTTTTTAAATGGACTGACAATGAGGTGAAGTTGTTGCTGTGAGTAACACAGAAGTACAAAGTAGCAAGAGCGAGTGAGAATTAAACAATTTGAAGAAAAGCTAATAGTTTTGCAATCTTCATTAGTTTTTATTTTTATTTAGTTTTGACTTCAGATTTTCAATTTTATATCAGTTTTAATTAGTTTTTACCATTTGTTTGCTAGTTTAGTTTTTATTTTTATCTTCTGCTTATCCTTGGGTATGTTGCTATTCCAGCTACCATACCCTGCACACTGAAAAGGTCGCCAGTCTGTCACAGGGCTAACACGCAGTGACAGACAACTCGCATTCCCACCTATAGGGAACCTATGGGTTATTAAAAAATAAATAAAATTAGGGCAGATGAACAACCATTGATGCCAGGCAACTATAAAAGATATATCTTGGCCCCAATGAGACTATGAACTCTTGCAGCACTGGGTCTTCGTAATTTTGGTTCAAGTGATTTGCTAAACTTTTGGAAGGCAACTGACTCACACAGTTGTGTAGATATCCCAGGCTCAATAAACATATTCACCAACGCTTCCTCTCGCTTGTGATGTTCCTGCGAATTGACCAACTAGCAGCCATTGGGTCGCTGTTGGAAGCACTGCATTAATGTTTTTTGTGGAGTTCTCTTGGGATGCATCACGCTGCCTTGCCTGGGGCAAGCTTCTGTTTCTGGGGATGAGGATTGGGCGTGCTCCCTTACCTTCTCAAGGTAAGCTAGGTTAGCCTTCTTGTGCGAGCTTTTCAAGTGCACTTTAAGGTTTGTGGGATTTTTTTTCCCTTTAGAAATGCACCGCATAATTTGTCTAATTCCATTACAAGACACTTGCTTTTATCTAAAACACAATCATATTCAAAGTAATCTGAAGTTGGACTGTAGCGATTTCTCCCGACTTTTGCTGACACGATTCTGCGTGGGACGGAGCAGCAACACAGACGACTCGACTAACGTACTTGCCACCTGCTGGCATAATGAGGCACAGCAAGAAAAAAAACCTGGAAACTACACTTCATTTTCACCCTAGACTATTGTATGACACACACACATCAATGAAAACTAAACACATTTTAGCTATAAATTCAGTTAATTTTAGTTAGTTTTGTGAACACTCATTACAGTTTTAGTTCCTTTTCCTTTTTTTGCAAAGTCTTGTTTTTATTTTTATTTCCGTTAACGAAAATATTTTTTCACTTCTAGTTTTTGTTATTTCGTTAGTTTTCGTTAACGATAATAACCTTGGTACAAACTGATGTTAATCTTTAATAGGGCTGTGAAAATTGAGAGCAAACAAAACAACCGCTGCTATCTTTGTTTAATTGGTCACATGACTGCATCACATGACTAAAATGCATCATCATTTTTAGAAAGTCTACGTTTTCACTGTCCACACTGCGACGCAAACGCACCGTCTTCAAATGTATTCGTTTTCAAAACGCCGTCTCAGTGTGGATGGGAGGCCAAAACGGAGAGAAAACGAAAACGCATTAGTGTAGACGTAGCCTTAATCAGCACAAAGATAGCCCATACACACAAATCTAAGCACCGATGGCACAAACATTAACACATGCCATCTTATTTGTTCAAAATATGGTTTATCGCCTTTACACTTTGGTTTGTGTTAATTCTCACTCTAAGTCCTGCAGAGGCAGATTTTGCTACCAGCAGCCAGAGCAGTCAGAACGAGTGTTTTGGCTGATGTCAAACTACTGCAAGCAGCTGTACAGTCACGAAGGATGACCTTTTCAGTTAACTTTCACTGGAAAAAGTGATTACGTCTCACATCTTATTTTGCCACATTTTGCATCTTCCATTTATAGAAGCAAGATTCAGGCATTCCTTTCACATATGTGGAACAAAATCCCCCCCAAAAAAATTACAAAAAAATGAAAACCTTAAAGTAGATGCTCATAACTTTGGCCTGTGAGTGAAGGACTACTCACTGAAAGCTCCTGTGTATGTTGGCTGGGTGAGATCCTTTGGCACTTTCCTGTAGATATCAAATCTGAGGAGAGACAAAAAGAAATATATAGCAAATGTAAATATTATGTGCTGAAAAACGTTGCACATTCTGTACCCATCATGCCTTGCGATATTACAGAAGCGCGGTGGAATGTTAGCTTTGGACGTCCGCCATTATATATAACAGATCCAGACGGCCAACCGCAACACATACAAACACACACACACACGCACTTTTACAGGGTTACAACCTCTTCCTTTGAATGTCTGCTCTGTAATTATGAACTGACCCCAACAAAGGTCTAACACTCCACACATACACAAAGCCAACAAAAACACACACAGAAACATAAACACAAGTTCACCGACAACTTTAAATCATATGGGTTCATCTTCTTGGCAGTCAGTGGATATAAGAACTGCTGATTTACTCTCTGTAAAATCCTCAGTTTAACATTTTTGGATATTTCTAAAAATACCTTTCTTAAACTGCTCGTAAATCAGCGTTTAAGAGATGGGAAGATCATTTCCACCTGACACAATCGACTCTGCTTGTGAAATACTGTTCTTGCCAATTTTGGGAGCTAGAAAAAGGAAGGAGAAAAAATCTGCTACTCAACACCAAAACTATTTTGGTTCAGGACTTCTTGCGCTTGTCCTTTTTGGGCAGTGAAAAATCTTTTGGCTGACTGTGCAAACTCCTCCCACACCCCGATCTCCCCACTCAACTCTCCTTAGCCGTCTCCTACCAAAACAATCACATCTGTCTACATTTCTTCCACTTAGAGCGTCCAGAAAAATAATCACAGTTAATGCAATGCAGGGCCGGGAGGAAGTATGAGGGTGGGCTTCCTGTAATCCACCTCTGTTTCTTCTCTCGATGTTGCATAACCTCCTGCTTTAACGCCTTTGTTTTAATGTGAAGCACTCCTAGATCCCAAAACTCTCATTCAGCATTCCTCTATGTGTATATCATTACAGTATACATCCATACTAATGTAGATAGATAATGTGCACTGCCTTTCCTCACATAAAACAACCTGACAGGTGGAGCAAAATGATATACATCCCCACCATGTGAAGGCCTTGTAAGTCAAGTTCTAGTCTTTTCCACGTCTTTGGAGTTTATTCAAGTATTACTTACGCATTCTCCGGTGTAGATGGTATGAGTAGACTAAGGCTGAAGGCAGATTGTGGTCATAGTGGTATTATTTGGAACAGAGATGTTCGAGATATGTATTCAGCCACTGATAAGAACGTAAAACAACTGAGCTCATTTTATGAATATGCGAGTTGTGCAGTTTGTCAAGTTCAGCATTATGGCAGGAAAGGATCATTTTACATAAAGGAAGTTCATCTGGAATATATTTGGATTATTCTTGGTTATACAAATACAGGTTTTTTTTTCAGCTTAATTAGAGAAACAGTTTAGCTACATGCACATGTATTTTAGAAAATTGACCTTTTTCTGTGCATTTTTGCCTTCTGTACACATGTAAACTGAGCTTTTAAAATACTCCTTGTTGTCTTTCAGTGTCAAATGTGTGAGCCTTTACCGTCTTTTTTTTTTTTTTTTTTTTTAAAGTCAGGCTTCTGATTGGCTAGCATTTCCATACAACTAGTGTTTTATCACTACTTGTGTGCTCCTGACAATGCATGACATTAGTTCTTGTATTTTCATAAGGCCTGAGATAGTTTCCATAGCATTGCTTACGTGGACAGGATTTTTTTTTTTTTCTTTAAACAAAAGCTATAAATTCCCCTTATAAAAACTGTATGTGTATCTGTGGATCTATACATATACATAGATACACACATAGAGACAGACAGACATATATACATACATATACACACATACATACATACACACACACACACATATCTTTGTTTTTAACAGTTGAAGGTGTTGGAAAAAAAAAGAAAAAAGAACAATATGACATCACTATCACTGACTCCACATACAATATTGGCTCAAGTATTTCGAATTACACATCATCTGATTTTAAAAGGTGACCCATGTAACCACACTATTCACTAGTTAAAAGCAATGAGCTGCATGCAGACACGCTTCCTCGCTCACATACGTCATTTTGCTTTGACATTAAAGTAAAAACATACTGTGATCATGTCATCCTACAGGAATAACACCGCTGTTTCACAAACAGTGTCCCGCACTTCAAACCAGGGGTAGGTAAATAAAGGTCTGATTTAAGATTATACCACAAAAGGACAATAATAGACAAGGCCACAACACACAACTTTCACTTGACAGTAACCAAAATGAGTTGTGTTTACTGCCTCACAGCTAAACTATTTCCTTTTTTTTTTTTTTAAAGAGACTTATTGTAACATTTTTAAGCAGTCCTACAATGTGTTCACTCTGAGGTGACAAAGGTTAATGAATTCATTAGTAAAATTAATATGTTCATTACACTAAACAACAGTTTAGGAGAAACTTCAGACACTAGTAAAGCTTCAACAAGTATTAAACAGTTAGCATAAATGTTAACCTGGTTGTCACACATGTTAACTTAAGCAGTTTAATGATTTGTAATTAGCTACACTAGCCATCTGTTATCATCATCGTAGTGGCTAGCAGAAGTAATTACTGCCGGCTGACTGGATGGAATATTGAGTAGTGACAGAGCAGGTTGTGGACACATGGAAACAGATGGGTCGCCTGCTGTGCAGAGCAGCGGGGGAACCGTAGCTGAACTGAGTAGAGAGTCCAGAGTGTGGAGAACTAATCCGAGAACATAAAGAGTGGAATCCAGAGCAGAGCAGAGCTGCAGGCTTTTCGACTTTTAAAGTAACTGGTTAAAAAGTTTCTTATTTCCTTGATCGCAGCTTCAAAATGTAGTCAGTAACTTTATTATAATAAAGTACAATTTATAAAGTTAAACCTTTTAAAGTCAGCAATTTAAAAAAATATTGAAAAGATCCAGGACTGACATAAACTTTCACTATATGTATTTTTAACCTGTGCGACACTGTGGTTTTATCAAACCATCTCTACTCAGAACACTTCATGAATATTTATGATGAGGTTCAAGGGTTCACATCTCCGTGTACCACTTACATTCGTAATTTCCTGAATTACAGTCAACACATCTCCTTCCGTCACATCTCACTGCTCAGATGTTATGTGATTAGGGAGGACATGATGTACCAGCATCTAACTGTTAACACCATGACACGAAAACACAAGCCTACTTTTCAAGGGTCTTAAATAAATAAGCCGAATCTCGGCAATGACTCACGGTGAGTCAGTAGTTTGTTCCATGTATAGCCGAGTAAACCCACATTACAGACGATCAAGGTTCTTCTTTTCACACCTTACACCACAGAATATAAGCAATACTTCTCTCTTTACGTAGGTAACCCAACTGCTGTTACGATAAAGTCATTACTGCAATTATTGAAAAAACAGGGAGAATGCATATTAAGCCTCTAAAGTGACCATGTAATAAACACAGCAGATCATCGGGTTGGCTAACACAAAATGTCCTTGTGCCAATAAATGACATAATCTAAAGGACATTAAACTTGGGCATAAAAGCCTTTCGGTGATTCACTCGTTCCTTCAGTGACGCTGTTCGGTCATCCTGAATGAGATGATCCTCATTGTTGGAAGTTGGCATTTGTGGAAGAACTTTATTACTGTTGAAATGTCAATCTACAGCAGCTGAGAAAGATACGCATTTCTAGAAAAGACCAAACCTAGAAATTTACTACCACATATTAGAAGGGGAACACAAGACCGTATATGTGTACACCATCCTGCTGCTGGAAAGGAAAAAACAAAACAAAAAAAAAAAAAAAAACCTAGAACACCAACTGTACATTAATCCAGAGCTTAAAATAGTCCCTAACAAGTACACAAGTAACTCTTTGAGGAAAGCTGTGTGTCTTTTTTTTTTTTAAAGAAATGAAAATGTGTACATGCAATTAGGTTTTAAATTTTAAATTAGCACCTTATTATTTTTGCTCATCAGATTTATGAACATGAAGGCAGAAAAACACCAGCTTCGCACTTTAGCTTATTTGTTGAGCGCTTTGAAATAACTAACATGCACATTCTGGGAATACATCCTACTTTTGTGGATGGTGCAATCTATGGTAGCCAAAAAGTGTTACACACCCTCACGCTGGTGACTAACCCTGCAGTATTTTTGAAAGGACAACACCTCGAAACAGTTACTCAAGCCTTTTCTAGCTGTTGCAATGCGGGTTTTGTATGATCGAGGCATCGAGCAAAGCATCCAAGGATGAGAATCTGACCTCTTGTGACACACAGTTCATCAAGAGTGTTTTTTCTTCTGTAGTAAAATCATTCTGTCAGCACAACACAGCTGTAATCTTTGGAAAAAGATGACAGACACTGATTTCCAGTTTGACCGTGCTGTTGATCATTTTCATCAATCTGTCCGATTTTTCTGCGTTAACATTCAGCACAGCTATACAGCTATCTGAAAACTGTGATTACTTCACATTAAATAGAGCTGGAGGATTAGCTGAAACATTGTCACATATGAGCCTTGTTGGTTCCTATTGACCTATCAGCAAATGACATCACATTTACTAATGGAAGCTGTGGCTCAGGACCTGGGATGGGCAATTGATTTTTCCTAGGGTCCATGTGAGAAACTGTAACTGTTGCGCTAGTAAGCCAAACTCAATTCTGCTCAATATGAACTTTCTCTCTTTATAAACTGCTACCAGTAAGAATTAATGTTACAATTAGCCCCTAAATGTGACTCCCTGGTAAGATTAACTGCACAAGCTCTGCACAAGAGACAGAGCGGGTCATCTGCTATTCGGAAGGTCATGGTAAAGTTGCGAAAACGTCCTTGGGCAAGGGAGTGAACCCCATACTCCTCCGGATGGCATAGAACGAAGCACTGTGTGAATGGGTGACTAAAGCTTGTAGTAAGGGACGATCGTGGCTCAAGAGACTGGTGGTGGTCAGAGTGTCTGGGAGCCTCGCCTCTGTCAGTGCGCCCCAGGGCAGCTGTGGCTACAATGTAGCTTGCCATCACTAGTGTGTGAATGGGTGGATGACTGAATGTAGTGTAAAGCGCTTTGGGGTCCATAGGGACTAAGTAAAGCTATATACAAATACAGGCCATTTACCATTTACAATAAAAGGCACTTTGAGTGCTCGGTTAGAACCAGTCCATACTCAAATCTTGTGCTACATTAATTGTGTGTGTCAAAGATAGTGTTTTGAGAATTTTTTTTTAAATTTAGATGGTAAGAAACCAACAGACAAACAACTAAAAGGCACTTGAATAAGCCCAAAATGTAACAATGCAATCCACAGGCAGGAAACATAAATATTATTAACAAGTACAAGCACTTTACAACTTAATTTGCTGTCAAAATAAAATACATAGAAGATATTTTGTTTATGACTTTGCTAAATGCTTTTCTTCAATATAGCAGCTGCGTTGTTAAAATACTGTTAGGAAATGACTTTTGTTGGGTCTGGTGAGCAACAGGATAACTGCAAAAGTAATACATTACTTATTCAGAGCCTCTGAAGAGATACGTTTTGTATGTGTTTAATTAGTTTCCAGAACACGCTGCAGTTGAGTTTATCAGATACCATTTTAGACTCTGTATAAATGTGTGAAGTTTCATCTCTGTGAACTTAACAGTTGTGACTGTGGATATGGCAGATTTCCATTCAAAATCTAAAGGCTGGCTCAAAATGTGTTCTTACTAAATTTGTCTTGGCACTGGCAAACAGGATGAAGTGAGCATTATGCAAATGGACAATGCAAACATCCTGTTTTTTATTCTAACTGGCCGTACTCTATTGATAGGTTTAACAGCCCTGTAGAGAAAGTGTGGCAAACAAGTTTAAGTTGCAGATTAATAGCTTGAATGGCTCTGCAATGGCTGTGTTCCGGTTTCACTGTTTATTGGTGGCTAATGACTGAATGTTTTAATGTTTGTGTACTGAACGTGCTACACAGTTTCTTTTGTAAACCAAACCAACCGTGCTGATTGTAATCGGGCTCACGTCTGGCAAAGCTGGTCGAGGACATTTGCACATGCGCAAAAAAACGAACCCACACAAAAACCCGAGCATCACTGCGGCGACTTAACGAAAAACCCGTGCATAAAAAAATGTTTCTTTTTTTAAAAAAACTGAGCTCACTCATGTCAAACGCAACACATCATTGTGATAACTTTGGCTGCCTCAGTAGCATGTGATGCTGAGCCAACTGTTAATTCATCTAGAGCTCACAGACAGCAGACCACCACCACCACTTTCCACTTCATATCCCGTCACAAAGAACCGGAAGCCCCCCGTACTCACCTCCTGACATCGAAAGTCATGATGTTTGCACGTTGGACAGGGGCGTTAAAAAGAAGAAAACTACAAACAACAGGAGACCATACTATCTTCAACGCTACCGGTTGTTCATGGGTACCGGGCTGACGTCAGCTTAGGACGCTTTGCAGAAGCTGATTGGCTGAGATGTACTTCCTGTTCACTATGATTCTTCTTCCTCCGAGTGATGCAGCCGTATTGTAATGGGCCGAAACATGAATGGGAAAACGTTTTTTAAATTAAGAAATAATTAAAAATTAACATTAAGATTAACAAAAGATGAACTTGTGCAATACGATCACATTTTTAAAAATAATTTTATTGACTGAAAACTATAGAGTGTTTTTTTTTTATTTATTTAGTAACGTGAATTTTAAGAGGAAAAGGAATTATGAATTTTATGACAAAAATGGGCAATACAAACTGCTCAAAACTCAAATTTAATCCAGTATTATCCATGTGTTATGCTCTTACTCTTATTTTTCGCTTTCTTTTTTAATATGTGCAGCAAGAGAACAAAAATATTTTAAAAATGTTAAAAAAAAATTATGTACTACTCCAAGTCTCATTCACCTACACATTTTAAAAGTAAATATTTAGCTGACATTCACATACACCCTCACTGCAGTGATGGATGAATTGTGGGTAACTCAGGGTTCAGCATCTTGCCCAATAATACTTTAGTTCATTCTTTGATTTTCCCAATTGGTCTGCACTGATACTTGTGTAGCACTTTTCTGCTCATTTTCTTACAACATGCCTCAATATACAAATTCATACAAGCATTATGTCATCATGAGAACATAGCAAGCCAGGTATTAACCCACCAACCTTCTGATTAGTGGCCGACCAGCTCTACCACCTGTGCCAAATTGCCATAGAGGAAAAGGTTCTCTTCCCCTTTTTTTAAAATAATGCTAACAACTCCTTCTTACCAAGAAATGAAGATTTATAAACATAAAACTCTGCCACCTCAGTGGCTGTATCTAAGGAGGACTCTATCAGAAGGTTGGTGGATGAATCCCTACATTCTCAAAGTATCCTTATGAAAGAATCCTTGGGCAAGATCCACAACACCAAGACGCCCCCAATGCATTTGTGTGTGTGTGTGAATGCTGAAACAACAGCTGTATGAATGTGATTTGGTGAGTGAGACTAGGAAGTGCTTGTAGTGCTAAACTTGAGTAGAAAAGTGTTTTAAAAGTACCAGTCCATAAATTATGAATAGAAAACTATTATACAATTGTACATATGACAGGTAAAGGTAGTTTTGAGTAACTTTTTAGGAGTCCAAACAATAGATTGTTTTAAAGAAAGGTGTTATTTAATAAAAGAACATGGGTTTTTATCATTACTGTTATTCATGTTGTTCTTACTTCTAAAAGTAAGTAAGACACTTTGCCCTTCTCCCCCCCCCTCCCGCCATGGCGAGTAACTACGCACATTTGATCTGGCAGTTTTACATCAGATGCTCTTCTTGACGCAATCCAGGGAGGGTTTTATGTCTTTAGCTGGAATCAAATCAACAACCTTTACGCTTGCCAAGCAGCATGTGTTAACTACTACTTTGCTCGAGGCGTCTATGTGATATAAATCATATTGCCATTCTAATAAAACTAATAGAGGTATTACTGTGCTAACATCTAATCTCCCACGTTGACTCCAAGTACATCAGCTGTGCCTTTTGGCAAGTAAACAAAAGCCTGCACATTATCTGACCAACACAGATTACCCTTCACGTGCAAAAATGAAAAAAAGGTCACCATGAAAGAAAATCAGCTGATGTGTAGTAAAAATAGATTTTTCAAGCAAAACAGCCCTCGGCTAAGCTTTTCCAAGTCTGACAAATGAATGGAGAATATGTGAGTTTTTACAGTAACATTACTTATGAGTTTGGTTCACATCCATTGCGATCATGTACAAATTTCTAGGGGACTAAAATTACACCACAAAACTGAAACTGAGACCTATACGTCAGGCTGGTATGGTTGAGAAATGCATCTGCTGCTCTCCTACCAAAAATCCATCAAATCTATCAGTTAAAGTTTTTTCCACTGTAGGTATTTTCCTTTCCTTTCCTTAACACACACACATATACTCTCATATCAAGAAACAGAATATTTTTGGCTCAAAGAAAAGTGGTCTGTTGTTGAGACACTAGAAGACAGGATAGGCCCTGTGTTTTCCCAGTGATGTCTCAGTGCAGCCCGTAGTGACAATGACAGTAATCAGGCACAGATGTCAGCAAGTGACAGAGCGGTCTGACCACAGGAAATGCCACTTTGTCATCCTCTGTTTCACTTCCCTTTCTGCATGGGAACGCTGGTTGGTTACAGGCTGTTATTATGGGAATGAAAACAAAGCAATGGTTTCAACTACTTACAGTGCTCACTTTTAATATTCAGTTTCACACATACATCAAGCCGTGCTCACAGCAAAGTCCAGCTTTCTGGTCATGATGACCGCAGAGAAATTAGGCACATTCACACCAGTCCTAAACCCATCATCTCCTGGTTTCTGTTTCAATCTCAGCTACTTGTTCAAAGGTCCCCTGAGTCATGGGCTCTTATTCATCCCCTAACTGAATATCTTTACTTTGTACCCAAGTGACAACCACACCCACGCTTCATTTCCTGATCTAGCATGGCTGCAACACAAAAGGCAAAAAAAGAAAAACATTCACATCCTGACATACATAAAAAAAACACCTGACTTTGTAGTATTTCCCACTGTATCCTTTGGGTCTCGTTTTGCAGTGATGACGCATAATACAGCCACTCATGCAGCTTCAAAAGGAGAAAACTATACCAGCTTCACTGTTGCAGATGGTGAAATATGATACTTGGCTTTTGCCAGTAAAACCTGAATTAATATCCGAGAATATTTTGTAAGCCAGTATCACACCAGATATAAGTGATGGTGTGTTTTGTTTTTTGGTTTTTTTTTTTTGGTTTTTTTTTTTTGGGGGGGGGGGGGGCACCTCTTACTTCAAGAAAGTACAAAACTGATTCACAGGGTTGCTTTTGTTTTGTTCTGGCTGTCTGTCTTAACCTCTTAGTCAGGTGTCCCGTTTCTGCCTTAACTATAACGCCTGTTGCTTCATAAGTGGAAGGAAGGCGGATTTGCTGCAAGGACAAAATGTTTGGGTACAGACTGTTTTTGGAGACTGTTTGACCCTACGTCCTTGTGTTGTGTGTAACATTCCTGCTTTGTTGCAAGCTCCTCACAGGCTCACACTCGTGTGAGATGTGACTCATCTCACATGAGTGTGAGGTTAAACCGGCTGGAGAGTTTTTCTGCACTCAACCGTGACTGGTTACCTTCCTCTGCCTCCTTCCGTTCTTAGATAACAAATTCATTTTTTCACCCCTCCTTGCTTGAAGTCAAAGAGGCGCTCAGGAACAGGACAGGTGTGAACTCACCAAGCCTGAAAGTCCACACTCAGTCAGGTTAAAGTCATAATGACATCATGACCTATTTGATAAAACAGTGTGACAATTAAAGAAAAAATGTAAATATGTTAGGTGACCTAATTTTTTTAATAAGCGACTGTTATGGTATCCTAAAGTCCAGTGTTGTAATATCACACATTCACCTCTGCTTGGTAAATGTTTGTTTCACAACCAAACAACCGTGACGTGTGTCTGCTGTTCAGTTTCAAGACAGTAGGGCTAGTCAACAGACACACGGTCTCTAACAACAGTGATCTTCCAGCTTCCTTATTATGAAAGAGAAGTGTTGTCCGTACTGAGTCAGCAAACCACAACAACAAATGAAAAGGGTTTCCCAGAGCTTTTTTTTTTTTGTTTGTTTTGTTTTTTTTTAAAAACATACTCTCATTTTGACTTACACAGTTCATCATGTCCAGTTAGATCACGGATGAAACAAAAGTAGCTGGTCAAGAGATCTCCATCTGCTGTTGCCTTCCTGGCAATCCACTGTTTTGTTTCTAAGCATGTGGAAATTTACTGGACTTCAGATTTCTATATAGTGATTAAGTTTTATGGTTAGCCGTTGCTCTCGGGGCATTGAACACTATGTACCGCTGACTAATAAAAACAATGTGTAAACTTTTATGGCACCCGTGGCAGATATCTATTTATTATCTTGTTATTTGTCAACTCTCAGATGAAGAGGCGAATTTAAAATCTAATTAAGCACTAACATCATGGAAAGGTTTGGCAAATTCCTCTTTTTCCTGACATGCAGATCTTCAAATTAGGACTTTACATGAACCAGAATTAAACAATTAAAAACCTTTAAGACACTGGCAGCGTGCACTGAAATAAACAATCATAAAGCAGCTATTATAAATTACTGCATAGGACAAATAGATGTGTAAACACTTAGAAGGCTGTAAATTGGTGTTAATTGTACTTTTTATTTGGTGAATTAGCAGCCTAATGTATTAAAGTAGAATAGCTTTATAACAGTTTAACGTTGACACACTGAAGAAAGAAAACACATTAGCCGCTAATGATTAAAGTTGGTCAACATCGCGTGCCCGCGTACGTGCAGGACGCATGTACAGAAATGTCCTGCTTGTGCGCGAGCCTTCTTTTGCCCTCGTGCACGCGGTACGGTCGGCGATGACGTTCGCAGAATTGGCAGACATCCAAGAGGGCGGTCCCCTTGACGTCATTGAGCTCTCATTCACAACCACGGGTTTATAAAAGCGGGCTGAAAGGCACTGGCAAGCAGACGCGCTCACTATAACATTTAATTTTTTTTAACTTAAGAAGACAAATAAAAGTCTGGGGCTGCCGAATAGGCTACTCTAAAGAAGAAGAAAGGACCAGTTTTAAGATCGTCTTAAAACTTTTTCATGTTTTTGATTTTTTCTTTTTAAACAAGCTAACCGGAACAAAGGACTCCGCGCTTCAAATAACACTTGGACGAACAACGTTTGTCAAGTCGGCTCAAACTTAAGTTTCGTCTTCCGTCGTAACTTTATGTTTTTGGATTTAACATTTCTCCCCCGCCGTACTACTATGGTCATAATGGAGGTTCCCACTATCGACTGCGCTTCCCTCCGTGGTTTGCTGGAGGGTGAAGTCCTGGGCTGCCTAGTGCTGGACTGTCGCTCTTTTCTATCCTTCAACTCCTCTCACATTTCGGGCTCCACCAACGTGCGCTTCAGCACCATAGTGCGCAGGAGGGCCAGGGGCGGTCTGGGACTTGAACACATCGTCCCCAACGAGGATATCAGGAACCGGCTCCTTTCCGGGGAGTACCAGTCCGTGGTACTCCTCGACGATCGCAGTTTGGACTTAAGCCAAGTGAAGAAAGACGGCACAATGATGCTTGCTGCTACAGCCCTGTGTCGTCACGCCTGCGGTGCCAGTGTTTTTATTCTGAAAGGTAAGAAAACTCAGAGTTTTAAGTAGTTTAAAGAGTTGTTTTACTGTTTCCTGACAACGAGGTCAATAAATGACGATTACACCTGTCACCATAACAGCTGGTGCTTGGAGTAAACGATGTTCCAAAATAGCACCATGAGCAGCTGTCACCTTTTTGGAGAGCTGTATTTAAAAACGTCTTTGTTGAGATGTGTGATCTAACCTTGGTGGTTTCTTTTCTGTCCTTTTTAGGCGGATTTGAAACATTTTCTACAGAGTATCCAGAAATGTGTACCAAACCCTCCCCTCCACAGGGACTTAGTTTGCCTCTAAGCTCCAACCATCCTGACAGTGCTGGTACCAACAGTAGCCCTTGCAATACACCGCTATATGACCAGGTTGGTATTTTATTGTAGTCAAAGATTAAAAAGCAAAAATAATCTCAGTTTCTGTCACTTTCTGTCTGTTGGACTTTTATATTTATGACTGATTTTTTGTTTTTGTTGTGGTTGTCTAGGGCGGTCCAGTGGAGATCTTGCCTTTCCTTTACCTTGGTAGTGCTTACCATGCCTCTAGAAAAGACATGCTGGACATGCTTGGCATCACCGCTCTAATCAATGTGTCTGCCAACTGCCCCAACCACTTTGAGGACTCCTTCCTCTACAAGAGCATCCCTGTCGAGGACAACCACAAAGCTGATATCAGCTCCTTTTTCAATGAGGCGATCGAATTCATCGGTGAGTACATCATCACGTTTACTCTCTTCGCACGCCCTCTCTGCTAAATCAAAGCACCTAGCATAGCTGTTGATGAGGAGAAACACAAACACCAAACCCCCTCCCCCAGATTTAAAAAAAAAAAAGTTCCCTCCAAAATCGACCAGCTGGCTCGGCACAGGCTCCCTGCTCAGGCACAATGCGGTTACATCATTGCAACCTCCCAGCCGTAGAAAATAGGATGCCCCCCCTCCTTTTTTTTTTTTTGATCAATTGCGAAGCAGCAGCTCCAAGCTAGTTTGTGGTGGGTAGACTGGCTGCGCTTGAATAGCTCCCTCCACACTGCTCTTTGTTCTGGCCAAACAAAAGGCAGTTTCTCCTCACTCAATGTCAGTTTTCCTCCCAGATCAATACAGCCAGCAGGGGTTTATCCCCCTTCTTTTGTGCATTCAGTCTGCCTCCTTTGGTAGCGGCCCCCACTGGCTCGCACCCTGCTCCGCCATTTATTGTGTTCCTGTGTTGTAATAAGCACTGGCAAATTTTAATAGAATATCAAAGTGTTGCAAAGACTTTGGTGCTTGTGGTTTCCTGTGACAGCCAGGAGTTCAGCCCTGATACAACCTCGCAGGTGTTTACACTCCACTAACTTTTCTTTCCCTTTCTCTTTCCCGTCTTCAGACTCTGTGAGAAACAAAGGAGGCCGGGTGTTTGTTCACTGTCAAGCCGGTATCTCCCGCTCCGCCACCATTTGCCTCGCCTACCTCATGCGGACCAACCGTGTGAAGCTGGACGAGGCCTTTGAGTTTGTCAAGCAGCGCCGCAGCATCATCTCCCCGAACTTCAGCTTCATGGGTCAGCTCCTGCAGTTCGAGTCCCAGGTCCTGGCCTCGTCGACGTGCTCGTCAGAGGCTGGCAGTCCAGCTATCGGCGGCAGCAGCACAGTATTCAACTTCCCCGTCTCCATCCCCGTGCACACTTCTGCCGGTCAGCTCTCATTCCTCCACAGTCCCATCACCACTTCTCCCAGCTGCTGAAGAAGGGGTTTGTCAGCAGACACTTTGTTTGGACTTTAACGGCAACTCGAGCGTGACTTCACAAAACTGCGCTTCTGATTATTATCCATTTATGGTGATGCTGGTATCGCCTTACAGAATGGGCACCTATTGTTTTCGGGGTCAGATCATTTGGCTATGTGATCTGCTGGTCAAATCTCTGTAGCCTGGCTTTTCATCATTTCAAAGGGATGTTTGAGAACCACCATTTGAGTATTGATGTTTAAACTGAGAAATGTGAAAATTAACCACACTTTTTAACCTGAATTACTTGGGGAAACAACTGACAGGATAGTTGTGTTTAGTCTTATATGGGAAATCTTTTTTTTTTCTCCTCCATGAGGCAACTGCTTCTGATAATCATAATCATTAAGAGAGAGAGGGCTGTAACAGTTGTCTCAGGAATGTTCATTTACCCTCTGATATGTTCATTTGCTTTCTGTACTGGTCAAAGAAAGCAATATTAATCTACTCCCCAACATGGCATGGAAGGTCTCTCCTTCCTTTGAACAATGAATGTATCCCCTTCTTTCTAGGAGTAGATGTGCCAGAAATCTTCATAGTTAGATTTAGAGTTGAACAGGGGGCCGTTTCAAATGCAAATACTTGCCTTACGAGACATCATGAAGCCATGGCGATCCTGATTGGGGAAGCTGACCGTGAAATACCTCATGTATGTGTACTGTGTGCTGCAGCACGAAGATGGACGGAGCCCCGTAAGACTACTAAAATGGGGCCACATAGTCCTCTTTGACTGCATTATGACGTATTTATTAACTAAAGTAATATATTTCTATCTATTTTTGGAAATGTTTCTTTTAATGTTGTTTTTATACAAATGAATAAATCTCATTTGACTTTTTTTAAACATGGTTGCAGTGTTGAATTTTCTTTCCCCCCCCCCCCCCCCCCCCCCCAATCATTTAACACTCATCTCTTCCTTAATGTGAATCATAACAATAATCAAAGATTTCCAGGTCACTAACGCAGGGAATATCAATTCAACAGAAAAATACACACTCCCCAGCCTCTATGTTAGGTACACCTGAACTGCCTAATGCAAATATCTCATCAGCTAAACACATGGCAGCAACTCAGTTGGTAGTAAACAACATGAAGCTATCCACACATCTTCTGATGGCTTCTTACATCCATGTAAACAAGTTCAACTCATGACACAGAGTTTACTGCACTCAAATGCCCTCCACATTCACGGAGTCCAATAAAGCCTCTTTGGAATGATGGTGGAACAAGAGATTTGTATCATAGATACAAACTGTGTGATGCTATCATGCCTGTATGGAGCAAAATCTCAGAGGAATGCTTCCTGCACTTTGATAAATCTATGCCAAGAAAAATGAAGGCAGTTCTGAAGACAAAAAGGATGTCAAACCCACTACTAGCAGTGTGTACCTCATAAAGTATCCAATGACTCTATAACTCATTTATAAACATGTTTGCTTATGTATGAAAGAGCCAGTTTCCCATTCTAGAAAATCAAACTCTACACGTGTGTTTGTGTGTTATCGTTTACATTTATTTCTCTCAAATCATTTAGTCCATTAAAATTTCAACAAATCAAGAGTTAAATATCTTTGCTTTAATAAACCTAACCTAAAATAAAAAGTGTCATTATAAAGTGACTTTTTTAGCTGTAGATAAGTTTGTTTTTCATAGTGTGAAACTACTTTATTTTGGATGAAAAGAACAGTAGAAGAGGAACATTTATATTCCACCTAAACAAAGCTGATGGGAAGTGGTCAACTGCCGTGTTCAAATTATTTTTCTACCACCCTTCCCTGTTTTGTTCCATGTGATGGAATCCTCTATCTTATATCTGCATAAGGATTCGACCAAAATAAGAAGCATGATGTCATGGCGTCAGCCATTGTTCAGGCCACGCTCCCCGTCTATGAACCCCTCTGAGGCCGGGGCAACAGCAGGAGGCTCAAAGAATCAGCTAAGGAGCACCTCCCTCTGCTGCCACAATAGGAGCAGCTGCAAGGCGTTTGGGAAAAGTGTGACAACTAAAGAGCATTCAGGGCTCAGTCAAGCACAGCCCTTGTATCCCCTGCCTCAAACTCAAATGAGGAGGTGGGGACTAAGATAGCCATGAAAGGGAAAGGAATATGTTTGGTTTGCAAATTAGCCAAAACATTGGCTGTAACCCACGGCTGGGGTGTGAGAAAAAGGAGACAAACTTCCTGTGGAGGTGATGATGGTGATGATGACGATAACGACGAGCCCCCTGAAGCCTTCGATACAAACTCACTGTCTGTATTCATTGAAGCCCAGGTTTCGGGGGAGTGTGCACTAATGTCTTATCTAACAGCAATGCAAATGTAGTCTCTGACAACAACCATTACCAGTGACGTGATGGCTCTGCGATCAAAGGCTCATTCATTACCACACCACCACCATCAGGAAAGCGTTGGGGGTTTTTTTGAGAGGGGGGAGACATATGTGAGCCCCTTGCCCTCTCCCCCCATTCCCACAATCACCTCCACACCACACACACACACGCACATCTCCTCCAACAAGCCCCCCACCCCCCGCTTTTGCATCGTTAGAGTTGCCGTTGTAATGTGGGAGGCAGGCAGGAGCGTGTATTTTTGCATGTGTGTGAGTCGTTGTGTGTGATCTGATGCAGATCTCTGGAGAGTGGGGGAAGCAAGGCCCCAGTCAACTGCAAGGTCAGGGACATTAAAGCGCTGTGACTTTTGAGTGTGGGTGAGAGCGATGATTCAAATGTGAGAGCGAGACAATTTAAAAGAGCTTCCAAAACGACACATTTCGTATAAGAATAGAAAGCGCCACCTTGACTATCGTCTTCATTGTCTTTTCACACCCTCTGGTTTTAGCTCGGCATCAGTCGGACAGAACCGGCCATAACGTAATTTGCCATTTCCACTAACTTGCCAGTTGACTCTCCCATTTAGCAGCTGGGCTCTGACTCACCTTCAAAGTCGTTTTAATGATCACAATCCCAAGAAAAAAAGAGAAAAAAGTAGTTATGTAATTTGTCAGACACAGCTGCCATGTTCAAGAAGACACAGAATCCCAGCCCTCCCTATTACATCAGTCAGAGCAGATCACATCAGTGAGACTTGACTGTTGCTTCTACACCACTTGAGAGCGTATGAGTGTATTCATACCTTTAATAAATGACAGTGAAGTCTTTGCAGAAAGCCTATCCGAGTGAGTAACCTATTGGTTAATGTCTTATCATACAAACCTTTAAATTCAGTCAAGTATCGTCTTGATGCATGCTCAATCATGCAGGTATGTAAATCTCCAAAAGTTGATTCTGTTCATCTGGACGTAACGTTTTGTGGGAGAAACGTTTCGTCACTTATCCAAGTGACTTCTTCAGTCTCCGCTGACTGCAGGTTTCCCCAAATCTTATAAACAGTACATTTGCATAATGACTGAAACCAGCCCACTGAAGAAACAATGGGCTGGGAGGTCAGTTCTGCAATCACAGCATTGTAAAATGGTGACAGATGTACCCTTAGGCCCCCTCCTCGATTCAGAGATGGTCTTTCCCTTTTCATGTAAATGGCCTCCTTGACTCTTCGCTCAAACCAGCGTTCCTCCCTGTCCAGGATGTGTACATCCTCATCCTTGAAAGAGTGTCCACTGGCCTGTAGGTGTAAATAGACTGCAGAGTCCTGGCCTGGCCACTTTGCCCAGGGTTGTTTGGTTTCCCCGATGTATAAATCCTGGCAATCCTCCTGGCACTTAACGGCGTACACAATCTTACTCTGTTTGTGTCGGGGGACCCGATCCTTGGGGTGGACCAATTTTTGGCGCAGCGTGTTTTGGGGTTTAAAAGCCACAGAGACCCGGTGTTTAGAAAAAATGCGTCTCAACTGCTCCGATACTCCTGACACATACGGGATCACTACAGGTTTCCTTCTCTTTTGGATCGGCTGGAGCTTTCTTTAGGTGCCTTCCCAGCTTTGACAAAAGTCCAACTGGGCCTTCTTGATGTGCTGCTGTAAGACTGGGGAAACCTGCAGTGAGCTGAGACTGAAGAAGTCACTTGGATGAGTGATGAAACGTTTCTCCCACAAAACGCTACGTCCAGATGAACAGAATCAACTTTTAGAGATTCAGTCAAGTAGTACCCTCTACCCTCACAGCATCATTTGCTGGTTTGCTGGGCTGCTTCTATAGAAGCCAAAGAAATTAAAGTTTATTTTGGTGACATTAAACCATTAAATCTGAATATATACCAAATTTGTGCTGAATATATTAAAC
This sequence comes from Haplochromis burtoni, assembly GCF_018398535.1. NCBI lineage: Eukaryota > Metazoa > Chordata > Actinopteri > Cichliformes > Cichlidae > Haplochromis > Haplochromis burtoni. The sequence goes on from NW_024582371.1 coordinate 1,691,226, forward strand.
CATTTTAGAGACCTCATAGTACCATATCTCCCACATAGAGCACATTGTTCTCAGACTTATTTAAGACTTATTTTGTGGTTCTTAGGATATTTAAAAGTAAAATGCGAGGCAGAGCCTTCAACCCTCAGGACCCCTTTCTTTGGAACCAGCTAGTTTGGATTCAGCAGACAGACACTCTCTACTTCTAAGATCAGGCTTACAACTTCCCTTTCTGATAACGCTTATAGTTAGGGCTGGGTCAGGTGATCCTTAACCCTGCCTTAGTTACACTGCAATAGTCCTAAACTGCTAGGGGCTTTCCGCCAAGCGTTTCTTCTTCACTCACCTTTTTTCACTCTCTGCGTTTATACACCACTCTGCATTGAGTCATTAGCTATTATTAAACCGTGGCTCTCTTCCACAGTGTGTCTTTTGTCCTTTCTTCCTCCCCTCACCCCCCACCAGTCACAGCAGATTTCAGAGAGCTTTCTTCCTGTTAAAGGGAAGTTTTCCCTTCCCACTCTCACCAAATGTTTGCTCATATGGGGTTGTCTGATTGTTGGTGTTTTCTCTGTATTATTGTTCGGCCTTTCCCTTACAATATAAAACGCCTTGAGGTGACTGTTGTTGTGATTTGAGATTTGTTGTGTCATTAATAATACTGAACTGAACTGGATTGAATATTGCTGTGACGCGCTTTGTTGAAGAGAAGGTGACCACAGAGGAAGCCCAAGAGCAAAAGGAGGAACAGAGAAATGCTGGAACATTAGGGGGACTTTGAGATATCCATTAGAGCACTTCTCTTTGGAGTCCACCAGCTACCCTGCTGTTTTTTAGTGCTTTGTAAAGAACATTGTAACTTGTGTTAAAAGGAAGTAAATACATGTATTAAGACCAATCAAACTGCTATGACAAAAATAATATTATTCATCTAATCACCATTTTTCATGTTTGGGGACACAGACATGCCACAGAGTGAAGATACTGGAAACCACAACCTTACCCACATCTTTAGAAGTGACTTTTAGTGTGTCAGGAGTCTGTAACGTGAGTAATTACAGAGTAATTACACTTCTCACTCTTCATCACACCTTTAAACTGGGTTTCGCAAGTGTGTCTTTGTAACAGCCGGCACGCTCACAAAATCCCAAGTGAGAAGATTTACTCCACACATTGATGTCACTGCATAGTATGCACCTGCAGTAAATCAGTAAGAGGATTGCGACTATGACGGGACGGCCTCTGAAACATCCTGTGTCTGAGGCATTGTAATGCCTTGCTCTAATCTTTACGTCAGCGCCCACAGGCCCCATCTGCTGGGTCAAATCTTTTACCGAGACACTGTCGAGGAAAGGCCGCATAAAAGAGGCCAATGTGCCAAACTGGGAAAAAAAAGAAACTGCTTCAATAGCCACTTAATGGACAGAAAGACCCAGCAAGAGGGTGATTTATGTTGTAAAAGCTGCTATGCTTTTTTAAACTTCCAGCATCCGTGACATTCCACATCATAGAGGTCAGACAAGCGGCTGTTGCGTGACAGGAGAGGAGATAAGGTCAGATTCCTGGCATGATAACCAAACACTAAATCAAAGACTTTAAGGACATTATGTATAGCTGCACTGAAGCCAGCAGGACTCCCCTTCCTTTAACTGCTCCTCCTAGAATGTCAGATAAGAGAAGTAAAAGATGTATGCAAGATTTTTTATTATAATAAAACAATTATATGGAATAAACGAGGGTCAAAACATTGCCTCATTTTAAAGTCCCCCATCCAGAAAAATAAATAAAGAAAACCAAATCTGCATATCTGCCAACTTTTAAGCACTTATTAGCACAAAAACTCATCAAACGCAGGCAGGAGGAAGGCACCCATCATTCCACCCTCATTCACCCCACAGGCACTGAACAGAGGCTGTATTTTTCCACTCACTGAAGCGTCGTCAGGTCTGTGTTCACAAGCAGAAATGAGATCCTGTGTTGGTTATTCAAGGAATGCTCGGCATCCTGTCTTCTACGCTGACTGCACTCTGGGTGGATGATGTCACACCCAAAGAACATGTAGGTGTAGATAAGGATCTCAGAGGTGCACGCAGATGTGTTTGCCTGTTAAAAGTATGCCCATATTTCAGATGAGACTTAAGAGAATTTTGAGGCCGGTTGAGTCTTTGCCCATTTGCGAGCAATGAGAAATCTGATGAAAACAAGTCTTTGCTTAAAAACGTGTGCAAGTATTGGAAAGATAAATAAAGCTTTGAGCATTTGGGCAGAATATGGTACTCACTGAATCTAAACCGTGGCCCTCTCATGCATACAAAAGCTGTAGAAGGTCCCACGTGACTGAACTATGAAAACTTAACTGATGATGCAGTTTGCTGGAGGAATAAGAAACTGATTTTCAGTTCCAAGTCAAGTGACAATACTTCATGTGAGGTCATACAGAGTGCTGTAAACAGATCAAAATGTGTTCAGTTTTGTCCTAATAGTTGATCTTAGTCTTTTAATGAGCAACCTAAAAGTTCAGACACAACAAGAAGCATCCCAACTTTAAAGGCAACCTGTGTGTGACGGTATTGTGTAGGAGCAGTACAGCAATTCCTATAAATCCAAATATCAGCTTTCTTCCTATACATTATTTGCAGTTACAGTTATGCTTTCCAGTCATTGTTAAGCTTTTTTTTTTCAATCACGTGTTCCCACATCACACGAGCATGTTTGAAAGTGGTTGCAGATGAACACATGATCTTTGCGTTGTATTAACATGTCCTCTTATTCACTGATGACCTGTTAAAAGCTGTCTTTTGTCATCGGTGGGATCGTCTGTTCAACGACGTTCGTGAATTTGTGTATTCAGGAATTAGTCTGTGATAGTTGACTAAAGGAAGTGAACAAAAAGTATTTTAAAACACAAGTCCAGAGAAGATGCAGAGGGGCTTGTCACACAAATGAAATGAAAGGATACTCAAAAGGAGTTCTGATTCTCACTGAGTGTGTGCTCATTGGGTGTGAGCGCCATCTTGAGGAAAACACTGCGTGTTTCACCACTAAGACACGCAACCTGTAACTGGACTAAACAGAACGTAGGAGCGTACGAGTTTTTGCCTTCAGCATAAAAGTCATATTTTCATTTTGAAAAGGGACCACAGAGGTTTTAAAATGATCAGTGTGGGTGTAGAAAATCAATAACCCACTGTCTAACACAGATGTGGCATTCATGAGTCTAACCTGGGGATTCACACTAACATGACATCATTGTCATTATGCAATTTTTTAAATTTTTACTTTCATTATTCAAATTGAAGTTAAAATTCGGAAAATACCCCTGAGCCCCACAGACAGAAAGTGCTGAAGTAAGCTGGATAAAGCAAGAGACAGACTGAACTGCTATAGGTCCAACTCAAGACATTTCCATTCAAACTGTAGACTTTTGAGCAGTTAATGAGTAACTGTGCTGTAAGACTGCTGATGAAGGGCAATGTGACCACTTCAGTAATCTGTATTGGGTAGAGTTAATGATCAACTAGAAATGAAACATTGATATCTTAAGGTTAAAATAGGAAAAGGTAACAACACAGAAGATTAAACAGAAGCCTAATATGCATTTTTTAAATAAAAAACACACCAAATTGATTAGGAATTTTGAAAACATGGATTATTTGTAATTGGTATCATTTACACATTCTGATTCTGATTCTGACATGTATATACGTTTAGTAGGAATCACTCCTGTGTCCTAATGGCAAGTTTAGCAAGTTATATGTTTGTTATAAGTATTACTATAGGCAATCCAATACAAAAATCTACCAAAATATAAAGATATAACAGAGTGATGTATAATACTTTATAACGGGAAATAGAACGGAGAAATCTTTGTTTAACTACAATAGAAAAAAATATCAGAGAGTCTGGTGGAAAACTGATTAATAGGAAAAATATATCAGAATCTTTAGTTTGAGAAATTATATTTGCCACATGAGATGTGGAACAGCTGGCACATTCATAAGCCCTTGGAAGTCTAACTCAAGTGATAACCCTACCTTAATGATAGATTTTGTCCCGTCTTCCTGCCCTCACTACCAACCAGATACGGCAGATTTCTGCCCCTCCACGAGCCTGGTTCTGCGGGAGATTTCTTCCTGTTAAAGGAAAGTTTTTCTTCACCACTCTCACACTTTAGGGGATTGTCTGATTGTTGGGGTTTTCTCTGTATTATTGTAGGAACGTTACCTTACAATACAAAGCGCCTTGAGGCTACTGCAGTTGTGATGGGGCATTATAAATAACACTGAATTGGACTGAACTGAACTGAATTGAAAGGCAGAAAGGCAAAGCTAAGTTTTTGATGTTTTTCAGTAACATCAGGGGTGTAATGTTACATTGTGAGCTGCATACAGCCCACTTTAATCTTGAGTGGGCCAAACCAGCAAAAATCCTCTTTCTGTCAGTGTAAAGTTGCTTAATTACACATTTATTCCTCTTTATTATATAAAAAAATTAGTTTTAATAGTACTTTTCAGTTTTTCTACAGGATAGATAAATACTGCGATAGCAAATAAGTAAACTGTTGTTTATCTATTGGGTACTTTGGTGTAGTAATGACAAGATCGTTCTCAATAGGAAAAGCTGTAAAACCCATTGAAATACAGTTAAAGGTAAAACATCTGTGCACTCATTCACGTTTTCCAAAGCTGTCTATGCTGGGTCTATTCTGGCCCCCAGGCCTTGTGTTTTACCACCCTGACTTAAAGTCATCATTTTCTGTGTTGCTAACAGTTTAACAAAAATAATTTAAAATAATTTTTAACTCTAATAAAATACTATATATTATAAAAACAAAATCAATATAAAACCAACAAAAAATGGAAACAGTTAAGATAGGAATAGGGAAATTTGGACCAAATAGAGCCCCACTTATTTAGACCCACAACTTCACACAGATGACCTCACCCAGATGTCAGTGAACTTCCCCTAATAGAAAGAAAAGAAAAACACACTGGCAAAACAATAACAGGATGCAGAATGATACACAACAGAAGGCAGTCAGTCCATTTCGCGGCACAGTGTCATACCATGTGTCTGTCGCTTGACAGGACCCAGTTTATTTCCATAGCAGGACACCAGCCCAAAGCACAACTTCAAACTATGTAAGGACTCTTTGGAGAAGAAGTAGGTCAGCTGGTGTTCTTCAAAGTGAGAGGTCAGCAGTGACATTACTGGAGCTCAGCAGCTTGTTCGTATGATATATAAACAAAGTTTGATGGAAAAAATAATGTATTGACTATCGGCTCACTGATTTATTGATGAAAAAAGTAAATTCTAAATTGACTTGTTCTTATATAGCACTTTTTACTTGAGCACTTAAAGCCTTTTATAAAACATGCCTCCTTCACTCAGTTAGTCAGTATCTTGCCCAAGGATACTTTGGCATGCAGACTGCAGCAGCCAGGAATATAACCACCAACCTTCCAGTTAGTGGAATAGCCCCCCCCCCCCCAAAAAAAAAATGTAATACAGGAAAAACAGTTCGCTTAGCTAACAGAAACCCGTGAGCTTTCAGCTTTCATACATGGCTTTCAGGTTTGACGATAAATGCTGTTGGGGTCCTTGTAGCCTTTACCTACTTACTAGGCCTTCTTTACCTTGGCAGGAGTTACAGACAACATTGACAATTAAGCTCAAATTTTCGCATTTACTCCTCATTTCTTCTGCTTTTACATATTTAAAAATCCCTCACCATGGCAGCTTTGTTTAACAAAGTATTAAACAAACTTGAAGTCCAGTATCATAGCAAAACCAGAGAACACTTCTAACATGTTATAAATCCACTGAATCTAGTTTTCCATTATTTGCCCTTTGGCAGAGCTGCTTTTGAAAACAAATAATTTTCCCTCCAAACATTAACACTGTCTCGCGCCCACCTTTCAAGGTCGGGGTTACTGCGCACGCCCACTTCCCTCTTTTAGAAACTGCCGTTTGGGCTGCAAAAGAAAAAAAAAACAGAAGAAGAAAAAAAAGCCTCCCTACCACGTGTGTATAGCTAACGGTCCGCGCGCGCATACTCACACACCTTCCGCACGTGCTAACGTCCTTCCCTTCCCGGCTGGGATTTTATTGGACCAAATAAAGAGACAGCTAAAGCCACGTGGCTGTGTTTACTCCCTTCAAATTTCTGGCGGGATGGTTTTAGCAATAAAAGAAGCAGACTTTCACTATCCCGCCAGTCTGCAGAGACTGTACACGACAAGAGAAGCTCTGTAGTGATAAATGTGAAGTGTTGTTTTCTGGGGGAGACAACATGGGAAATAACCACTCTTCAAACTTGAGCATTCCCTCTGGCTTGTTTGGTTTGCCCCTCTCCAGCAGAGAAAAGAAGCTGAGCTGCAGCACAGAGGGTAAGCCTTACACTTTATTTCTCTGTGTGTATCATTTCAATCTGTTAAATCTTAGTTAAAAAAACAAAACAAAAACAAAAAACATCTGTGGCTGCTCCCTTAGCCATGAGCAGGGGCGTTTTCAGGATTTTTGGAATGGGGTGTCACAGGGGAGATCAAGAGCACAGCAGAGGTACTGCAAAGGAATTTGATGTAGAAACTGGCTTAAAAAGACATGACTTACAGACTCATCTATGGCTCTGGTTCTTGTTACAGAACCAGGACAAAGTGGTTATTATGTGACAATGTGATGATTATTATTAGTACTGCCAAAGTGTGGGCCAGTGCCCCCTGGTGGGTTGTGAGGGTACTGCAGGTGGGCAACAGTAGTAACAAAAATTCAGTTTGAAGTTACTGACAAGTTTGTACAGTTGCATATTTATATACATTTATTTATATAAAAAAGTAAATTTAAACCCATAATAGGAGGAAGTAAGGTTGTGATAGTACTCTGACCTAAATTTACTGAACCATAATGAAGTTTGTGTCCCAGTGGAAGGTGGGTCACACGTTGGCCTTATCTGTTTGTGTATGACTGGATAGCATTAAAAATTTGCATTCAAAAACCTGTTGTTTTTTATGTATATTCAACAAAAATTTCAAGGAAATGTATCACTTTCTCTTGAATTTTGATTAGAGTTTTTAGGTGGGCCTAAAAACTAGTACTCAGAATCAGAATCAGAAT
>NW_024582371.1:1699555-1772742 GCF_018398535.1 Haplochromis burtoni
TATGCAAACTGCAGGGGGTCCAGGAGGGGGGCGGTGAGGGTCTTGAGATGGGAGAGAATGTTGAATGACTTTTCATAATCTTATTCATGATATAACTGGATCGTTATTATTGCTGTTATTATATAATTGTTGTAGCTTTAGCTATAATAATACAATTACTTTACAAAATAATAGGCAACTAAAGTGTTAAACTAAATAATATTGAGTACAATGAGTAAAAACTGCATCTGAAATATAATGGAGTAAAAGCAGAAAGCAGAATAACATGGAACTACTTAGTTAAAGTAGAAGAATATTCAACCTGAATAAATGCACTCAGTTACATCCCTACTAGCCCTATCCATGTGCTCATCTAATGGTGTTTAATTGTAAGATATAATAGCAGTACTTTAGATATAAGTAGTGCTTTAGTTCATATATCATATCTTTAGTGGGGGGCATCAGTTATGGGTTAGGTGGCACTGGTCCTCCCCACGCCTCTCTTTTGGACACGCCTCTGTTCACCAGCATGTTTTGATTTGGCAGGTCTTTAGACCACATGACCTTCCTGACACAACCATTTGTGTCTCCTACTGGGATCGTACTAGGAATGTTTCATGTGTTAGGTGAATGTATAAACCACCATACAATGGAGCCTTAATGAATGCAGGGTTATTCATAGCACCACACGCAATTGTCCCACAATAATATGAATTCCAGTCATGTTTTCTGGCTCTTTTTCATATACTTTTAACATTAAACTTTGTACTTTCACATAAAACAAAAAAACAACACATTTTGTAGCTGAAACCCTTCTCCAGTGTCTTAGCCGTTTTCCCCACACCCTAATCAAACTAAACTTCTGTATTTGCTTTTTCAGACAGACAGGAAATGCCTGTTGCTCATATTGTTGCTATATTGAGGTCCATGTGGGCTGAGAGAGGTTAAAAGAGGCCACTTCATAGCTTCCCCAACACCCCCGAGGGGCTGATGAGAAACACACAAAAAAGCTTGTGAGAACAGACAAGGAAGTGACTGGTGGAGAACTAATGTAATCTCGAAGCAAGGAAAATATACAAACTGACTGTGTTTTCAAATTTTTGGTCCCACTATTGTTTCTTTCTTTTTCCTGTATTTATTTATGCCTCTATACATCTACACAGTTTTTTTTATTTATTTTATTTTCAATAGACATTGGCATCTTTTTTCTCTTTAATCACGTACATATAAACATTCTGTACTTGCTATGATCGCAAAGGAATACGTTTTAGAAATGCGCATATGCGCCGCTAGGTGGTGCCATTGTATCATATTGATATCGCTCTATGGAGGGACCCTATTAGAGGGATCAGCACTTTAGGATTGAACTGGCAAGTCGAAGTATGACTTCATTGGACTTTTGTGGACAAGCTGAACTACATCTTTCATCAGAGTCTTTCCCTGGATTAAGTCGCAGCACTGGACAGAAACACTTGTTTCTATTTAAGCATCCATTGTTCATTCTATGAAGCAGCTGCATGCTTATTCTGTAATGTAGTGCAAGTAGATCCTTATGTCTTTTTGCTTCAGGCAACAAATGTGACTGTCTAGTGACCGCTCATTGGGTTTTTCCTATATTTAAAAGCTTCACAGAACAAGAGGGTTTCTCTTTATAGGACTAATGGTACTTTTAAAGCATTTAAATCAGCAGAAGACCTGATAGCATCGGCCAGGCTGGTGTTTCAAATTACAATGAGGCGGAGGAGAGAAGTGGTTGTAGAAAAAAAAGAGCAGAATTTGATTTGTTGTCTTCAGATCTCATGCATGTTTAGGTTGCATGCTGTATGTGTTACAGATTGCCTGCATTTTATATGAATATCAAAATAAGAATGTCCTTTGTGTGAACTTGTTCATTTCCCTCATTCATAACAAAGCTCTTGGGTGGCAAAGAGGGATTCAGTTAAACATTAAGCAGCGCTGACTTTATTTATGACCACTCGGCTGTGCGTGCGCCTGTGACAGAGAGAGGCAAAAGAAGAAAGAATATGAAAGACATTATCATTTCGGCAGTAATATTCGGTGCATATATATCACCTATTAATCATCTTCATTGATGGGAAGTCACGCTGTAAGCAGTCGCCATACATTTTTAATACTGATTTCAATTTTATAAATAGGTCCAGTCAGTTGGTTAGAGCTAATCCGTTTGCGGCTGTTCAGAGCAGTTCCCGGCTCTCATGCTGTGTGGTCTGTTTTCTGTTAAAACACTGGCAGCAAACCCCAGATCTCCCTTATCGCAGCCTCAGCTTCCTCCTCCAAAGGTCAAATTCAATTATCTTTCCACTTTATTTTGCTCCTTGTCTTGTCTCTTCACTTCCAAACAGGGGAGAAGGTTTGGCTACCTTCTGAACCGTGTGCTGGGATGGCTCCATAAATCTTGGGGTGAAAGCCTAATTTCAAGTACTGCGTTAAAGGGCCTACACTGTAGAAGGGGTTTGCATTTATACTTGCACGCTTATGAGTCAAGGTGTTGGCAAAACGTAAAAAATGATTGAATCTAAACTTGGATTGTGAGAGCTGCAGAAAGGAGAAAAACATCATAGATCTGCTTTTTTTGCAAAGCGCTACACAACAATGCACCAACATGGATGCATACCTCGTCGAGGCAGAGTCCAAGCAGACTTAAAAAAAAGTATAATAAGGATTGCTTGTCCTTGATGTCCATAGCTGTCTGCCCACCAGCACGCTATAATTCTGCCTTTCACCCTGAAGTATGCATTTGTTGTTGGTGCATTGTGGTGTAATGTCTCATGGATGAGTCTTGGCAGTCACAAAAACATCAACAGGACTTGAGCCTCACTTTCACACTGTGATGATGGACTCTATGTCTCTCTATGACCTAAGTGTAACACTGCATAATACGTGGAAGTGCCTGAAAATGCTATCATACAGACAAAAGGATTTTGTTGTGCAACTTGTAGGCTAGCCTTGGAAAAGGGCTGGTACTGTGGATCTCTGTCTTATCAATAAAACATAGAGAAAAGCAGAAGAAGCTGCACTCTAATTGATAACAGACACACAGTAATTATGTCTCTTGTTGTTGCTAATCCCCTGGGATATTAGATATACTTTAGGAAAGGAAGTTCTCATATTTACAAGCTCCAAAAATAGCCCTGTCATCCAGCACTCTCAGTATATCAGTGTCCTGTCTGAAGCAGGGGCCCTGCAGAAGTTTCCCACACGTGTCACATGAACGATGTCATGACGAGAGAGCGAGGGAGAGAAAAAGAGGGTCATGGAGTAGGAAAGGAAAGAGGGGTTGCTTTAAGGAGAGATAAGAAAAATAACAAGTCCAAAAAAGCCCACCAAATGATGCTAGAAGGGGAGGGGGGTTACGATAAAGGGTGTGGCTGGTGATTGACCCATTGGCTGCAGAGAGAGAACAGGAAAAGGGGAACAGATGGGCGGAAGCACTCAGCAGTGTAGAAGTGTTATAGGGGAACAGAGCGTCTGTGAAATTGACTCGGTTTTCCTGCTTCAAATAAAAGTTTACGCATTGGGGTTTTCTGGCACCCACAACTTCGTCTTTCCTCTCCTGGATAAAATAAGAACAAATTCCAGAGCTGCAGTCTTTACCTGTTACTTGGCCCTGTTGTTTACCTGAAAATTTTAACTGCATACTGTACATTGTAACATCTCACAAGGTCCTGGACATGATATCCTCTTACAGAGTTCCCGCTGGTGCGTGCCTTTCCACGGCAGTTGTCTTTGATGTCTGACATGCAGTTTGTCTTTGGAGTTGGGCTTGCGGATAGCAGCTAGTGTCCAGTTCAGCACATTCCAGCTTTGCTAGATTTTTATGACAGTTGAATTAACAGCTACATTTGAATGTCAGATGCTGGCCACCTTTATATGATTTAGAGAAAAGAACATCGAAAATATTTTGTACGGGGGGGAAAAAAATCCACACGTTAGTCATGAAATCTACAAAAACACAAGATATGAGTAGCTAAATTGTATATATCAAGATTTCATCAGTTTCTCCAAATATTTTTGTTCAAAACCATGAGTTTACTTTGAATAAATCAAAGCGGTCCTTTACTTTCACTCTGAAGTTTAGAAAGTTCATCATTCATCTGTCTTATTTTGCGATTAGAAACAAACAAAAAAGTAATTCTCACAAAAAAAATAATCATTCTTGCACTTCTATGTGAGAAAGGTGTTTATTTTGGCATTGAAGTCTGATTGGGTCAACCAAAACAAGATGATCTGAATCGCAGGAAAACTTTGGCTGCCTATTTGTCTTAGCGTCATGTTTGAACTACAGTCACAGTTTTGCAAATCTGTCGAGGAGCAATGTTTCACCACATACATCGTTTATTTTTCTTCTGCTTTGTCTGGAGAGACAGTGATAAGATGCAGATACCCGGCTAGCCAGTATAATTTTCTGTCTTCATATTTCCTGAAAAATTCTCTCTGTTTGTAGAGTATCAAATATATAGTTGTAAGAGAAACCTCTGTATAAACACCTGAATCACATAACAAGAGGGGTGCCATGATTTTTGTGTCATTTGCTGACTGATTTGATCATTTTTTATGGACTCACCATCACTGATCTGTTATGCTGTGCATCTCACTCGTTGATCTTGAAGTTATATCTCAAGCAGCAGGAAAGAAAACAGCCTAAATGTGCTCAGTGAAGTGCATCCGTCCCAAACAGCATGGTTGCTAGCAGAAGAGTCAGTACGCACACCTTAGCTTCAAGCTGCACCATGGGAACTAGGGATGGATGAAAGCTGTTTCCCTGGAGACCTGGACAATACGGGACCTGCTCTGTAATTAGCTACACCCACCCGAGTCAGCAGCGAGGCAGGGAGCATGCCTCAGCTCAAGATGTTTCTCTGACTACATGCTGCTTTGTTTTAAAATAGTGGGGGGAAAAAAACATGCAACGAGGCAATAGGGTAAAAGACAAGGACATAGCAGCAGGAAAGGAAGCAAAATGGGCAGCTAAGATTACAGGTAAAATATATAAAAATGTGCTAAAATTGTTACTTTTATTGAAAGCAGAATGATGTGATTCTCCATTGGACTTTAAACAAAGACTTGTCATGGACTGTATATAGACGTTAACACAGCAACTGCAATGTGACCAAATGGTTGCAATGTCGTAGTTTGAAGACTTTATCATGAGTCATTTGAAGACTGTCAATATTTTGTTGTTATAGAGCCAAATGTGACCATATTTGGACCGGAATGTGGACTTCTAAGTTATTTGCTCTTTAATGCTAGCAAAAGCATTAGCCTGATAGCATTAGCCTCACATAGACAAAGAGATGTGCTAGATAAGTAACATACAAGTAAAATGAAAATAAAATTGGACTCTCTGTTCATCTTATCAGATGATTCCTTTAAATCATGCTTTGGTCTTGTAACTGTAAGCATGTTTATTTATACTTTATGGAGATTGACTCAGTTTTGGAGTAAGCCTCAAGTGGCAATTTCAGGAACTGCACTTTTTGGCACTGGTTTCCATTTTTCCTCACCAGAGGTCTCTGCTTGATGCTGCCATCCACTAAACATGTTAATGATATTAAATTTGCTAATTAAACTTTACCGTTAAAGTAAAGATGTGCTAGTTGGCATGATATGTGTTATAAGACAAACTCTGGCCTCTTCATTTACGGGTCAGTGAGCAGAGCTGCGGGCCTTCAAACTGGCCTAGATACCAAAAAGAACAGCACGTTGTTACTGAACCTCTGGTGCTGCTAGTGGCTTGAATTTCTTTTATGACAGTTGACACGAGTGACTCATGCACCCAGAACTAGGGAAGGAGAGGCCTGACTTATGTGCCCCCTGGAGTTTCATTTATATGTCCTTCATGGTGCACAGTCCAGTGGAGAACAAAAACTGCTTTGTGTTAGAGCCTCTGTTTTAGTTTGCTCAGATGTTTTTGATCGGGGATAATTTTTTTTGGGAGGTGGTTAGAATACACAAACTGTGGTGAAATCACAAAAATAATAGGCATCTATCATCAGCCATAAGGTGAACCCAGAGGGAGTTTTACTATTTTGATAACATTTAAAGCTCAGGCGCCGATAAATTAGGCATTGACCGGAGCAACAAAGTAGCTTCTACGACTTTTGACATGTGCAGAACACTGTATTTTTTTCTGCCTTGTATGGGAAATTTTCAGCAGAACAGTCCTGCGTATCACTCCTAACCCCCAAGAGAGGGCCAGAGAAGGGGCAATTAGTAGAAAAACAGGAAAGCTAGAGTTACAGGGAGGTTACCCTACATGCAGCTTATGTCTGTCATACTGTCTCTGGCTACAAACTGCAGAGCAATGGAAAGAGATGAGTGCTGAATGGAAATATGCATTTATGTAATGCAGTAGCTGTCTGCTCCTCCATATGCCCCTCTCCTTTTGGACTGTGAGACAAATCAGGTGGACCTTAATGGTCAAAGAAACGCAATTCCAGTAAGCTGAGATGCAGTGCCAAATGTCAATAAAAAAAGAATGCAGTGATTTCCAAGGAAAAAAAAACATAAGCCCACTTTTAAAATTCACAATAAAACACTTATAAAATGTTTAAACTTAGAACAGTTACTATTTTAAGAAAACAACAAGGTCATTTTCTATTCATGGCAGCAATATGTCTCAAACAAGTTGGGAGAGGGCCATGTTTACAACTGTATAGGATCTCCTCTTCTTTTAATAACTGTCTGTCATCTGGGAAGTGAGGAGATCAGCTGCTCGACTTTTGTGAGAGGAATGTTGTCCCATTCTTGTCTAACATAGGATTCTAGCTGCTCGCTGCTCCTGGGTCTTGTTGGTCGTATTTTTTGTTTCATGATGGGTCAAATGTTTTCAGCTGGTGAAAGGTGTGGACTGTTGGCAGGCCACTTCAGTACCCGGACTCTTCTACTATAAAGCCATGCTGTTGTAATAGGGGCAGTGTGAGGTTTGGCATTGTCTTGCTGAAATATGTAAGGACTTCCCTGAAAAAGATGGAAGCATATGTTGCTCTATGACTTGTACTTGTGCCTTTCAGCATTGATGGTGCCTTTCCAGATGTGCCAGCTGCCAATTCCATAGGCACTGATTTCCCTTTATAGCAGAGATACAGGCGTTTGAACTGAGCACTGATAACAACAATTTCAAATTCGAGTCTTCTAACCACGGATCGGTTTTCCAGTTTGCCACAGTCCATTTTAACTTCGTTTACGTACGGCTTCGTATGTATCTCTTTGCATTGCCTGGAAAACTGGGTTCACAGGCAGTGACTTCCATGACGGAGTGCTTTCATCCCTCTTTTCAATGCAGTGCCATCTGAGGTCCCGAAGATCACGGGCACCCAGTACCGATTTTCAGCCTTGTCCATTCCGCACAGAGATTTCTCCAGATTTTCTGAATCTTTTGAAGATATTTGACAATACACGATGAGATATTCTTTGCAATTTTATGTTCTGGGACATTATTCTGAAACTGTTGGACATTTTGTTCTTTGCAAATTGGTGAACATCTGCACATCTGCCTCACTAACACTCTGTTTTATACCTAATTGTGTCACTGACCTGTTGCCAATTAACCTAATTAGTTGTAAAAATGTTCTCCAGCTGTTTGTTTTTAGTACCACTTACTTTTACAGCCTTTCGTTGCCTTGTCCCAAGTTTTCTGAGACGTGTTGCTGGCATCAGATTCTACCAGACATGAAATTTTTCTTATTTTTCTTAAAATGAAATCGGACTCATAGCAGTTTATTAATCCCACCGGGGGTAAATTGTTTTGTTGCAGGCATTAAAATGTAAACACAAAAAATAGAAAATGTAGACTCATAAGTCCAACTAAGGCACTCAAAGCATAGTTTTAGATTAGATATTCCAAAGTTAAAGAATACAATGTACAACAGTATAAACAAGATAATGTAAGTGAAAATAGTCCAGCCACAGTTTGGACGTAGCTTCTGGTGAATGTCCTCCTGTGGCTGTCCAGCGTGAGATGTTCCAGTATCGACAGTAACCCCTACCAGAGAGTCAGACTTCACAGCCACAACGTTACTGGCCTTGCAGATCAGTTTATTGAGTCTGTTGATATGCGCTACTGTCAATCTGCTGCCCCAGCGCACCAAAGCACATAGGATGGCACTGGACACCACAAGAAATCCTGAGCAGATGGCAAAGGACCTCAGTCGTCTCAGAAAGTAGAGACAGCTTTGGCCCTTCTTGTAGAGACTCCATGGAGGAATATAGGGGTCACTGGTGTTCTGGTCGTCCTCATGTCCACAACCTTAGCCCCTTCATCTTTTTTATCAGTTTTAACATTTCATATCTTTTCTATTTTCTGTTATGAATAAATTGAGAGTTTATGAGGTTTGCAGATCATTGCATTCTGTTTTTATTTGCGTCTTACCCAGTATCCCACCATTTTCAGGATTGGGTTTGACGGCTGCTGGCTGTTGTTCCTGTGTCTTTTGTTTTGTTTTTGACTTCATAGAAACTTTTTTTCTCGAACTGAGAGCTTAGCCAGGTTTGTTGCTGAACCTGGGCTTAGATCTCATGTACACTGTGACCGACATGGTAATAATAGCAAAAGTATTTTGTGTCATAACCTCAGGGTCTGCCCTCGGTCATCGAGCCCTTTGTGGTCAAGGTTACTGGGGGAGCGGTTTGCAAACAAATGAAAGGAAATATCCAGCTCTAACTGTAACACACGAGCCTGTATGTCTCCTATAAAGTCCACATTATTCTGTCATGTCATTTAAAGCTTACCAGCACACTTCAATGCTTCACAAACTGAACGCTCCACTTTTCAGGAACATTAACTTTAATAAAATGCTGCTCCGGCTTTAGCGAGACATTATATTACATGATCAACACATGAAAGGGAAACTACATAAAGGCATGGATTAAAATGGCAAAATGGTTGTAGCTGAAAAGTCCCTAAACTTGGCTGCTCAGCGGTTTAGTTCCCCTCAAACCACTTGAGTTTCTCTAATGAGATTGTGAATTCTTTTCAGCTGAATAGTTGAGAGTGAATCAATTTAGAGGTTCGAATTTGGGACCCGGAAGGCAAATTCTGACAAGCCTTAAATTGCTTGGGAGGTAGTTTGCTTTTGAACAGTGTCATAAACTCTAATGATGTTAAGAGGCTTAATTGGAATTTTCTTAAATATAGCTTTGTTGTTTAATACAGACCACAAGAATTCACTGCCTCACTTTTGTAGCCCTCACAGGATTAATGTGAATATGGCACGGGACTTTACACAACTGCGGTGCAGCAGTGGAAGGCTGCGGGTTGACAACATCTACCCGGCCTTTCAAAATATGATCCCTTAAAAATATATTTACGCTGCGGTGAGACCGGGTTGGTTATAAACGCACATATTTACACAGACCTCTGTTTATTGGGGCATTATTTACTTTTAATCTTCACGAGATCCCGTTTTATTTTTCACCGTTCTTCAACAATGATTAAAAATATATGGCTTTAGCTCGTAAATTTTAGTGCTCGACAAAAACATCTCTTTCTGGAGCATGCCTACAAGACTGTGTGGAGTGAGCCTGTGGCTGTTTGTGTGGAGTCATGTTAAAGATGACAAAGACCTTGACCCAGGCATCAATAAGCCTTCCTATTCCTCTTTAGACTGGAGACCAGTCTGAGATCCGATGAGCCCTCTGACAACTGTAGTTTTCCACTACATCAAATAAGCTACAGTCTAGTAGATTAAAAGATGAATGCATAAGGAACACATTAAGATTATATGTCTACGCAACACAGTGTGTGTGCTTTTGAAGACTTCTCCAACTTATACCGTAATGGAAATTTTTTGTAAGGGTATGAATTTCGCATTAGGCAATACCTTAATTCGACCACCGTCTTGAGCCACACCTGAATCTGAAGACAGTGTGCGAGAGGCTAGAAGACGTTCTCGGCCAAGAGTATTTCCTGCATCTCTGGTGGTGCATCCGCTCCTCATCCCAGAGAACATCGAGACAATAGAACAGATGGAGGAAGAAGACTGTCTGTGCATCTGGTTAAATGCATTGAAAGGACATTTTTAGCAAGCCTCCCACTGACAGTGAGGCCTGAAACAACATGGAGGAGCCATGACACAGCTTCATGTTTCACTACCAGAAATTAAAATTTAGTAAGATGTAGCAAATTTTTGTGCATCTAAAATGCTGAATAACATCAGATTTTGTTTTTCTCTCAGTGCCGCCTTGCTTCTGCTTCCATTGTCAGAGTAGCAGAGGTCATTTAAAGCTAGGGCCTGATATGTTACATAATGTCATGATTTAGACTCCCTCAATGAAAATTGAATCAGGAAATCCCCCCCATACCACAGTTACTATGTCCTTTACCATTATTAACATTACTGTGTCATCCACTCTTCACTTCCAGCTGTGGATTTCAGCCATGTGTAGCCCACCTTTCAAGATTTGCATTCCTTTAACTGTCATCTTTCACCCCTTTCTTCATATATATGTATAATTAGGTTTTAGTTTTTTAAAATTATATATAGATAACATCATTTTTAAAAAGCTCAGATTGTCAAACGACTGCATTACACTGCATCATCTTCTCAATTTACACCACTCGTCAGTGATTCACTACCAGTGGTGTTTTTAATTTACTGAAATGTGAAATTGCAAAAGTGAAACCAAGCATTTTGTCTTCTTGAAACTACCACAGCATTCAGTCTTATGATCTGAGGATTTTGCAAATTAAAACAGTCTGTGAGGGCACCAAGCACATGGCAAGAACTCCTCCTAAAATGGCTCCAATTAAAGGCAAATGCTGCACAGTTGCTTTGATTTATAAAACAAAACAAAAAACTGTATCTTTCTTCTTTTTTTTTTTAAACGTTGAGTGTTTCATCATCTACGTGAGAGGCTTTTTACTGACACAATGGCCTTGGCAATAGTTGAACTCTTACTGCGTTTTTTGAAAAGCAGGTGCTTGACTCCAGTGGCCCGTTAAGAGTCGACCTAATGAAAAGACAGGAGGACACATTGGAAACAGATGTGAATGCACCGTAGTAGAAAACAGTGCACAAAAACAAAAAAGGTGACCAGAAAAACATTGTTGTATGAATGCGGCTTATTGTGCTGGCCCATGTGTGTTTGATGGAGATGGTTGTGTTCACATTGAAGGTGGGTATGACTCACTTCATCCATTAGATCAGTGGCTGGGGTTTGGACAGCAGCCCTCCCCCTGATACTGAGACCACCACACACAAACCTTCCCAAACAGCCATCTGCTCAGCATTTCTACACATGCCTTTGAATCTTTAAAGAGATTTAAAATACTGCAAACGTAACACTTTGCTGTCCAAGGACCAGTCACTGCGCTGCTCTGCATGGCAGCAGTCGCGCTGCCGCGGGCCAAGTTTCCTTGAGCAAACGAGGCATGTCTGCCCTCCTCCTCTGGAAACAACTTGATTCGCTGTAGGAGCCATTGATATCACTGCACTACACATGCTTAATATCCCAAAGGGGGACCGTATGCATTATTATGTATTTTAGACCACACCGTTGCTCTAAAGATGCAGCTTTTCCTCTGGACTGTATGTCGCTTCAGCTGGCTTTGCTGGTGTTTTCCGCTCTGGATTAATCCACGTTCGCACCTCGCACTCACTAATCACACCAAAATCTCAAAAGCTTGCCAGTGTACATGGCTCCTTAGTGCCACAGGAAAGTGTAAATTGAAAGTCAGAGCTTAAAATAAATTTGATGTGAAACAGCACATCACCTCCCCCCAGTTAAAGCACTTCTGTTTGATGGGCCAAATTGTGGTTTATGCCAGGTGTGCGTGATTAAGGTTAGACAGTGGTCTTTGAGTTAATAGGGAAATGAACAACAGTCTTACGTGTTAATATCTGATGTTCGGTTAATGCCACCTCAGTTCCTTCTTTGCCCCATGTTATAATTATTACACCCCTTAGAGGACTTTGTCACTTATAGTTAAACCAAACCATTTCCAAATGTAATAGTGCTGTTTTGTCAAATTATAACACTGCTACCAAGGAGAATGTGATTTATGCCCCTTTTGGGACCACAGTTTTTTCACTACATTTGATTTGGTTTAGATTTTTTTTTTAGCTCTTTAACAAAAATATGTTGCTTCATTGATTTTAGAAGCCACATCTTTTTTTTTTTTGAATTAGGAGAAGGTCATAGTTTAGTTAGAGTGTAACTGGTACACTAAAAACTACACTGTGGGAATACACAGTGTGTTCACTTGTATGCAAAATCAAGTAATATGTATATCGCTAAATACAAATACACCACTCGGGCATAAAATTATGACATCCCGCCTGATATGGTCCTGGTCTCACTTTTGATTCACTGCCCTGACCCATTGAGACATGAACTCCACTAGACTCCTGAAGGTGTGCTGGGGTATCTGTCACCAACATGTTAGCAATAGATCCTGCAAGTCCTGCAACTTGCGAGGTTGGGCCTCCGTTGATTGGACTTGTTTGTCATCCTAGAGATGAAGGTTTGGATTGAGATCTGGGGAATTTGGAGAACAATTCAGCACCTCAAACTCATCCCTGTGCTTTTCGAACCTTTGCTGAACCATTTCTGCTGAAAGAGGCCACAGCCATCCATGAAAGGGTGTACATGGTCTGAAACAATGATTAGGTACATAGTATATAAGTGTAGCAGCACGAGGTGGGAATAAAGTAAATACTCTTCACAGTTTAAAAGACAACGCCACCCTGGGAATTTCACCCAGAAGAATACTGGAAGTAATACTGATCACCAAGAAGGCACTTAGGTTTGTTATACTCAGCACAGAGACGAGGTTCGATGATAAAACAGTTTGACAATTTATTAATAAGCGGCATGTATATGGCCGCTGTCCACGCTGACTTCCACTTTAAAAGGCTGGCAGCAGCAGGAAAAGAAACCTCGCGACAGGAACAGACGGTAAAAGCAAAGCAGCAGCACTTCAGTTAGCGTAGCGTTCTGTAAAACTAAGGCCCACACTTCCTGCAAAGCATAGTAAGTATTTATTATAAAAGAACAATAAAAGGCAGAGATCGTAACAAAACTGAGTAAACAGCGTCACGAATCATGAGCAGAGTGGCTCATAGGAGGCTTCTACAGCTACGACCTAAAAACAATACCTGTTTACCACCAAGGTAATGTACGCACTACAATGACAAAACACCTTCCAGCCGCGATGGAGGCTTCAGAAGGGTAACCCGCAAATGATCTCTGCAACACCAAGGGAAGTCAGGTGACCAAAAAGGAGATCACAGGTAAGCGATCCAGGAACGCTCAAATGGCCACTATTTATAGTAGCGCCCCCCTAATGCGTCAGGCCGAAAGTGGGTTGAACCGAGAAATAACATTCATCCTGCCACATGGCATAAGTAACATCCACATGGATGGCAGGACCCAAGGTTTCCCAGCAGAGCATTACCCAAAGCATCACACTGCCTCTGCTGGCTTGTCTTCTTCCCATAATGCATCCTGGTGCCAGGTGTTCCACAGGTAAGTACAAACACCCATCCATCCACATGATGTAAAAGAAACAGTCATCCATCAGACCAGGCCACCTTCGATTGCTCCACGGTCCAATTATGATGCTCACATGCATCATAATTGGACGGAGATCAGCATGGGAACCCTGACTGGTCTGCAGCTAACTAATTTACATCCTTATATTATGCCTCATTGGTGTATATGACATTGAGAAGGGGCATGTGAGAAGTTAAAACAGTGACCTGATGGCTCTGTTATACTCTGGGAAGCAGTTTGCTGACATGCTTTGGGTCCATTTCTCAGTTATTCAGTGGCTAATTATCCAGTGTCAGTGGTCTCTTTGAGGATGACAATGCTTCCATTAAAAGGACACGAGGAGTCGCTGCATGACTTAATGAGCATTAAAGTTATGTAAATTATTTCTTATGGCCTTCAAAATTACCAGATGTCAACCCAAAATTGGACACCTGTGGCAGATTTTAGACTGATGTGTCAGATGACGTTCTCATCCAAACACCAAATGAGGAAATATCTTTTGCAAGAGCGGTGTTTAATCCCTCCAGTTGAGAGTCGGTGCCAAGGCTCATTGAAGTTATCCTGGCAGGATGTGGTGGCTCAGCACCTACTAAGACACTTTGTTGTTTTTTCCCTGTAATTTATCATCCATTTGTATTAGGGCCCTGTGTGGAAAGATTGATGATGTCATTTTTTAGGAAGGCAGTTTCTAGAAAGTGTATTTCCCCAAGTATCGCACAGTGGATATTTGTGCAGATGCCCCACTGTTTCTGCAATGATTGTGCAAAAAACGATCCTAAAAAGTACAGTTCTTTTTCTTTGGAGCAAAGTGAGCCTAGTAATCATGATGGTTTCATTAACACCCTGTAGTCTGCACTCACACAGTACATCAAGCATCAGGGGGAAGTAGCAGCACTTGTTCCTGCAGCTCTGTTGTGTTTACAGTTAAACTTGATTGCAGAACTCATTGCAGCCTCATATTCACTTCCTTTGTTAATCCCTTTGCTGTAGCAACTCTTTTTTTGGAGGCAAGGGTGAGGGCAGGGGGAATTTCACTTCTGCTTTGCTTCACCCCCTACATCATTCACCAAGGCGCTTATAAGGAGCCACCATATCCTGCTAAAACAAACAGCATTGAGGAGCAAGAAACAAACGCTTTTGTCTTTGAGTTATATTTAGTTACAGTCTGCCTTCACCCAAACACCATCTCACACAAGGCTTGCTTGCCCTCAGATTGAATTAGATCAAATATGACCATGTTGTCATCTACCAGAAACCAGCGGCACTTCTCCCCCCCATCCCTTTGCAAATTGGCGGGTTGACTGTGCTGACAGTCAACCCGCACACACGAACCACCTAATTCTGCCATGCTTTCCAATTAGTCACTGCCATGATGGTGACGTCTAGGACGTATCATTTGCGAGCATAAATATTCATGCATTTCCATTTCTTCAAGAACAGATTCTGTTCATGATATTTGTCACACTGCTGCTGCTGCTGCTGCTGCACCTCGGGCTTCTGTAATGCTCATGCTTTCCTAGCTCCCCCTTCACTGATGTTCTGATTCCTACAAGCCCTGCAGGCCATGGCTCCTCAGAGAGCAGTGCGGTCCAGAAGACAGGAAACAGCTTGAGAGAAGCACAGCAGTCAAGGCTGTGGGAGGACAGAGGATAGGGTGGGGAAAAAGGGGATTTCCTCATACAATGCTTGGACTTTTATCAAAAGTGTGGAATCCTTATCTGCCGTGCACTCTATGAGTGAGTGATAAAATCTGGGTCGCTCCCCTTGCCATTGGTGTGTATATTGCTTTAGGGTTCTGTGATTTACAGTTTTGCTATCTATCAATCTATCTGTTAACTTTATGTAGATTAATTCACCCCCACCCCCTGCCACTACTACCGCCACATCCGTTAAACAGCCATGATGGAGTCATTTTATTGTTGCCAAACTTTCCAGCATGCAGTTATTATATGCAAATATCTCAACAGACTCTCCTTTTGCATCTCTATCAAACATACTGTTTGTCTTAAAGGCTACACGCCCACGGGGCTTCATTATAGCGGTGATTAAATCACGATTAATTATTAAGAGGCTCTGAGATGTTTTTGAAGAGGTGGGGGGTGTCTATGCTCGCTGTGTCTTTAAAGTCGTGCAGAGGGGAGCCCGTACTAAAGAAAGGAGGGGGCTGCTGTGCGCCAGTTGGAGGTATCTGCCTGTCGCAGCGCTTGCTGTTGACATTAAGAAGAGCGTGTCGGTGGTCCAGCGGGGAGGTACAGAGCGATCGGAAGACACTGATACTAAAGACTGAAGCAGGTCCAGGCAAATATTCAGCAGACCCGTGATACATGGATGGACAGAGAAGCACTGCAATCGGGATTAAGTTGTCAGCCGGCGCGAGAAATTTCTGGATATAATGGGAAATTCAACACCTAAACCTTTGATAGGTGAGGCTCATTACTGATTTATCATTAACGAGGCTGGTAATGTTTACACAAGATAGGGTGTCTGTGCGGAACGGTTTGATACCCAGTGATACACATGGCTTGTCCTGCTTGTGTTCGCTCTGCGTACAGACGCGCTTCCCATCACGGGGGCGCAGAGCGTGATTCCCAGGGAGCGAGTCCAAGCGAGCGCTCCAGCAGCAGCAGCAGTCGCGTTTCTCCTCATAATCACTTTGAAGGCATCATTTACGAGGTTTATACAAAGGGATGTGGCCTCAAAATTTTGAGAGCATTAGCATCGAAAATAGTCAGAAAAGTGACTATTTAAGCTAATGCTGGGGATCTGATGCTTGGGCATTAATAAACTGTAGCTACATAAATAATATGGCAGTTATTTAGCTCATAAATAACTACAGAACATACAGTGAGGAAGTGGGTAACCTGCCCTCAGTTATATTTCTGTTTGCAAATTAGTTGAACATACAACACTTACATTAAATTGATTTAAATTTTAAGCATTTTGTTTATTTATTTTCATTTTTTTAGTGTCATCATTGCTATGATAAACAAGGATTTAGCTTTCCCCCCCTTTTTACTTCCCGCTTCCTTTTTTTCTCTTTATGTGTGGCACTAACAGCAAATATCTGGCTGTTTATTTGCCTTAGATTCTGGTATGATTACAGACTAAAATCACCAAGGGCACGCACTACAAGGACACATCAAGAAGCAAAACAAGAAAAATCACCACAAACAGTAACTGAACAAATATGAAACTAGGCCACATTCTTAATATATGCAACTATATTTGCTGCTGATCGCTTCCAGTATCTCCGAGTATCAGAGGTGTTTTATGTAAAGTACAGTCTCAAGTGATTGCCAGTGATTTGCATGTGGGTTGATTGTCAGCCCCTAGTTTTTGAATAAAGCTGCTGTAATGAGCTCTCAGAATGCCTCCTTCTGAGCCACTTTATGGTGACACCTAGAGCACATTACTTGATAATCAGTTCCACATATCACTTTGATTTAATGTCTGTCACCCTCTCACGCCCCCATCAGACCCACTCACTGGCTAAACGATGTGGTTGCTGCCAGAGCAGCTGAAGTGGGGTTTGGCCTGAGAATGTTTAGTCATAGAAAAACAGGAGCAGCCTGGATCCTATTAATGTTTTAATCAAATATCTGCATTTATGCAATCCATATCACAGAGTATATCTTCTCATCGCACAGAGTTATTTTGTTGGCTTTAGAGGTGATTACCAGGAAATTCCCTTAAAATCCACATTGTCTTGCTCACTGAATCATTTACAATGTGATGAACACATACGTCTGAGACATATGAGTGACTAAAGAGCCTGATCATCTCGTGGCCAAAGATAACTCTGATGAATGCACATAATCAAATTTACTATCAAAAAGCTCTCTTTGGCACGGCAGTTTGTCTTGTGAAGTCTTATGATTGCATTTATTTGCGCTTTTTTCTATTCATCAAGAGCAAGACAACGTTCCCATGCCCCAACTCTTCTCCAAAGCCAACTGATTCATGTACGGTAGCAGATACTGAATATGCTGTATGCGAGGAATTTGTCTGACGGCAATAACCTCCACCACCACATTAGCTGAACTAAAAAAAACAAACAATTTCTGATCAGCTGCCTGGACTTTGTTCACTGTAAAATGGCTCCAGTTCAGATTAGATTGCAGAGATTTCTGATTTTGAATCTTAATTTAAGCTTCTTTCCAGAAAGCTGCAGATGACTTAGAAATGAGTGACAGATTGAAGGAATAACCAGTGGACAGAATCAGTCAGAACAGGAAAGTGGATGGCATTTTTTAATGCGCTGGTCCAAAAAGGTCCTATAGCTGTTCTCTTGGGTTTATTTCTGGCAGCTATGAAGGCCATAGAATACCTCGCAGTGACCCATTGTACCTGTCTTCTAGAGGGACTGATGACCATTTTTTAAATATATTCCCCCACATGGTGTCGTGATTAGGACAGTGGACTGCGTTATTTAACATCCTGGTCCAAAAGGTCTTACAGCTGCTCAGTTGGGTTGAAATCTGGCGGCTATGAAGGCCATAGAATACCATGCACTGATCCAATGGCTCAAACACTGATCCAATGGCTCAAAGCTATGACTTCATTCTCACACTAGCAAAGTAGTTTTGGTGTGGATTGTTTCAGATGGTAGGAATGAACAACTAGAGTGAATGCTCAGCAGAGGATTCGCTTGTTAAAAGATGTTTCAAAGATGACTCTGCCAAATGGTGGCAGGTTTACTAAATGGCATACGGACACTTTGAAAGATCACTGGGTACTTATTTTTCATAAAGAAGTACCCAGTGATCTCTGTGGCACCAATGTAATGTGTATTCATGAGAGAAACCAGCTAGGGCTAACACAGACCTTGCTGTGAGCTGTCCCTTGCTGCATGACCTGTTGTGCTATGCCTTTCATCTAATAATGGCAAACAAGTGTCTATATCAGGCTTGGTCCTTTAACTGCAGACTCCCACTATGTCACTCTGTCAGCAAGGCAGATGAGCTGAAGGCCTATAGGCTAAGCCCCAACATAGTCTGGCCAACTCCATTTGACCAAAGTATATTTTACTCTTTCAAAAGCTAAATTCCTAGAGTGGAAAGGGAAGGGGCACCAGCACATCATTTGAGATGTTACAGATGTTCTTGCTGCTGCTTCATAGTTTAGAATATAATCAGTGATAATGTCTAATTTAGGAAATGTACTGTGGAACATTTCACTGAGTTATTGTCTTTTTCGCTGTGAATTTTAAACAAATGTAATCACTCTGCGGCCCCGGTGGAGTGTAGAAACCCAGCATCCCTTTGAAAATTGAATCTGAGCCAATCTATACCTTAAACAATAGTCTAAAGCTTTAATGCCATTTAATAGTTAACCCAAGCCCCCCCCACCCCAGCTCTCTCTTAAGATACTTTATGGTTTGTCCTGTTTGATTCCTGAACATTGTTAATTTGTTTTGCTCATAAAGAAATTCCTTTCCCCAGAAGGGCATTGACTCCTATGAAGATGAGATCAAAGATTAAGCTTTTTTTATTTGGGTATTTCTATACTGACTAGGCACTGTGTGATTCATCCACCACTTCTGAAGATAACTGTGGAAGAATCAAAGGCGTTATTCAGGGATTTTAGGCCACGGATGTGTGTACCTCATAAATAGGAGGAAATCTTAAAATGATTTTTATTATTCTCTCTCTCTCTCTCTCTCTCTCTCTCTCTATATATATATATATATATATATATATATGACACGCGCACACACACACACGTATCTATCTATATATATCTATATATAGATAGATACGTGTGTGTGTGTTTATGTTACTTTTAGCCAAGCCCACTACTTTTTATGTTTCCCGGTGTTGCGTGGACATGGTTTTGACTAAATTTACAGTATTTCATTTTGAGATATAAATACCTCTTACGGATGTGGTGAGATGACTGATTTGGGACAGTTTGCCTTTTTATACTGTAAATATGGACTACATGCTAAAAGAAACTCCTTGTTGGGAAGAGCAGAGTTTTTAAAAACTTATTATGGGGAATAAAGTATGCAACTTTGGGCTTACCTCTGACCTCTAAACCAGCTATATATATATAATTAGCATGCTCTTTATTGCCTTTTTTCTCTATTGTACCTCTTTTCTCTACTAGTAGATACAACTCTGCAACCCCGCCCGGTGGCTACTCGGCAGTATTACACCCTGCCTAACAATGGGGCAGCTGTTGAGAGAAGAACGTCTGCTCCCCCAGTCAGTATCAACATGGAGTCACCTCGCTTTCACCCACATGCTAAAGGCAAGAACATCAGGCTGGATGGGCAGCTTCGGCGTGCCACCCGTAAGAACAGTTTCTGCAACGGCATCACTTTCAGCCATCGGCCTGTGCACCTTTATGAAAAGGTTTGTTTACTTTCCTTAATTAGTTTTGAGACTTTTTAAGGAGGTATTCATTTAAAGAATCAAAGTAAAAGGTTATTTCACTGTGTCATTCAGGTGCGTCTTCGCTTGACTGGTGTGCACACTGGATGGAGTGGAGCTTTACGTTTTGGTTTTACTAGCTTGGATCCCAGTGAATTAGCTGCTGCTGATATCCCCAAGTATGCTTGCCCAGACCTGGTGACTCGGCCCGGTTACTGGGCCAAGGCTCTGCCCGAGAGACTGGCCCTGAAGGACAACATTTTGGCTTTCTGGGCTGATCGCCATGGAAGAGTTTTCTATAGCATCAACGAAGGCGAGCCCATCCTCTTTCACTGTGGACTCAGCATCGGCTGTCCACTGTGGGCCATCATAGATATCTACGGCATCACTCAGGAGGTCACACTGCTTGGTAAGCATCTTCTTATGTTGTATTCTCACCCTAATCAAATGCTTATGTTTTCTGTTGGGACTGCAGCTGAGTGAGGCGAGCCGCGAACTTTTTGGAAAAGGATGAAAATAACTTTACTCAGCTTCATCAGTCAGCTAGAACGCTTTAACTGCAGTGACATATTTTTATGGTTTTAACACATTCACAGCAAATTCAAGCAGCTTCTTGGGAGTTCTACAAAGCCCTGCAGCACCACAGGATGAGTTTGTAGGAGTAGTCAGTTTGTAGTGAGTAGTCGGTTCAGCCTGAGCACTTCAAACCACTCTTCTTCTCCTCCTTTCAAACTTTCTTACTATCAGTTTCCTGCACTTTATTACATTCTCCCTTGACTCTGCCATCATTCCCATCACCCTTTCCCCTGCGCTTCCCTCTCATATGTACTGGGTGTGTTTATCTTCAGTCTGACAGGAGCTCTGGCCTTGTTTGGTCAAGTCGGCAGATCCCAGGAGCTTTGGTAAGGGGCCAGTGTGCTCAACTGTTCCTGCATCACTAGAAATAGTAATAAAGGAATGCATCATAAGTCAAAGGAGGACTACTAGTGGCAGACTTGTTTATATCAGTCTCTAAAACAGACAATTTCAGCTGTGCTATGGATTCTCTGCATGGACTGCGGCCGTTTAGAGAGCACACAATGGCAAAGAAAGGAAATGAAATAGGGAGGCAAATAAAATATTGAATGACACACGAGCTCAGGACCAACAGAGCTTATTTGTTCTGAGAGGGAAGGTTTATTTAATGGCACAACAAACATCATAACAAGAGCGGCGTATGAAGGGCTCTAAGCACAGATGCTTAGTCTAGCTCTCTTTGGAGTGTCCGTCAAGAGGATTTATCAGAAAGGATGTCAGCAAACTGTTGTTGCTTACTGTGTGAAAGTCATGTTTGATTTCTTATTTCAAAGCTGCTTGCTGTCAGCAACGGTAAGAATAAGCATTAAATACCACCACGGATAGACAGAAGTGCTTTTGCAGAAATGTCATAGATGCCAAGATGTCTTTTTTTCTCTGTCTTTTTTTAACACAACGCTCAAGGTGAGAATTGCTTTACACTGCTAAAAAATACAGGAAATCCTCAAAAACCTTAATGTACTACTTTTCATAGTTGTTTATTAATGAGCAATGTGTCTGAAACAGGTCCATTTATTTGTTATTATTTTTTGTTTGTTCTCTTTATAGCTAAAAAATCCCAATTATTGCATGATTTCGAAATATTAAATCTAATTATTTTCTGTTGTTTTATTTTGAAGCATTTATTGCTTGAAAGAAAACAACTGAAAAAGTCAAACTTGTATTAAGGGCCTTGTTACCATTGTTTTCCTATAAGAATTCCCACAGTATGTGATAATCAGATCAATTATTGGGTACTTACCTCACCAAAAAAAAACAACAACAACAACTAAAAAAGCACATTGCAAAGACATCAAAGAGTCTGCAGCAACACAAATAGGATCCCAGGGCTTACTGCTTTCATGTCATAGTTTTACTATGAAAAGGCATTCCTAGAACAAAGAGAAAAGGAACACCAAGAAAGGAAGTGACCTGAGCTTATCTGGGAAGAATCATGTAATTCTATGTCCAAGTCACGTACTTGCTTTTCCATATTTTCCACCACAGACAGCACGTTTGCTGAGAGTGTGGGATCCAGCTGCCTGAGTGCGGCCCGTCTGAGTGCCTATCTCCCCCAGAGTAGCCACGACTCAGCCAATTACAGCAACAATCAGTTGGAAAACAACCAGGCGGCTGCTGCCAAGATGGCCAACCTCCAGCTCAATAACTACACTCAGCTCATCCCCTGCTGCTCCTCCACCTCTTCCTCCTCCACATCATCCTCATCTGCTTCCACTGGATTCATTGTCCCAAGGGTGGTCCGGGGTCTCTCTTCTCCTCTGGACAATGATTTGCACTTTCACCTCATCCGTGGCTCTGATGTAATACTCTCTGCAGACCGTTCAGCTGCTTGCATTCATTTTCTGGACAGCAGTCGGACTCTGGTGTTCACTGACAGGCCCTTTCACGTGGGTGAGACTTTGTACGTGGAGGTTGGCCACCTGGGCCTGCCATACTTTGGGGCGTTGTCATTTGGTTTAACATCCTGCGACCCAGCTAGTCTAGATGCTGGGGACCTTCCAGCAGACCCTGAAGTTCTTCTGGACCGCAAAGAGTATTGGGTGGTGCACCGGGTCTTCCCGATGCCTTGCTCTGGAGACGTGCTCAGCTTCAGTCTGCTGCCCAGTGGAGAGGTGCACCACGGGGTGAACGGAGTGGGACGTGGCAGGCTGATCTGTGTGGACTCCTCTCAGGTCCTGTGGGCCTTTTTCACCCTGCATGGGGCTGTTAACAGACTCAGGATACTTGGTACGTGTATTTAAAGCAGCACACAATCGATATCAAGAATCAAACCCCGATATTTATTATTCCTTTTTCACTGTAATTCCCAATGTCCTTGAATTTTATTAAGGTAATTAGTCCAATTAGATCAGAAGGAAAACCAGAAAGAAAAACAAAAAGTACTAAATATAAAAGTTACAGGTCTTAGGTAATATCACTGCATTACATAAAACAGATTGCAGTGTTTCGTAATGTGCCTCAATTGATGTCACTTGAGTCAGTGTCATTCAAGGCTAAGGACTACTAGCATGCAGATGAAATAAATATCTAAGGGTAAGGAGTTTGAAAGAAGTTGCCAGACCTCTGTAGCTTACTCCTCATCTCTTTGAGGCTGCCAGTTTCAGACTACATTACCATAGACTGTAGGGACTTGCCCACCACAACTTTACCAGTTTGTTTGCCAGCATGCATTTGCAGCCCTGACTTTAGCAGTACCCAGGGTTAGACGAAATACATTATTTTAAGTTAGAAGTTATCAGCTAATATTAGCAAGCTTGGTGAGCAAGGTATACGTCTATGGTATCCATATGTCTATGGATCTTAACAACAGTCACCTTAAGGCACTATTGTAAGGTAAAGACCCTACAATATTAGAGGCAGAATTCTAATAATCAGTCGGCTGTTGGCAACAGTGGGAAGGAAAAAACTCTCTTTTGACAGGAAGAACCAAGCTTAGGGAGTGGCAGCTATCTGCCATGCCCCGTTGGGGTTGAGTTGAAAGAAAAAAAAAGACAGCATAGGGAGACAGGACTAAAAACACACTTTGGAGAGAGAAGACAAGATTTAATGTCATACAGCACTGGTGTATAAACACATGGGAAGTGGAGGAGAATAGCTCCAACATCCTGAGCTTATAGCAGCATAACTAAGGGATGATTCAGAGTCACCTGATTCAGCCCAAACTCAAAGCTTTATTATAAACGAAAGCTTTAAGCCTAATCTTAAAACTGCCTGTTGCCTGAGTCCAAATTAGGAGCTGGTACCACAGGACAGGGGCCTGATAGCTGAAAATGCTGCCTCTTATTCTACTTTTAGAAGCTCTAGGAACCATAAATAAGCCTTCCCTCTGAGAATGAACTGGTCTATTAGGATAAAATGGTATCATGAGGTCTTCAACGTATGATGAGGCCTGATTTTTAAAAGTTTTGTATGTAAGGAGATGAGTTTTAACTTCAGTTCTCAGTTTAGCAAGCGAAGAGAAACCAATATTGGAGAAATATGATCTCTCTTGTAATGAAATATAACAATTCAGCCTTGAAGTAATGAGTGCAAGAATTAGGTTTTTCAGCATCACTCTAAGAGACGGTGTTTCTAATTTTAGAGATATTGTGCATTTGAATGAAAGCAGTCATTTTATTTGTTTAATGCGCACGCAGAAGGACAAAGATGGACTTAATTTTGTCTGAATCTAGGAGAAGAAAATTACATGACATCCAGTCCTTTACGTATTTAAAATGCGCCTGTTGATTAACTAATTTCTTTGATTCGTCATCTGACGTCACACATAAATAAAACCAGGTATCGTCCATTAAGCAAAGAAAATATATACCATATATTCTAATAATATTGCCTCAAGGAAGCACTCATAACATAAAAAGTAGTGGTCCCAGCACACAACCCTGTGGAACTCCATAATTACCTTTGAAGTCTTGTTCACATGCACAAATAACTCCACAGCTGGGCATATTGTCAGTGAGGAATTTGCATTAAAACTGTGTCACAAAACATCAACAGCAACTCCAAAAAATGGTTAAGGCCTCCATTTACAAGTGCAGTGTAGCAGATAGCCACCTACTAAGCTTGTCAGTTTTATATTAGCTGCTACTAGCAAAAGACACATCTATTGTAATCAAAGACAAAAAGACAAGAAGACTCTTTGGTACACTCTAGCTTTGAATTACTTTACCTAAGAATTTTTGGTCTGATTCTTTTATAAACTTGTTTACATTATGTTTAAAAAAACTGCAATAAAGAGAAGGCACAAAAATAACTGAGATATCATGTGATCAAAATTCCTCTTGTTCAGTCATGACTGAGAAGTTGCCTGTTGTTTTCCCACTCAGTAAATAGGTTACGCCTTTAGCCTGGGCATGTGTCATTTCCTGTGTTTTGTTTTTTTGTAAGTGTATTCATTTGGCCTGAGTGGATTTCCAGCTAATCCCCCAACAGCATGCCCTTACTTGTTTCACTGACTCTCAATGTTTAAAGTTTAAAAAGGAAACAACTTTTAAAGTCACATGTCTCTTGAAACAAGCAGACTAATGAACAAATCCATGCAGAGAGGGAAGTGAATCTAAGTCTATAGTTCCTGCCCTATAATCTCCAAACAAAATGAGTGTGGGAGAGTAAAAAAAAACAAACTATGTGATACCTTCTTCTGTGCACAGTGATACTGTCTGTGGCATGCAGTTCTGTATATGTGGAGACAAGCTTATGTAATGTACAGAACAAGAGTGGCATCAATCTTCATATTCATCTCTTTGACACAAAATAAATGAGCATATTTCCGTAAAATGTTTTGCTTTAGTACTAAAATAATGAAAGTCTATTCTACCCCCTACAATTCATTTTTTCCCAGGCTGAAGGAATTTGAAGGCATTTGAATAGTTTACGTCTATGTGAGCTTGTTCAGCCTTGAGCTGTGACCTCTCTTTCCTAGTCTCATTTTTAACGGTTTCTGATCCCCCGATTTTCTCCTAAAAGAAAAAGTAAAATCAGTCCACAAAGGACACGTGCATATCTAATCTGACTGGTTAGACATGGTCAGAATAAATCCCAAATCTCTAGTGTTACTGTCAAACATTTCAAGGGCACATTGCCCCAGAACATACCAGCTACACAGCTCACCTTTAAAAGCCACTACATTATATGGAGTTTGTTCATGTGTATTTATATTTGCGACACAGGAACATTGCAGTCCAGTCCTCCTTCTACATCCCCCACCACTTCACAGAGCAGCAGCCCAGATGACAGTGACTCAGACCTGGCATTCAGTGTCAACAGATCCTCCTCTGCCTCTGAATCCTCTCTGGGTAAGTTGCCAAATGTTGACAACATACCCAAGGCTACAATGTATATAGAAGCCCTCTCAAGATCACTGTAATAAGGGTTTGTGTGGGTTCTTGTATTATGTATGACCAACAATCAGTTGATTAAGCCCCAGTAAACTCTGCTGCTGTATTAAGCATTGATAATTTAGCAAATATTTAGGTCTCAGATTAAGACTGGCTCATAAATTAAAAAGGCATGTAAAAGTAGACATAAAACGAACTCATTCACAAATGAATAAAAGCAGTAGTAGTGCTGATCTGAACCTGGAATTTTCTTCCTATAACAACATGACCTAAAGGTATCTGTCTGCATGCACCCGTGTCTGCTCTTTTTTAAAAATACCCACATATGTTTTCTTGCTTTTTTCTCCAGTGACTGCTCCCAGCTCGCCTCTCAGTCCTCCCACCTCTCCGGCTCTCACTGCCTCAGAACTGCCCTCTGCAGGAAAAAACGGAGAATGCACCGTTTGCTTTGACCAAGAGGTCGACACAGTTATCTACACCTGCGGACACATGTGCCTGTGCAACGACTGCGGGCTCAAGTTGAAAAGACAGATTAATGCCTGCTGTCCGATATGCCGGAGGCCTATCAAAGATGTTATCAAAACATATCGGCCGTGATGGCTCAAAAGTTCAAACAGGTGAGGTGACTTCCGCTGTGGGATACCACCTGTTGCTCCTTCTCAGGCTTTGCTGTACACGTGTACATGGATCTTGATCCCAACTGGAGATTAGCCACACTAGGACATAACTGTGCCTATCAGATTTTATACCTTGAGACAGACTGAACTGTGTTGAGGCTCATTTTTAATACACAGTATCCATACATGAGCACCGGGTTCTGGCTATGAAAGAAGAGATGAAACCCGTGCTCCCGTTTTGTATTTCCCATGTGATGTTACATCTATTCGTTGAGCAGAAAAAGCCTCTCCTGAATATCTCGTTTGTCATCGTCATCGTCCTAGAATTATGTGTGCTTTAGCAGAATATGCGGACCATCATCTATGACTTCTAGTGCCTTAGATTTTTGTCACATAATGTGTCCAAGTAATTATACTAACAATCCTAGCCATATTTCCAATGTACAGTACTAAAAGTTTGTGGTGGGAAAGGGCACAGAATTTATGCAATAAAAGTTGTAGTAGTAGGTAGAAAGAAGGTTCTAGTATATATGAGTGTGTTGGATTTGAATGTTTGAAAAGTGTAATAGAAAGGACCCGGCTTTGCACAACGTGAGATTAATAAAATGATTTAAGTGTGTTTAAGTGTGTCGCCTTCCTTATTAACACTTATACAGAACTTTAAAAAGCACCCATGATCTGATGAAGTTGTGTAATCAGAGTTCAGTTTGTAGAAATGTAGTTTTGTATAGCATTACATTATACTTTTTATTGTTTAATATTGCAGAAACGTTTATAGCATATAGAATTTTTTATGATTTTACAAATTGTTGTACAAAAGGTCTTGAGACACCCCTAATTTCTTTATATTTTGCTAGGAAAATGGGAAGTAGGTGCAGTCATTTATTGCTATAAATCTATTGATTTAAACATGCATGGCAACACAGTACAGAAGGCAAAAACAGAGCTTGTACAGTTCTAACAGGCTTGAAAGTTATCATTTGGTGTGACAACCTTTATTCTTAAACCCAGTCTAAACTCTTAGACAAGCTTTCTTGTAATTTCTCTGAGTAGTCTTCATTCCATCAGACCTGTTGCCACCGATATCAGTCCAGTTCTTGTAAACTTGGCATACCTCACCCCTTTCTCCCTGTTTCTCTTCCTTGTGAATGGTTTCTTGACAGCCACCCTTCCACTGTGACCATTTCTGATGAGGCTTCAGTGAACAGTAGATGGATTACTTGGATGGGTCAGCTGGATCTCGCAGGTCCAGCAAATCCAGGCCTTTGCTGGATTTTGCTGTTTTCTTAAAGTCATGACTTTCAGATACTGTTCATCTGCGTAGTTTTTATGTCCGTCACTTCTACTTGTACAGTTTCCTCCAAGTTTTTTTTAATGACACACTGGACACAATGCAGAGATTTGGGAACCACCTTGTTGGTGTAAAAGTACAGTTTTATGTCTGTCAAACTGTCTTTGGCAGTTTTTGTACCTTCAACTAAACAAATTGGAACAAACTGTGTTTTTTGTGACAGACTGTTAACAACAAAGTGCCTGTAGAGCTATCTATCTATCCTGTCCCATCTAGGGTACACCCTGAACAGATCGCTAGGGCCAACCATTCACACTTATAAGCAATTTAGAATTAACCTAACCGCGCTCACCGCATGTCTTGGTAGGAAGCCAGAACCCACGTAAACACAAAAGCATGCACACTCCACACAGAAAGGCCCAGGCCAGATGGTGGATATGAACCCAGGACATTTTTGCTACGAAGCAATAGTGCTAACCACTGCTCTACCGTGCTGCCAAAGGCCAAATTATATTATTTAAAATTGGTTCTTTGAGTGACACAACACTGGTTCATCCATTGAGTTTATTGCATCTTTTTTCATGACTGATCCACAGGTCAGTGTGTGGTGCCTTAAGAAACCAAACCAAACATTCCTCTGAAATGGTCAGGTAGAAGGACTGGACAGAAAACAAGCGAAAAAGGAACCAAAGAAAAACTTTGAAAAACTTCAGAAAGCCTGGAGAACAGCACATGTGTAATGCTGTGGTTATACTGTGGACATGACATCAGTGAGATGCTAATTACTCTCCAGCTCTGTCATGGGTATATAAATATGAACCTTGTTGGTAAGTGGTTAGCCAGAAGCTCTTAGTTTAAAAATCACAAGTTTATGGGTTTATGGTTGTGGGTTTGTTTTGGAGTGGCTGAAAATCAAATGCTGTAAGTTGGGCCAAATGTTCATGATTTTCTCAGAAGTTGCCAGAGAATGTAGTTACAGTCAAGCAGCTCACATCAAATAAAAGCTAATGTTGCTGCAACTATATGTTAACCAGTGATCAAACCAGACAGAGAAGCTATGGTTAGGGTATATTCAAAGTATAAAGGCATTTTAGAATACACAAAATATCTACATTTATAGATAGATAGATAGATAGATAGATAGATAGATAGATAGATAGATAGATAGATAGATAGATAGATAATATGAAACAAGATATATGGAAATAACAATAACTTTAAATATATTTATATATTAGATTCCTCAAAGTATCCACCCTTTGCTTTGTTGACAGTGGTGGAAACCCTCGGCCTTCTCTCAATGAGCTTCATTATGTAGTCACCTGAAATGGTTTTCACTTCACAGGTGTGCCTTGTCAGGGTTCATTTGTGAAATTTCTTGCCTCCTTAATGGGGTTGGGACCATCAGCTGTGTTGTGCAGAAGTCAGGTTGGTACACAGCTCACAGCCCTATTTGACAATTGTAGGATTTATTTTATGGCATGAACCAAACCGCTAAGTAAAGAGAAACGACAGTCCATCATTACTTTAAGAAGTGAAGGTTGGTCAGCCTGGAAAATTGCTAAAACTTTGACTGTGTCCACAAGTGCAGTTGAAAAAACCATCAAGAGCTATGCTGAAATGTGCTCACATGAGGACGGCCCAGGAAAGGAAGACCAAGACACTCTTCAGTTTTGTTTTTGTAGCCATTTCTCCTGTTGCTGGGTTTTAAAAAGTGGGGGTTTTAATTTTTGTGAACAAGACCTTCTCATGACTCATCGAGTGATGCCACTGATCAGCCAATCGGTGGCATGCAGTCTGATGATGTCACACTTTAGTACCTGCCCATATCACTTCGAACCGAGCAGCGGTGAGCAGGTACTAAAAAACTTTCTTGGTACTAGTAGGGTGACTAACGGTCCTCTTTTTTTGCACTTCTTGACTTGTAAAAGCCTATATGACATTTTTTATTTCACCATTCATTAACCGCACAGAGAAGACATCGTTTAAATATGTTAAAGTTTTCTTTAAACAAACAGTTAAAGTTCTTCATGACTGGGCCAAGTGTCCTCTTTTTTGGAAATCAAATATGGTCACCCTAAGTTCTAGGTACTATAACCTAAAGGAAAACCCTAAAAACTGTGGTGAATGGTGCCAAGTCGACCTGAGTCGGTACTAATGGAAAAGGGGCTAAGGAGTCACCTCTGCTGCTAAGGATTAATTCATCACCAACCTCAGAAATCGCAAGTTAACAGCACCTCAGATTAGAGCCTAGATAAATGTCACACAGAGTTCCAGTAGCAGACACATGTATTTGGCCTTTATGGTCAAATAGCTACTAAGAAACCACTACTAAGGAAAAGCAACAAGCAGAAGAGATTTGTTTGGGCCAAGAAACACAAGGAATGGATATTAAACCAGTGCAAATCTGAGCTTTGGTCTGATGAACCCAGATTTGAGATCTTTGGTTCCTCCTGGCGTATCTTTGTGTGACGCAGAAAAGGTGAACGGATGGTCTCTACATGCATGGTTCCCACAGTGAAGCGTGGAGGAGGAGGTGTAAGGGTGTGGGGGTGCTTTGCTGGTGACACTGTTGGGGATTTATTCAAAATTGAAGGCACAGTGAACCAGCATGGCTACCACATCATGCTGCAGCGACATGCCATCCCATCTCATATACTTGGACCATCATTTATTTTTCATCAGGACAATGACCCCCCTCTCTTAATGGTAGTGGGAACCTTTTATTCCAGGCTGAATTTTGGCTTCCTCCTCTATAATGAATGACACTGTAGAATATTAAAATATGTGATGACTTTTACAGTCAAGCAAAACAGACTACCAAAAACTTGCTTTGATCAGACCTGCTGCAGAGCCTGAAGCGTTTTTGGGGATGAAAACAAGTCTGACTCCTGAAAGTCCACAGTGTCAGCTTCTCTGACTTTTATTTGGGGAGTTGATGCCAATATTATTTTGTGTGTCACATTGGCTCCATGGTGCATATTATAGTCACATTCCCTCTCTTTACCCCCCGCAGACCTGACATTTTTATTACATTTTACCTGACCCTACAGCCACTCTCTTATTCTTCCACTTTCAGCTGCTTTTTTTAGGGGTCATCATAGATCCATCCATCCATTCGCTTCCGCTTATCCTTTTCAGGGTCGCGGGGGGTGCTGGAGCCTATCCCAGCTGTCATAGGGCGAGAGGCAGGGTACACCCTGGACAGGTCGCCAGTCTGTCGCAGGGCTAACACACAGGGACAGACAACCATTCACACTCACACCTAGTGGCAATTTGGATTATCCAATTAACCTATCCCCACAAGCTGCATGTCTTTGGACGGTGGGAGGAAGCCGGAGTACCCGGAGAGAACCCACGCAAACACGGGGAGAACATGCAAACTCCACACAGAAAGACCCCGGCCTGATGGTGGAATTGAACTCAGAACCTTCTTGCTGTGCGGCAACAGTGCTAACCACTGTGATCATCATAGATCATCTGCCTTAATCTCATCCTATTTCCAGCATCCTCCTCTGACTCATCAACACTCCGGATGTCTTCCTTCTCTACATACAGGAGTCTTCTCTTTGGCCTTCATGTCCTCCTGGCTGGAAGCTCCATATTTAATGTCAATATTATGTCTCTCAAACTTTGCCTCCAACTGCCCTAGACCTGACCTGTCCCTATGATGTACTCATTTCTAATCTTGTCCATTAGAGGAGGGCGGATTGATAGTATCAATACCAAAGCTGGTACTGGCATGATAGACTTGATAGTTTCTTTCTATCCTCTAGGTTTGGTATCCAAAGTCCTTTAGAGACAGGTACATTTCCAGGTCTAAAAAAAAAAGTCCAAAAAAAGACAGTTTAAAAATACACAAAAAGCAGAACGGTGTGTTTTGTTGTGTTAGCTAATTATTGTGGAAAGTAACATTACAGTTATTTAGTGGTCATTAAAATGTGTTCAGAATTGATGAATTGTCATTAATTTGCAAATAAAAAATGATTATTCATCTCTTAAGTCATGACACATGCTGTCCTCTACATGAGCTGCCTTTATAAGTCAAAAGAATCTGTAGTGTTATGAGCAATACTGGCCCTGTATTTACTTGCTATCTGATTGATATCATAATTTGCAGTATGGCACAGCACTAATAACCCCTTCCAATAAAAACCTTAACATCATCAACTCTGCCACCTCCAGCTCCTCTTTTTCATCACAGCAGGTCTCAGTAAAGTCTTGTAAACCTTCCCTATCGCTCTTGCTGTTCCAGATCACCCCTGACACTTGTTTCCACCTACTCCACCCTGCCTACACTCTCTTCTTCACCTCTCTTGTGCACTGTCTCTAAGTGCAGCAAATATTTAAGTGACCACTGGAGAACATGTTTTTCTTTCTTTCACTTTTAGGGCAATTTTTTCTGCAGTCACACAGATATAGTTCAGGCTTATAACTCAGAGTCTCCATACTGAGACATCATTGTTAATTTCAGCAGCATCATATTGGGAGCTTCTCACGTCAGTGCAAGTGAGACACAAAGCCTCTATGTTTAGGAATTTGAAATACTTTCAGCTATGAATCCTAGATTTATTCACATCTATGGATATAAAGCATTATTAAAATGTTGTCATAAAAGTGGGTAGTATAAATCCCTCCACTGAGTCTGCATTTTTGGTCTGTTTCTTTTAAGTAAATGCTTCACAGTTGGCTTAAAAGCATCACCATTCATACCCGCAACATTCACGCTGATGCAAACTGTCAGTTCAGAAGTACTTTCAGTCTGCCGCTGCATCAAGCTGACACATTCAGTTCAGTGCAAAACTAGCCAGTACAGGCATTGCACAGAAGGTTGATGGTTCAGTAGTGGATATTGGATATACGCTCCAGTTGGACTGAGAAAGAGGCCTCGGCCTTACTGAGATTGCAATGTTTCCAAGTGCACCTTGGGTCCAATCTTGTCCCCATCCACCCCAAGTGGAAACTCCTTTTGTGTTACTGACTCAGATGCTGAACACCTCATCTGCTTGTCGCTTCAGGAATTTCACTTATAGGAAAGGGTTTAAAAAAGACTGACAATCTGTTCAACCCTTACTGACTGACATTTCTCAGGTGTGGAGATGCTGTGATTTTATATCTGCGTAGATCTCTCTCGCCTTCTCGCTGAGAGTGCGTGGGTGTTTGTGTGTCTGATGCTGAAGCAGGTGGGGCGCTGTGATTGTTCCATTTTGAAGAGCTAGCTGCCTGTGGATTGAAGAAATGTAGGACAGCAGCCTTTTTAACTCAAGCTGACTTCCACCGCAGCCCCTCTCCTCATCCCTGCCACTCCCACCATTAAGCCAGCAGTTAGTTGAGTTCACTGTCATGAGAGATTTTCTGTCACGAGCAGGGAAACTATGCAAAATGTGGATTTGATTGGTAGTCGAGACTTTAGCTTTGTGTAGCATTACACTGTAAATACAGAGCATCTCATAGTGGTTTAGCAGAGGTGAGAAGTTTTTTTTGGTTGAGGAACTTGGCTTATAAAGTTTTTTTGTTTGTTTGTTGTCCTTTTACTGTTCAGTAGGTTTGTAGCTGCTGAGTGAACTTTTGTGCTGTTTTGGGCATTGCTCATAAATCCATCACTTTGAACTCTGATTCGCATCTGGCAGCAGATTGGGGACATGTGCGGCGAGTCACACAGCATTTTATATGAGCTATACGGTTTTCCCCAGGCCAGTCACGTAGCAATGACATATCTGAGGTCTTTTTTTCGATATGGTTTTGAGAAGGAAGCGACACACCTTGAATAAGAATGAGCTGAGGAGAGTGAGGGGAGCTCCACAGCCAAAAGCTACTGATTAGTTTAATTATAATCTTGAGGTGGGACAGACTGTTCTGTGATAAAAACATTTGGTGCAGCAGGTCTCTGTGTGTGCATGAACTAAATGCCTCTGCTACTGGTTTTGTAGAGGACCAATAGCGGTGCCAGAATTTGTAAGAGGGCTTCCAGTGCTTAGTTAGGCAGTAAAATGCATCAGCGTAAACAATAACACAGGTTTAAAAGCAAAATAATACAATGCAAGTGGGAAATATGAAAAACATGACATCATGTATATTTCCTTAGCTGGAAAAAACAAGAAGAGTTGCCATTGTGTGGTCAGCGTATGGTCAGGACAGAGCTCAGCCTCAGCTGCTCAAACCTCCACTCTGCACCCTCTGGCATCCTGTGATCACCTCATGCGTACAGACAGACTGATCGCAAACTGCACCCGTTCTCTTCACATCTAAAGGGACACAAATTCAAGTGCACTGCAGGGGAAATGTGACCAAATGTGAGACTTTGTATACATTATACATATTCATTCCACTTTTATGATACTCTTCAGAACATTCTATAGAGCTCTTAGACTATAACATAGGTAGGCTACGTCAATGCACAAATGGATGTCACAAATCGATTTGGGCAACTAAGGGCTGCATGCATATATATATATATATATATATATATATATATATATATATTAGATATATATTATATATATATAATAATATATTAAGTATATTATATATATATATATATATGGAAATCATTAGCTTCTGTTTCTCTGTATGCATCTGACTGTAAGAATGTCTTCTGGACACATGAAGGCGCCATTTCCATGCACATGGATGTTCTCTCGATCCTCTGGATGCTCTCACAATAAAGGCTCTTACAAATCATGTGTCACATTGGCTCCACGATGAATATGCTAGTCACAGTTCCTCGTGTTTTCAGATTAGAAAATAAGCAGCACTGCCCTGGCCACGATTCTCCACAGCCCGCGTCTCCATTTGGATCACACGAGTTGTTATTCAGCAAGAATGGCACACCACAGCGGTTAAGGAGGCAGAGTATATTTATAGATTTTGAAACAGACCCCAGTCTTTATTCTGGCAGCTTTTTTATTTTTATTTTTTTTAAGTGATGAGCTTCAGTATTTAAGTTGAACGCAGGTTGTGTTGCTCACAGTGCTCTCAGAGCCATCAGACTCCGTGTTGCTCTGTGCGCGCACGCTTTTTCATCCTCGGATTTCCATTACGCACAGGACAGCGCTCACATGCCTCCTGGAAGAGCTACCCTGTCAGAATGGAGCGGCGCGCAGCAGGAGCCTGTGTGACTGACCGCACTCAGAGCCGCCGTGAAACTCGAGCTTTCCCAACCTTTCTCACCTCATACTTCCCCTAGGATGGGCAAAGCGTGTGACTATTCTAAAGATCATGTCAGGACTCGCGTCCTCTGAGCCTCCTAGTACTCCACAGTCAGAGGAGTGTGGTTTCATGCGCAAATAAGTTCAAGACTCCCTCCCGTGAAGTCATTTTGCCTTTTTGGTTTGTGCTTCTTCTTCTTCTTCTTCTTCTTCTTAATTTCAAATTTTCATCTGAACACTTGTAAGCCCACCATGGCAGCTGCATCCTGAGGAGGTGGTGGAGGAGATGGATGTAGAGGAGAAGGATGTGAACGGTTCGAGCTGTTTGCGGAATGAGAGCGACTGCGGGCTGAGCGCTACCTCGGCTGGAGTGTCCACTGCGCTGGCCAGCGTGCTGATCTTCACCATCGTGGTAGACATCCTGGGAAACGTC
Organism: Haplochromis burtoni; assembly: GCF_018398535.1. Lineage (NCBI taxonomy): Eukaryota > Metazoa > Chordata > Actinopteri > Cichliformes > Cichlidae > Haplochromis > Haplochromis burtoni. The sequence continues at coordinate 1,734,822 of NW_024582371.1, forward strand.
CTCGTCATCCTGTCCGTGTACAGGAACAAAAAGCTACGGAACCCAGGTGAGACGCACAGAGGATTGCAGGAAGTTATTCCTTATATTGATGCTAACTATTCAAAATAAAAGAACCCATGTGAATTCTTTACCAGCTGAATTTATCAAGCAAGGCAAAACAACTTCTCTCTCAGTGAGCTTTCTTTCCTGCCTTCACTCATAACTAAAATTATGTAATGCACTGTGTGGCCTGTGACACCCCCTCCCTCTTGTATGACAATCAAACTGCTATCTGAAGTGGACCTCCAGCCTCACTGTGACAGAGTTTCCACAGCCTTGCATGCCTGCCTGCCTGCCTGCCTTCATATCTCTTCATAAATAATGGCACACACTCTCCCCTCCATTTGGCTGTAACCTTGCTGGTTTCTCCATCCCTGATAAATGACATCCCTCCTTATATCAGGTGTCGATGAGCAGCCAAGGTGAGAGACGCCGTTGTATGGTTTCTTTGTTGCATTGCACACAGTTCATGCCACACACAACCCTCCTCCTCATCCTTTGTGGGCTACATTTGAAATGTTCAGACAGCAGAGAGAAGGTAAAGCTGACATTTATCATGACTACCTTTGTGTCCCTTCTCCTCATTGGCAATAGTAGCATTATCTTTCAGCTGTCCCTTTTATCTTGTAGCCTGCAGTTTCTAATGGCCACTGAGAAGCCACTGTCATTTCCAGTGACTGGGGCTGTTTGTCTCCTACTATCTGTTTTCATAAATGAGTTGCATTTTATGTTTTGCGCACCAATATTCTTCAAGGTGCCTTTTCATCGAAGCACTGGAGGAGCAGGGTTTAGTTCCCCCGTCATTAATCAGCCAGAATAAGAAACTTTTCAAAAAACTAGTACATCCTTCTTCTTGGAAAGGAAAAGATGATATGCAGAGATATTCTCATGATTTGCTCCCACTTTTTTCTTGGATGACAAATAATAGTCTCTTGTTAGTAAATGTTGGCAGTCATTACTAGTTTGTCGTGTCTCTCTGTAAATAAACTTGTAAAAGCTGTATAGTAGCCAATATTGTGTGGCATAGAAACACATGAGCAGTAATCGACCCACCTCCTCAGCCACAGGACAGACTGAGCAGTAAAGATCCTGAAACCCTACAGAGTTTATGGCATGAGAGGCAGCTGTGCAACAGATGCGTGGACACAGGCGCCTATTTTGCTTTGATTGACCGGATCTCGTGATTTTTTCCCTACTAAAAATAAAAAGTGCAGAATAGAACATCGAGATGTCCTGCAGAGGCTGACTACATATCAGAGAGCAACGCACGCGGTGCATCTGATACTCTGCTGTTTTTGAACTTAAAGGTCTGGAGGAGAAAGCAGCGTGCACCCAGGCAATTATACCCAGCAGCTCCGCGGCTCAAAGTAAAGCGAAGGACGCCCTCTGAGCCCGAGCGAAAAAACACAGTAAACCTTGCGATCACAACAAAATGCTAATGGAGCATGCTAATGAGGCAGCGGGATTAGGTCAGTGTTGGGGATAACAAGGCTTTAATTACAATTTCAAATACATTACATAACATACCCGTTTTACAGCAGCCCAAAGCCATTTTGGCAAGAAGTTGAGGATCCCGGAGAATAATTTGATTATCTGCTTGGCAAAGACAAATAAATAAATAATGGCACAGTCCACTGATCTCAAACAACAGGCCAGGACTAAATGGCCTGTTCAAGAGTCCACCTTGGGCTGGTGGACCATGCGCACTGCACTGATTACAGACCTCGCGTCGGTGTTCCCCTGCTCTAATTGGGCTTGCTGACATATCTAGTCACACGCGAGTCCTCCCCACAGTTGTGCTGCTCGGTTTGTTCGCATGTATGAATAGAAACCTGAAACTCCAGTGGAAGCTCAGAGCCCATCCTGCTATCGCTTTGCTTTTTTTCCCCACGTGTGTCCTTAAGTGACTGAAATTGTTGCTGCCGTTAGCCTATCAACAATCTCCACTCTGTTCTTAACAAGCTATTTATAGGTTTGGCTCGCTTTGTATGAATGTTTAATTGTACAGTTTCCAAAAGGGAAGCATGGATACAGCTAAAGAACAGCTGTAGCTTTATACACGGGCCCCTTCTTGTTTGCTTGTTTGCGCAGGGCCTGCATATACGATTTCATGCAGCGTCACTCTTTAGGCCTCGCAAGGAGTGTAAGTTTTAGGTTTACATACATATATAAAAGCACGCACTCAGATATAGATGTGTCAGGCGGGGTGCTGAAAACATCCTATCTCATCTCTCCATTACACATTATTCAGACAGCTGGTTCGCTTCCTCACACAGCAGCAGCAGGACCTTTCCGCTCTGTTTCATTTCAACACACTCGCTTTGCACGCTTCCTCGATATACCCCCCCCCCCACACACACACACACACACACACACACACACACACACACACACACACACACACACACACCCACACACACACACACACACACACTCTCCACCATTTAACCCCTCAACACACACCCAAAAACAAAAAGCAAACAGTCATGTACATGGAAGCACGAGGTTCACATTCTAAGTGCTGAAACATCTTGGGGGCGAGATCTGGTACCTTATGTTTCATTTGTATCAGGTTTCCAGGGGGTCTTTCAAAGTGCGCAAATGTAACAGGGCGTATCCACCAGATCCTCAAAGTGTACAGCATGGCACTTATAGGACTGCCAATGGGGTGTTAACACTACGCTTCTCCACTGGGGGTTAACCATACTAAAAATACACTCACAAAATGCTTTCGGGAGAGAGAAAGAGTAGTGCGGCACAGACAGAAAGAGAGAGAGCGAGAGCGAGAGAGAAAGAGGGTTGGAAAAAGAAAAGGATGAGAGGGAAGTAGATGGAGGAAGAGATCCCACGCTGCGCATGCGCGTGTAGTTTGCGCCCTGCCGTGCCGTGCGAACTCTAGGTCGTGTGTGTGTGTGTGGGGGGGGGGTGTAGTGTGTGTGTGTGTGTGCGTGTGTGTGTGTGAGTGTGTGTGTGTGTGTGTGTGTGTGTGAGCGTGTGTGGGGGGGGGGTGTAGTGAGAGTTGAAGATGGACTTGAGTTTTTGTTAAATCATGCATTGCACCCTCCTCAGCTGCTCCACAGTCATGAATAAAACCTAGACACTTCAGCGTCCACAGGAGTAGGGGTGGGTGGGTTTAATTGAGTCAGTGGACTTGAGTGACTCAAACCAGAACCCAATTCAAATTGACAGCACAGATCCACGGAGAATATCACTTAGCACGCTCCATTAAACATGCCCCCCGAGCAGATGATATTAAGTTTTCCAGCATGGTCGTGGGGCATTGTTAGATTATTTTAATCATCTTGCTAAACCACACCTTGAAATGTAATCTCATATTTGCAGCTCATCCATCTCGGACAGGAAGAGGCTTCTTTAAAATGACCACTTTTCACCCTACCTTGAAATCCTGTTGCACTGGACGATGTTTGTGTACCAGTGATCCTCTTTTATGCCCTTTTCAACTCCAGGCTGCTGCGTTTTTTCCTATCTCAGACATACGGCCTGTGATTGGTAGATGGGCTCTGGCGATGATGATGATGATGATGGTTTTGACCAGGCTCATAGCGGGCTGTATCACCAAAAGGCAGCTCATGTCAGTTTAATGTTAAGTTTCATTCTGGGGCCTCTCTGGCCAGAAAAGCCTCACGAAAACGAGGTCACGAAGTCGCCACTACTAATTCATCAGCGCCCGTGTCCTTGCCAAAAGGTTATTCTTGCTTATTTATGATTAAGACTTACTAAGTTGAATGCAATTATATTCGGGGTATGCTCTGGCAGTAATAAGCCTTGCGTTGCTGACGTTCAGATGGATTCAGGCACTGCCAAACCCTTCTGCATGTCTTGGTGAATTCCTCAGAAGGTGTATAAATATAGTCGGGTGAATTAAAGCTTAGTAAATCAAGTTTCCAGTATGAGCAGTGAGAGTGATGGGGTACAGATGGTGGATTTGAAATAGGAACACGCACCCCAGAGATTCACATGCGTAGCAGTGAGATTGAAAACCAAATCGACCGGCAGCCCTTTTTTGTTTTGTCTTGCGGTTTGTTTGCTTGCGTTTGCCCGCATCTTCATAATGTAACTCTGTATTGCTCCAGCTTCACCCCCCCCCCCCCCCAGACACATACACACACTCTCTTTTTTAAAAAAAAAAATATATATATATTTTGTTTTATTTCCCACGTTGTTTTACTACTCTGAACCGCCAAGTTGGAACGAAGCGATGACAAATATCCAGTTTCTCTCTGACACTGTGCCCTGTGATGCGCTGTTTCAATTTATGTTTCATTCACCAGAAAAATATGACAGAGTCTCACACTGGGGAAATTCACTGGGCGGTTGCGCGGCTTTCTCGGGACAGAAGTCTCAGTTAATCTGATGCAACATTTCGCTTGTTTCACAAGTTTTTTGTGCGCGCATAGTGCAAAATCAGATCACTGCAGAGCGAGCGGTGTAGGACAAGTCGAAGGCTGCGTGTCAGCTGTCCCTAATGGCCTGTAACCAATCAGCATTCAGGTTAAGGTCTATTCAACACTTGGTAATTATAGCTCCCAAAGACGTCGACTCCGTTCTCGTATCCGTGTGTGAACATCTCTGTTTGACAGAGCGGTCTTGAGTGCTGTGAGTTTGGGTGTCATGAGCATCATCGCCGGCCAAGTCGGTTAATTAAACCGAGGTAGAGAGGTAATGGTTCGTCCAGGGTTTGAATAATCGATGCCAACAAAACAGAGACAGTCATCTGGCCGCTCCACAGCGATCCTCTCAGCGGTGTTTTAGCACTTACCTCATCCTCCTGATGATAAGCGAGTAAGAGGGTTCAGCCAGAGTGAGCTGGCCGGACCGTGCCCCGTCCAGCCGGCACACACACACACACACACACACACACACACGGAGGAGCCGTGTGATGTCAACGAGGAATCAAACCTCTGCACAATGACAAGAGCACAGAGCGAGCACTGGGAGCATCACAAATGCAATCTGACAGATTTGCCCACTGAGCTGACTCAAGGATGAAGAACAAATGCGTTTTATTTTTGTCCCAGCAGGCTTGAGCGACGGCTGGTGCCGTTTTAGTGACTTGGAAAATTGACTTGTCTGTAAAAACTCCAGATCGGCGGGAAATGGTGAAATCAACCATCTGATTTTCTTCTTCATGAAACTTTAAATGTTCTGTGCCCCTGTTTGTTTTGTCTGCTTCGTTAGCACACCGTTTGAATAAAGTTCCAGGAGTGAAATGAAATTAGACCGGTTGCTAAACAACATAACGCAGCCATGTTGGCGTGCAGAGATTACAACAGGACCTGAATGCGGATTGATGGCCACATATGTTTCAAATCCACTTCCAGCGCTGTTGTTTCAGCTGTTGCCTGAGCAAGCAAGAGCTTTGCTCCTTTTACATTCTGGCTTCATAAGTTGTCACTCAGCATTTTAACATACACTAAAGCGCTTAATCTCTAAAAATGATGGACCAACTCGATCTATTGGCTGCAAAACAACAGCTTTATGTTGTCCTTAACATATTGCACATTTACTCTAACCTCACACGAGGTTAATCCCTATTTTGCAAAACCAACACAATTGCGTTATGGCGCCAGCGTATCTTGTTCTTATCTGTCTTCTTATCTGACTTTACAATTTGATTTATTGTTTTATTCTTCCCCACCCAGAACAGCTGCACTGTAACAACATCACATGTCATTTTCTATAACTCATGTCATCTGAGGAGATCCAGTGTCACACCAGAATCAGCTCTGACCTCGGGAGGATGGGGGCTTGTTTGGATGTAATCGGACCCCGAAACCACCCGCGTCCTTGTTGATATGTACTTTAACTGCGTTCTAAGTATGTGACTGCATTTTCCCAGGAGCGAGGAAGCATTATTATACTGCGAAGAGCATATTATTGGGATGGACCTGCCCATAGGGAGATAACCTTTTGCTCACACTAGCTAAATTGACTAAATCTGGGCTTAATCAAAGTACAGGACAAAATAGGTTGAGCTGATGATGGGGCTCCATGAAAAGTCAGTTATAATTTGTCTTTGCAAGGGACATGAATATCCAGAGAATTCACCGAATATTTGTTAAAATAAAAACTATATACACTAGGGAATGTCTTGCTAGTACAGCTTTGGACCCTATTTTGTCTTAAGAATTGCTTTAATGCTTTGTGGCATAGATTCAACAAGGTTCTGGAAACATTTTAGTTTTAGAGATTTTAGTTCATATTGACATGATAGCGCCACAGATTCAGGATAGAAATCCCCTGTTCCACAAAGGTGCTTTGCTGGATTGAGCTCTAGTGACCAGTTGAGATGACTTGAGCTTTGTGACATGGAACGTTATGGCTGGGAGCAGTCTTTGGAAGATGGCACACTGTGCTCATAACGAGAAAGACATGGTTAGCAACGATAATCAGGTAAGCTGTGGTATTTTGATGATTTTCAGTTGGCACTAAAGGGCACTAAGTGTGTCAAGAAATAATTCCCCACACCACTACACCAACACCATCAAAAAATTGCCTTTCTTTTCCATTCTGATGCTTGAACGTCAGCAGCTTTCTTGACCATGTCTAAATGTGTAGATGTAGTTGCTGCCATTGACCATATATTTATATTTATGAGCATATGAACAGGTGTGCCTAATATAATGACCAATAAGTGCCAATTAGGAAATATTGCAGTGTGACAAATTTCACAGCAATCAGCTTCCTAGTAGTTAAAATATTTTTCCAGCTGGACCCATTTAGACCGCTCGTCTACACCTAGCAGCATTAGCATACACAGATAATTCAGTATGGGCCTGGATCCAGATTGGGGCAGTAAAAAATAATGTAGTATGAAAAGGATGTAGAGATTCTTGCTCCCAGCTCATGAAATACTAACATCAGGATCATGTTTTCATGCATGAAGGGTTATACCCCTTAAGCATTAACTCCCAGTGCACCTGGATACCTCTCTAGCTAGGTTTCCTAACATGGGGAATGTGCAAAAACCAGATGCATGTATCGCTGCTTTTTTGCACTTTTATTTGACTTTGGTTGTGAATTTGACCTTTTCTATCACTCTTTTTTTGGCTAAAATGCTAAAACTACATGGTTAGATTAAGGAGAAAAACCCTGTTTACTAATGAAACACATTATTAATCAAGGGAAAGTCACAGTCAAGCCTCCACTGTCCCAATAAGCAAAGTTACAAACATGATCCTGCATATTTTACCTTCTCTTTTGGTCACATTTTGTCAGTTTTCATAACCTCCTTTTTTTTCTTTTTCTTTAGGCAACATCTTTGTGGTGAGTTTGTCTGTGGCAGACCTGGTGGTGGCGCTGTACCCCTATCCACTGGTCCTGACAGCCATCTTTCACAATGACTGGACTATGGGTGACCTGCACTGTCAGGTCAGCGGCTTCATCATGGGCCTCAGTGTTATCGGCTCCATTTTCAACATCACGGCTATCGCCATCAATCGCTACTGCTACATCTGCCACAGTCTCCACTACGATCGTCTTTACAGCCTGAGGAACACGCTCTGCTACCTGGGTCTTACTTGGCTACTCACCGCCATCGCCACTATTCCCAACTTCTTCGTCGGCTCACTGCAGTACGACCCTCGCATCTACTCCTGCACCTTTGCTCAGACCGTTAGCTCATACTATACTATCTCCGTGGTGATTATTCATTTTCTGATCCCTCTGCTGGTGGTGTCCTACTGCTACATGAGGATATGGGTGCTCGTCATTCAGGTGAAACACCGAGTTAAACCGGAGCAAAGGACCAAACTGAAACCTAGTGATGTGAGGAACTTCCTGACTATGTTTATGGTGTTTGTCTTGTTTGCCGTGTGCTGGGCCCCCCTGAACCTCATAGGCCTGGCTGTAGCCATAAATCCTCCGAAGGTTGCACCCAACATACCCGAGTGGCTTTTTGTCACAAGCTACTTTATGGCGTACTTCAACAGCTGCCTCAATGCCATCATATATGGACTGCTCAACCAAAATTTCCGCAAAGAGTACAAGACCATTCTCCTCGCTCTTTGCGTTCCTCGTTTGCTCCTCACGGAAACTTCAAGATGTGCCACAGAGGGACTGAAGAGCAAGCCTTCACCAGCTATAACAAACAATAATGTGGCGGAGATAGATGTATGAAATTTTACCGGGAACGTGGATGTGTCCTGTGATTCACAGAGTGCCTTTTCAGGATCTGTTTCTTTTTCATGTTGTAAAGATGCATTTGTGTTTGGTGAGGACACTGCTGCCATCATATTCCTTCCAGCTTGCTGGACACTTTGCACTCCTGTTGAGAACAAACATTGATTGTATAATTATAAGTATTCTGTGTTCAATAGTGAGTTTCAAGACAGATTAACAAACTGGGAGGAAAAAGTACAGAAAGAACAAATTACTGGGAACATTCAGATTGTATATAGTGGCCAGCTGTGAAAATTATTTTCTTAAATTCTCAAAATCTTTCACGAACACTTAAGGTCCGATACTCTTTGGGTGAGGGACCTACTTTTAAAGCCAAGTCCCAGCATGTGTATATCACGTGTACGAGAATGACTCACTGCCTATTTGCACAGAACAATTACGAGTATGTCAGCACCATGGTGATAATGAAATAAATGTATTTTCTATGGCCACAGTGTCTTTGGGGTCTTAAATACAGTAATAATTATAGAAAAGCCTCAAGGTTTTATTTTCATTCAATAGAATCCTTAATCTAATTTTAGGTTTAAACAGAAGCTGTTTTATGGATCAATTACCAAAGACTTAATGCTCTTATTTGGATGGTAGTGACTCAAGAGTATTAAAACTGGGGCAGGTGCCAATTCCAAAACACATTTCAGTTTCAGTCTAACTCAAACCTCGTATTTCTTCTTCAGCCTGAGTGAGCATCTCAGCCTCAGTTTCACTGGCTTATTAATTCACCGTGATGCTGTTTCACCCTTGGGTTCATCTTCTGAGCAATGACGCGGTGGAACAAATTTTGGAAGCTTTTCTTCCGGTTATAATTGAAGAAATGAGGGGGGAAAGCAAGTATATCACAATGGGTTTTTATTTGTTAATGCAACAAAGCATGTCTTGTTGTTTGAAAAACATTCTCTCATAGCTTTTTGGCAGATCTTTGTCAAACACGACTGTTTATTAACTATTTCTAACCATTGCATTCATATGCCTATCAGACTAGGACATTTAAAGCTCTGGGCATCGCCCTTTAGACCCTAAATGATTTAAAGATTGGGGAGACTGTGCAATGAGGAAGAACAAATGGTAAACAAAGCTAGGCTTCTTCTTTATAAAACGCCTGGGGGACCTGATAAGCATCAGGAAAGAGGAGATGTAGTTCGTGATAGTGCAAGGGTGCCTGAGCACATGTCACCCCAGCCAAGATGAGCTCTGACAGCCTCCCAGCACAACTTCCACCCAGCAAACAAACTCTGAGCAGTTCACCTCACAGGGAGGCTCCGAGATGTCAATGTGACACATTTTTGATATGATGCACTGTTACTGGAATATTAAAGAAATTACACATGTGTAGCTCGGTATTTGTAAATATCACCGGCATGTTTCACATTTATCTACAGGTCGACTGTCCAGCTTTTGCATTCTGCTGTGCTTTGAGGCAGCTAACCTTGAATAGTTTTCCTGAGGTCTGACTAATTTAAATCGTCAGTGGAGGATTACAGATGCAGAAATAGGAATCTGAATTCACGAGGGATGTTGGCTCAGCACTCAAGCTGTCTTACAGAGCCAGGCGGCGTCAACTCGCTCAGGAGCAGCAAAATGACACAAAACTGTTCAATTCTGCTTCTAACAAATCAGTGTGTGTGATGTGGAAGAAAAGAAGCAGGCCACATGGCAGCGCAAGGTCGGCCACAGATGAGTGACTAAAGGGGCTTGAGGGGAAATGACAGCATTCACTACTGAACCAAAGAGTCACAGACGGATGGCTTGGTCACCCTTCTTCCCTCTGCTTTCACCTTCTACTTTTCATTCTCTGCTTTTTCTGCTCCTTTGAACCTGTGCTGTTTATTTTCTCTTCTTGTCCCCTAAGGCGTCTTATAATAGTGTCACATTTTGTTTGAAACAAAAGGTTAATAAAGAGAGAGAGCTTAAAGAAGAAAGGTTGATCACTGCGTCACACTGGTTAGCCAATTATGCATCATATCACTGTTAAAGAGCAAGGCAAATACCCAAGATTTTTTTTGTTTAAATCAATTTGCAGATTTTGCTCACTGTGACATAAACAAAGTGCATCACCAGGCAATCTCTGTCCATCAAAATGAGACACAGTTACAGGAGTGTGAAAAAGTCTTGAGTCATTTGTTTTCATTTTATGAGAAACATGTGAAACAGGTACATGGAAATACAGTACATAAGACAAAAGTAGCGTTTATACAATTTAACAAACTTGAAAGTCAGTACTGGTATGACCACCTTTATTCTTCAACACCGCCTGAACTCTCTTAGGCAATCTCTCTTGTAATTTCTTGAAATAGTCTCCAGGAATAGTTCTCCAGGCTTCTTGAAGGACATTCAAAGCTCTTCTTTGGGTGTTGGCTGCCTTTTGTTCTGTTCTCTGTCAGGATGATCCTACACTGCTTCATTAATGTTGAGGTCCAGGCTCTGGGGAGGCCAATCCATGGCCTCTTGTCACTGATTTTCAGTCCAGTTCTTGTGTAATTTGGCATGCCTCAGCCTTTTCTCCCTGCCCCTCTTACTGAAGACTGGCATCTGGACAGACGCCTTTCCCTTGAGACCATTTCTGATGAGGCTTCAGCGAACAGTAGGTGGATCAGCTGAAGGGTCCTTTGCAGGATTTTTCGTATTTGTGAAAGACATGACTTTCAGATACTGCTCATCTGCTGGATGTAGGTTTTTTTTCCTGACACTTCTTTCATCCTCCACTTGTCCAGTTTCCTCAAATCTTTTAAGCACACACTTCACACATGCTGAGATATGCCACAGTTTTTGGCTAATAGCTCTTTGGGAATCACCTTGTTGGTGCAAAAACATTGTTTTGTTACTGTCAAGCTGGGTTATCTTTGAGACTTTTCATAGATTCAAGTAAAGAAATTGGGACAAATGATGCATTCTTCCAAAAGGCTGCTAGTAACAAAGATACAAAATGTAATTTATTATACAAAATGAATTTTGCTCTTCTCTAAGTTGTCTGTTGCGTGCGGACACAACACTGGTACACAACCACGGTGGATTTCCAATCTATCAAGATTTGATTTCCAGAGACTCAAAACTAATTTGACAAACTAACATAATTTAAAATCTAAGGATGTTTTTTGATACTTGGATACTTGAAGAAAGTCTTTTCCAGTCAATGACTGTCTGGAGTCTGCCAGACCTTTATGGAGCTGCCGTCAGTTGCGGCTGTTTGTGAGTCACTATGACGTCATTTTTGTTTTCAATAACTGAAAACATGCTCTGTTGGGTTGAGATCAGGTGACTGGCTGGCCTATTAAAAAACTTTCCCATTTCTTTGCCTTAAGAAACCCTTGGGTTACTTTTGCAGTATGCTTTGGGTCATTATCAATTTTCACTGTGAAGTGCTGTCTGATTTGATTTGGAGCATTTGGCTGAATCTGAGCAGAGAGTACAGCTCTGTACACTTCACAGTTCATCCTGATGCTTCTATCAGCAATCACAGCATCGATAAACACCAGTGGCCCACTTCCACAGGAAGCCATACATGTCCATGCCATAAAACTGACTCCGGCATGCTTGGCAGATAAGTATGAGCTCTTTCTTTTTCCCCACACTTTTCTCTTCTTACCATTCATGAAGGTTTCATGAAGGCATCTCTGCGCTGTAGACTTTGATAACGATATGCGAATTTCCTAGAGTGTGTTCTTCACTTGGCTAGATGCAGTGAAGTTGTTTTTCTTAACCAGAGAAACAATTCTAGTATCATGCACTAGTTGTTTTGACATCCCTCTGGACTTGGCATTGATAGCATTGAGAGCTCCAGGAACAGCTACTAAAGGTAAGTTCACCACTTGGAATCTCCTCCAGATCTTTTATCTACTCAATTTATTCTGGAATAATGAGGTAACAAGCTTTGGCCAGCCAGGAAAATGCTTGTCAGTCAGTTGTCCAGTTACTTTTGAGTCTTTGAGGACTAAACATGAAAATGGGTGTAACTTCTAACCATTTAGGCAAAGCTTTTGTTAAACGCCTTGAAATAAAGCTAAAAGTTTGCACTCCCATTGCACATTTACCTCACTTTATGATTATATATGCATAATTATGCCAAGCTTCCCCTGCTTTACCAATTCTTTCTCAGTCCACTCTACTGTTCCCCTTTAAGTTACATGTAGCGACACAGCACTCATCCACAGTGCTGAGGAAAGTACTTAAACTATAATGCAGGTCTCAAACAGAGAGAGTCCTATTGCAGCAGATCACAAGAGAAAAAAAAGTCAGTGGACATTAAAACCTCAGTGCCTGGTGTGCACTGGCCAGCAAGATGATAGTTGTAAAAAAAACCTAAAAAAGAAACCTGTCTTTATAAGCCAAGCATCAACGCACACTAACATTCTTTCAGTAAGTTTTTATTACACTTACAGCAATGTCACAATTGATTGTCAAGTCGAGTTATATTCATTTTACCTGTCTCTTTTCTCCTACAGTCCACGTGTCTGCATCTGTTTTATTGTGACACATACTGAGTGGAGCAGAGAGTACACTGGGTACATCCACAAATATGACGCAAAATGCTGCTGACACTCTGGAAACATGTTTGCTTGCTGATTAGCTCTTATCAGTCTAAAAGACATTAGCCAAAACATTTAAGCTATAGATCCTATTTACCTGTTGTCCTTCGTTTATGGGTAATCTTTCCCCATCGCTATAGCTTCTTCTTTACATGAGGAACGATGCTGCAGGTACTGCTCTAACATAACCCAGCTTAGCAGTTTTCTAAACAAAGAAAGAAAAACCTAACGGTTTCCATAAGCAACCAAACCTGTGGTTTCCTTTTAACCAAACAATGCGATCTGTTTACAGGTGTGCAAGCATGCATGGAAATTATTTTGAAAAGCTGTGCAAAATCACTCATCTAGTGAGTTACATCTATTCTAATTTGGTTTTGTTTTAACCCTCTGAGGTCCACATGCTAATCCACTGCAATAGTTACACCTTTTTGCACTCGCCCAACAGTGAAATAACAAATGTTTCACAGGTTAGAGTTAAATGGCATATATATATATATATTTCTCCTCTGTAATATTCTTGAGATTTATAATTAAGCAATTTGTATACATTACTGCTTTTTCTTACATTTGTAAACTTTGTAATATATTGTATTATTTAATTAGTTTAGTCTGTTACCGTTACTGTTTTGGAGCAACTGTAACCCACATAATTTCCTTAGGGATTATGAAAGTATTCTGGTTCTGATTCTGATGATTAATCCTAATCCTACTCCGCACTGTGGGAGACCTACACCAACCGTTGTCAGCAAATGGGGCTTTGCAATATCAAACTAAAATGAATACCTCAATCCTAAATATCTAGTGGCATGTTCTTTAATATGTACACACACAGAATGTGATTCTGAATATTTTTTGCTTTTGTATGGATTATTTTATAGTTTAACAGTACCACTGTCACACAAAATATACATATATCAATGTCTATGCATATATCAATATGCATAGACATTGATATTTAGTTTGAAGCCTATGCTTTCAACACGCTTGTCTTAAATCAGTGATGTGATTTGGATGCACTGGTGTGTTCATTGAATCCAGAGGGTTAAAGCACCATTTAAAAATATTTCTAAATCATACTATAATGACTATAATATGTATATATATAGCTGCACATATGAAATGCACAGCTTTAAACAGTTCTCAAAATCAAATTTAGCAGTAATTTAGCGATGTAGGCTTATGATTTACAGCTAAATCAAGTTATAAATAACAGAAAGGATGTCTACAATGGTCAAGGTAAATCGCTGTACAACGGCTGATGGACTGTTACTGTTACATTTTACACTTTACACTTTACAAGTTAAAAATTCTACATTTTGAATGGTTCCAAATCATTAGCAATTACATGTTTTCTTTAGAATTCTCAACGAATCTGATGCAAATCTGGCAAAAACTGCATGCAGGTCGAGCTTCCGCTAATAATAAAAATAATGGTATGACTTTATGATAATGTAACACTATTAAGCATTAGTAAGGTAGCGAGTGCTTAAATAATCCTTTATATATCATTAATCCTCCTTAGTAAGTCATTTATAAATACATATTGATTTATTCATCTATATACACCATGTACAGCTATCAGTTTTGTATGTCACTGCTGGTAATAATCATATCATATCAATCACTTACACAGTCTCTTTGATATTTGATTTACTACTTTAATATGTCTAACCATCTTAGATCATTTTAAAATAGAGCGTCTTTGTAAAATAATAATTGTGCTTAAACTAAGTGGACTGATTGAAAAGACTGTGTCATAACTCATGTTACTCAGCAGAAACGTCCGTAATAGAATCCAGAATCTGGGATGAATGGCTGAAGTGATCCCCCCGCTGTGCCTGTCACTTTGTGATTTAATATGAAGGGCAAAAGCTTGAAGACATTTTTCTTTCTGTTATGTTCAAGGACAGCATGGTCTACCCACCCCGCTTTATGCTACACGATCCATCATAACTCATGACTCTATTTTGTCAATTTCACATACGTATGTGATTCTGTCCCGCATGAGTCACGTGGGCTTTCTGAGCAGCGCTCAGTCTCAGCTCGATATCAGCGGTCTGGTAAGCTTAGAGCTAAGTTACAGCGTAAAATATTGAGATAATATGTAAATAACTTGTTTTTTTTTTGTTTTTGTTTTACCGGTTTTCTTGCCTTGTTTTTAGCGGATCTCTCAGAGCTCTGTGCAACTGCACCAAGTGGAGCAAGGCATAAACTCAAATTCATCTGCTGACATGAAACAGCTGTTCATTTACTTACCTATTTTCTTCCCTCTTCAGTTTAACGTGCACATGAGAAGTGTTAAAGAAACAAATCGTTTGTGGGCGATTATTTCTACGGCAGCAGAACTCTGTCGCAAACACGGCTGACACAAAACGGATGAGCAATGAGGCATTATATGGCACAGCTCTTGCGTGACAGGATGGTTTTTTGGCCCGCTGGATGAAGCCGCACGTAACGTCGCTCTCTGCACAGAGGAATTTCTACAGCGCTTGCGCATCATTGCCTTTTACAGCGGGGGAGTCTCACTGTGGGCCTGCTGCTACAATGGCAATTCTCCTAATGCATTTGTCCATCGGGTTTAGCGCTGCCTGCCTTATCATGCATATGATGTGTTCCTACATATCCCGATGGGCTGTGGGTCACAGTAGTATCAGGAGGTTTTAGGTGTCGTACATCCAAAGAGGCCAACGAGAGCAAGAAATGGGGAAGATGACAATGATTTGATGTGACTTTATTTGTATCATCGTCTACACTGGGGATTGGACTTAACTTAATTTAACTCAGTTATTTCTGGTTGAGAAAATGTTCCCATGCTCACTATTGACAGCAGGTCTATTGGACCATTGTGCCGAAAATATATGTAGCTCGTCATACTTAATATTTAATTAAATTACCAAAATTTAATACATTTTTAAAGTAGAAGATTACAACTTGATTGACATTTATGTCAATCATAAATGTCGTGTTTGGGAAGTACCCTACATGGTAAAAACTACTGAGCCACACCTTTTAATGACTGAATTCAATGACAGTAGTATATTGCTTTTTTGGGATTGACCTTAGTTCCGGTGAAAGGAAATCTTAATCCTTTGAGCTCTGTGGGAACAGTTTGGGAAAGGCCCTTTTCTTTCCAATCATGTGGTGACCAGATCCTAATAAAGTAAATGTGGTACAAACACAGCTTTTGACCAGGACAAAATCTTGGAACTTTTCCAACCGTAATACAAAAAGGATAAAAGGAATGTTCTTATGGGCTTATGCAGTCTTTATATACTCCTTTATTTCCTGTTATTTAAGAGCTATTTTCTAGTTCAGTATTAATGCATCTATAGACTGGAATACCTTTTTCAACTACATCTGACAGCAGTGTTGGTCAAGTTACTTGAAAAAAGTAATCAGTAACTAATTACTTCCCCAAAAAAGTAATCCCGTTACTTTACTGATTACTTATTTTCAAAAGTAATTAATTACTTAGTTACTTAGTTACTTTTTAAAAACACAATTTACAACCTGAATAGGTGATAAAGCGATAGATCTTTCAGCCCAATTCTACTTTTTCTCATAATCCATCATACAAAATGTAATCAAATGGAAAAGTCTCTTTTTAAAACTTGTTTTATTAGTTTTAATCTTTTAACTTTATGCATCAAGCAAAAATTTAATTATATGACACATTCCAGCACATAATTTTTTTTTTTTTTTGTGTTTTACACTCATCTTTCAAATAGATGCAAGTAAAACACAGCAGAAAATAATATAAATCAAAGACTAGCGGTCCTGTTGCTCTATTTTCACCTGTAAAGCAGGAGTAACGTAGGCGGAGGTTTGCCCTGGTGCAGGTGTGCCGCGGCGGTCAGTGGAAGAATCCACGAGTTTCTCAGCGCACTCGGTGCTTGCTTGGAAGTTTAGGGGTTTTTTTCGCTGTAAAAAGAAGTTTTCTTCCCACGCACAACGGACGCTAATGTTTTTGTCACTTTTTATGGAATCAAACTCAAATAAGGTCAGTACTTCCACGCTTTAAACGCTGCACGCTCATACTCTCTCCTGCACTCGATATATGATCCATTGTTGATCTGCACACAGCTTTTGTCACGAACGTCGCACTTGCTTACGTCACTGTCATGAGACATTCTGGCAAAAAAATCACGGTTTTAGTAACGCAGTAATGCAGCGTTCCTACGGGAAAGTAACGGTAATCTAATTCCCGTTTTTGCAATAGTAATCCCTTACTTGACTCGTTACCTGAAAAAAGTAATCAGATTACAGTAACGCCCATCTCTGTCTGACAGTTTTACCAACTTTTAGCCAGTTATAACACTGACATACTGTTGGCTCCCATGCAAAATTAAAACAAAAAAAGAGAATAGAGAAATAAAAACTGATTTCTCAGTGGTTTTTTGGCCACTTCACTTTTTTTTGGTAATTTTCATCATATTCAAAGCTTGTGACTTTTTGGTACCTTGTAGCTTTTGCTGATGGGAATTAGACAGGCTGACCTTCATCTGAGCCATCCCTTCAGATGCACTGGGTAAAAACTGAGACTTTAGACAAGCGCATCATCTGCAGACTCCATGTTTATGCATATGGTTGAGGGATTGGACACCATAAAAGGTCCTGCAGGTGTAATGTGTAGGTGACCCAATACTTTTGTCCATATAGAGCAGATCTACATAGAGCTGAGTCTGGGTGAAACTGTTCTAAAAGTCTTTGTTTACATTTTCCTTTGTTTTAAAAGAGCCCGATCATTTCCTTTAAAGGTTATCTGTTATTTTTTTTAAGTGGTTCCAAGCCAGAAAAAAGAAGCTACTATATTTAATAAAACACACTGTCATTTATTTTTTATGTAAAATATTCAGTTATAAAGTAACCAGGATTCCACTGTTTGGTACATCATGTGAAATAATAAGTGAAATAAATTCCTAGTGCTTGCTGACATGACTGTGTTCCAACAACAATCCTAAACCACATCAGGAGCTGCACAAACAGGAAAGCTGTTTCATTCTTACTTGTTGTTAAGGAGACTGAGTAGCTTGGTCTAAACAACAGGTGTGGAATTTACGGGACCTCATGTTTGGCATTGACTGTCGGTGAGATGTGAAGTCCAAATAGCCTGGGGAGTCCAGACACAGGGGTCCATGAGAAATACTTCCAGAAGGTCGGAGGTTAAGATTCATTTGAAGGGCAACCTTCAAATGAACTTCCAATTAAAGACGCCTACGGACCAAATCTACAGGCTCGCATTCCACTGAGAACACGAGTTTTGTCAGACTTCTATTTTAGAGCTGGTTGTTTTATTAAAATTCGTAATCCCACCATGACGGGGTGAACATGTGCGTCTAGTGACTGTACTGACTCCGTCTTGTGTGGTTTATGGTCTATTCCCAAAGCTCACTGCAATAAACCATCTAATTAATTTCCAGTTTTTCATGTGCTTCCAGGGAAAATATAAGTCCAACATGTTTAGATGAAGGAATTTTGATGTGGATTATTGTTTATCAGAAGAGGTCACTGTTTATTTTATAGTTGGTCCTAACTGTAATGATTAGCATGAGATGTCCTGCCGTTCCATCAATACGGGATGTATCATCTCAGCTTCTCAGAATGTGTCATAATAAAAAGCACGAAAGTATAAAATTACAATGGAAAGAATAGAGAAAAAAAACTAAGGGCTTTTATTCTATTCTTTTTTAATCAGTTGCCTCATAACCCTTCAGATTTATCTTCTACCCCTTTGGAGTGGGCTCAGACTGTGGGTAAAAAATCCATCCATCCATCCACCACTCAGGGTCATCACAGCTGGACTTTATCCCAGCCATGATAGAGCAGACATGTCGCCAGTTTTTCACATTTAAAATAAATAATGAAAAACTGTAAGTTAAAAAATAATAGAATAAATATTTGAATGACATGTGATTAAAATAATAATGGATTGCATTTATATAATGCTTTTCGGGGCCCTCAAAGTGCTTTACAATTCCACTATTCATTCACTCTCACATTCTTGTGACGGCAAGCTACAGTTGTAGCCACAGCTGCCCTGGGGCAGACTGACAGAAGCGAGGCTGCCATATCGCACCATCGGCCCCTCTGGCCATCACCAGTAGGCGGTAGGTGAAGTGTCTTGCCCAAGAACACAAAGACCGAGACTGTCCGAGCTGGGGCTTGAACCGGCAACCTTCTGGTTACAAGACGAACTGCCAACTCTTTGAGCCACGACACCAGAGAAGCCCCTTTCAAATGCTTTTATTCAAACTCCTACATCAATAACGTGTATAAATACTGATATTGCATTTTTAATGCAATCATTCAATTTTTTATACAGTGCAAATTTGCAACAGCAACTGCTTTAAACAGGCACTTTCTATCATAAGATAAATATCCTAAAATATTACAGAGCAAACAGACACTTGGCAACAGTGGGAAGGAAGAACTCCCTTTTAACAGGAAGAAATCTCTGGGAAAACCAAGCTCAGGGACGGGCAGCCTTCTACCTCAAATGGTTGAAGGGAAGTAGAAGAGGAACCAAGAAAATACAGAGAGACAAGGACGAAACACACATTATGGAAGTGAAAAGTGAAGAAATTTAAACGTAAAAAAAGCACTCTTAAAAGATTGCAGAAAATGTGAAGTCTCTTGAAAATAAGCAACAGACTGAATCCATTTTGCTGAAAAAGGAAGAAAGGAAGAAAAGAAAAGCAGAATCTTTAGCAAGAGTTTATTATTTGTGAGGTGAAATTACGTTTCAGGCTGAATGACATGAAAAACTGTCTGAATGAAAAAATATTAAGTGGCTGATTTGTAGTAGTTTTTTAGGTGAAGATAAAAACCGGATGTATGGTTAGACACACAGACACGCACATACACACAATAAAGGCACAGGAGGTGAATGAACTACACTGACAGGTTTATTGCACGGTTCAACATTGGGGATGATGGCTGTTGATTGACAGCTTTTAAAATGAGAATGAAACCGAGCCACCTGATCCATGTGAGTCATCGCTACAATCACCAGAATCATAATTAAGCTCATCATATAAGATACTGAAGGAATAAAGGTGAATTGGTGAAGCGCTATATATAAGCAAGCGATGTATAAACTACACAGGACATTAACAGAGAGACAGCAGGAGATCATCATCCCACACAGGTGAGCAGTAATATTCATGCCACACAGGGAAAAGGGCCACACCTCAGTGCCATCTCATCAAACTGCTAATTCCTCCGCCCTCCTTCCTCCACATATAAAGGTCAAGGCTTACCCGTTCACCTCATGAGAAATACACTTGGTTTCAGAAGTTTACACACAAGAACGCACGATCGATTCAGAAACCGCTCTCCTGTGCTTCCTCTCTGTCTCCCAAAGGGCAAAATCTAACAAAAGAGGCAGAAAACAGTTTTTAAAATTGCTCATGTTGGTTCATCTGCAAGAAGATTTTAAATTAATATGAATCACCATGACAATCGGCTGCATCTTCACACTCACTGACGTCTTTAGCGAGTTTTTTTTTTCTTTTCTTTTTCCTCCCCTCGGATAACTACTTGAGAGTGAAATTGCCACTGAAAGCGAAACGATTATTTAGAACATGGGTCCCTAGATTCTTCTTAGAGCTTCTCTTTCGTCTCTTTTGAGTCTTTTCAAACTGAATGTGTTTTTCGGGAGCCTGCTGAGCGTGAAACTGGTAACAACAAAAGCCAACTGGAGCAGAAAGTGCCACTCCCTGAGACTCAGAGAGGAACGCTTTGACCAGAAACGTAGGTAATGCACCAATACTAAATCCACACAAATTGCTCATAATGGACTAAATGGCTTTCTGTTACATCAGCAATTAAACAGGAGATAACAGTGTAGCAGTGTTATTCAGGAGTGTGTGTACAAACACATGCCGACCATGTGAACTGTGCATGCACAGCCACTGAGGACACTGAGGCTATGTTATGTCATGTTATTTTTTTCCATTTAAGAATGAAGTAATGATAGTTGACGTATTAAAATCCACCCACTTTTATTTTCAGAGAATATCTTTGGGAATGGAAGGGCAGTGAAGTGCTGTTTATATGACTGTATTTATCTAGCTCCCTGCTAGGAAAACATTTATTTTTTAAAACTAATCCAATTGCAATAACCATTTTAATTAGCAATTTTAAGATTTCACATAACAGCTTGCAGAACCACTTTTATTGGCAATAACTTGAATGAATCATTTTCTGTACGACTATATAAGTCTCTCACATTATTGTGGAGGAATTTTGGCCCACTCTTCTATACATATGCACAGCTCTCTAAAGATGCTTCCACAGCATTATAGTTGGGTCTGGACTTTGAGTGGGCCATTGCAACACCTTGATTCTTTTCAAGCCATGCAGCAGTAGATTCGATGCTGTGTTTTGGCTCATTGTTCTGCTGTATATTACAATTTTGACCAAGTTTTAGCTGTCCTCACATTAAACTGTAGAATACTTTGGTATACAGAGGAGTTCGTGACTGGTGTCCAGGTCCTGTGGATGCAAAACAAGCTCAAATCATCACCTTCCACCACCACCAATAGTTGGGAAAAACAAGTCATACTTGTACTGTCATGAACTTGAATCTTTTAAGGCTTTCCCAAACAGAAAGTGGTGAATAGTCTACTTTTACCAACATTTGGGCTGCAAATTACCCTCATGATTCTACAGCAGTCAACAGTCCGATGCTTTATGTTGCTGAAAGATAAAGCCAGCCTTTATATCCTCAGATTACTCGGGCAAATACATTCTGTCATCGCGAGACTATCTGGCGTCTAATCTCATCATGTGACCAGTCTCGTGACCATCCCGGAAGAAGCGATTTTAGCGCTGTCAACACAACGCTTACAGAGAATAAACGCGAGAATATTCGCGCAGAGGTTTCGTCGTTGTGTCGCTTCATTTACAGTACAGCAATGGACGGATCTATGAAAGCATCTCTGGACGCCTCCGCCCCACCGCCGCAGTATTTCAGAGGGTGAGAAAATAGTATAACGAACTAGCTAAGCTAACGGCTAGCTTGTATACCCAGTGACCTGAAAACCCGAGCTCTGCGGTGCCGTTCATTGCCATAGAGACATATCTTTTATGTGGCACAATCCGGGAACATAGATGTAATTTTCACCAGGGTACATATCCACATCCGTAGTCAGCGTGTCAGAGCCCCCGTCGCTGTGTGGTTTGATCCCGGCTGACTCATGAACTTGTGCTCCTTTGCAGAAATGAAAGCTCCCTGGTTTCAGCCCTCAAGACTCTGCTGTTCTTCACCATCCTCATGGTCACGGTGCCCATTGGACTGTATTTCGCATCAAAGGCGTACATCTTTGAAGGTGAAGTGTGTCCAGATGATTGTGGACTTACCTCCACTCTGTTCCTGCTGTCACATTTTCTTGGGGTTTTTACTTTTTTTTGTAAACGTAGCACATCATCCAGATTTTAAAATCTATTGATCAGTGGTCATCTGCTGACAGGTTAATAGAGCAGTCAGTTTATCTTTAAGCTCTAATAGTAAGAGTCTTTTAGCATAGTATTTGTCATTCCATACCAACATTTCCATTTTAGATGATTAAAGATAATCCAGATGAGAATGTGCATTTATTCTGGATCTAGGGATTTATCGGAACTCTTTCCCCCATAATGATCACATTTGACGACCTCCTCAGTACCCACAATGACAAATATACTGGTTTATATCACCCACAATAATCGAATACAACCAGAGATGCTGTAGGTTTATATGGAAAGACATAACAAGCCACTGCAGCTTTTATTTTTCTGGGTTTCATTCTGTGCCAGAGAAAGTTGTGTTTAGCACCTCAATATAAACCTGACTTGTGACACTTTAAACTCCGTGATGCAGCTGCTGGTCGTCGCCATTAACGCTCTGCTTCTGTTTCGTAGGTTCGATGAAGATGTCAAGCTCTGACAGTTATTTCTACGCAGCCATTGTTGCGGTGCTCGCTGTGCATGTGGTTCTGGCTTTGTTTGTTTATGTGGCCTGGAACGAAGGTGCGCCTAAAGGCAAGGGCAAACATGATTAAGGCATATCCTTATCAGCTTAGAAGACCAGAGGAGACAGACCGACCGACGTGGTGAGGGATCCAAGCCCACCCCCCTCCCCTCACACCCCCTCCCAGGTCATGGGCATTGTAAGACCATCTACAATGAGCTGCATTAGAGCTCCGAGGTTAAAGGCTGAAACTACTCTGTGTTCCCCGGCAATGGCGGGGGGGAGTGGAGCTTGCTGAGTGTGCTTGCTCACCAGCCTCAGCGGGCCCGCCTTCTTGACTTTCTTTTTTTCTCTGAAAATATTACTTTTGTCAACAGAGGACAGCCGTGGTTTTTAAGAGGCTTTGTCATAAGCTGCCATTTGGCTAAGTGCTCTAAGTCCCTTCTCAGCCAAGAGTTTGTCTTGTAGGAAAGCATCTTGGGTTTTGACTGATGTGTGCAGGTGTGCACGCACACACACTTTGCCTCATGTTTAATGCATATGAAAGATTTGCTTCCAAAATGCTTCAATTAGCTCGAAGTCATGTTATTTTAATCACATTTCAGTTGTTGTACATTTGAGGATGTCTCTCAGCGTCATTATAAACTCATAATGTGCTTAAATCTCACGCAAACCATATCATTCGAGTTATCTGTTAACCCTTTTAAATAGTGTTTAAATTTGGTTTTCTTTCAGTTGATGTGCGTTTGTGTGCCGTAGCGTGGCGACATTATGAAACTTTGGTGTTGCAGTGAGTTCCTAATTCACACTGTATTTAAATTTGTGTGTTTTGTGTCGATGATGTAGCCAGTGACGTTGGTCGTCATGCAGATGTGAGTGCCGACTTGTTCAAATAAACTGGAAAGTGTACATTTTTGTTGTTTCTAGTGGTATTTTCTAAAAATACAAAGATGCAAGGAAACGATTTGTGCTTGGTTAAAGAATTAAACTGATTCTCTACAAAATCATCTTTTATTTTTAATAAAGTGCAGAGTTTTGATTTCAGGTTTCTAGTGTGCGTCCTGTTTTTTTACATGGTCTAATACCAGAACAACAAACGGACTACTATAAATGTGATATTAAAAAACACATTTAAAGTATTATCTTTTGCAATCCTCTGATTAAATCTTGGATGAACTGTTTGTTTTTTGTTGTATTTTTATGAATAAGACCTGCATGTGATGAGTGAGCCTTATCACACAAGAGGTCATGACTTCCCCTACTATTTGTTGCCATAACTAACCAAAAAATGTGCGCACAGAGATCAAACATCCTCGTAAACAAACTTATTTTTAATAGTCCACCCCAGAAGCACATTTACACATTGTCACAACAGTTCCAATCCTAACATTCAGTGTGGAAAACTGTCAAAACTGATTATTTAATTCATAAAAATATCTTAATGAAATAAAGAAAACATTTGCAAACCTCATTAACATGACCCAGATTTTTCCCAGGCCTGATAAAGACTGTAGTGAAAACCATTAGAATTTGGTTGCCAAAATAAAACAAGCTTTGTCTCACATGTCTGGGAAGATACCTTATTGACCTCTGCAGGGAGTCTGAATTGTCACATGGTGGCAGTAAATGGTCAGCCAGTTCCCACAGACAGCGCAGTAAAAGAAGCAGGGATAAGACCCGGCAGCTGCCTGGCCGTAACAATGTTTTCTGCCTCGGAAACCATGTCAGCAGCTGATTTCTCTTAGTTTTTCCCCTTCACACTATGAGAGCCTCTTCTCACCAGCACCGCTTTATGTGTGTGTAGCTCCCACACTGTACTCCAGAGTCGGAGCTGTGCAGCCTGCCTGCAGTGAGTTTAACAGGCTGGTGTTGGTGATGAGGTGACAGGCCTGCGAGCAATCAGACTGATTCAGTCAGCAAACATCAGATGTCTCCCCCCCCCTTCCTTTGGCTGATATTTCATACGCTTACCCTTGCAACAACAGTAAGATGGGGCAAGGGCAGGCTTTGCTTTTGGCTCTTTGTCATTTAGCACACATTAGCAGGTTGAATGCATAGTGTCAGTGACATGAAAAGCAGGCCAGAGAGAGCTGAGCGTCTACCTAAACGAAGGGTTACAAGCGATACACGTCAGCACTCCTTGATGATTTTCTTTTGTATACTCTGTCCTGTAACAGAGTTCAGATAACTCATGTATAGCACAAATGTTCTTGGTGCACTTTACATCGGCTCATACTGCATGTAGTAGAACATACACTCACCAGCCTTCATTAAGCACGCCTGTTCAGCTGCTCATTAACACAAATGTTAGCCAAGCATAGATTCAAACCGAGCATCAGGATGGGGAAAGAAAGCGATTTAGCTCATTTGACCCTTGCACAGTTGTGGGCATCAGATGGGCTGATCTGAATATTTTCCACACAACCATCTCTAGGGTTTACGGACAACAGTCTGAAAAAGAGAAAATGCCCAGTGAGCGGCAGCTCTGTTGTGGCCGGAGGTCAGAGGAGAAAGGCCCCACTGTAGAGCGCCTTTGTGATGTGGTGGAGCGGGAGATTCACATCATGGACGCAGCTTGTCTGATGCTGTTGTGTCAATATGGACCACAATCTCTGAGGGCTGTTTCCAGCACCTTGTTGAATCTCTGTCACAAAGAATTAAGGCAGCTCTGAAGGCAAAAAGGGGAGTTCAGCCCAATACCAGGAACATGTACCTAATGAAGTGGCTGCTGAGTGTATCAGATGCCTCCCTCACTTAGATTTCCCTGCCCAGCAGATGGCGTGCCCAACAGATGCAAAGCTCAAACAAGCAGCTGTGTTGGTGTTTAAGTGAAAGTAAAGAAAGAGGGCAGTAGAGTACCACGCTACAGCTGGTGGAAAATAAAGTCCACCACACTGAAACCTCGGGGAGCAAACAGAGTAAGACAGGAGAATAACTCATCTGGACACTTGAGATCATATCCACCATTAAACACAACGAAGGAGGCACTTTATTGTGTTAGTCTGCGTTGTTATTTCCCATGAAATTCAGCTCAGGCGCTTTTGAGAAGACGCAGGATATGTTTCAACACTTTAGTAGGTTTTATTTCACAGTTTCATCTGTGTAGGTGTTTAAAACTTAGAATTCAAGACAATTTAATTCTCAGTACATAGAGCTACATGTTAGGTTTACCAGAAACAACTGATATGTCACATAGATTTCTACATCTATCATACCTTCAAATCACTGACTAAAGTTTCATCATCAGGCGCTTTTAGATTAGGTGCTAATGACCAGACGCTCATCAAGGAGTGAAAAACCTATCCTGTTTATGCTCTGGTGTCCTCTCTGATGTGACACGTGTTGTGACATCAGGGTAAGATCCAAAGACCTGCCTAAAGTCCTTCAGAACGAGTTTCTATTATTTATCATTATCATTATTATTTTAGATACCTTTAAGGTCAGAGAGAAACCACAAAGATCTTCAAATAAAATATTGCATAGTAAGGAAAATAACAACAATTGATTTTTCCACTAAATACACCCCAAGGAGACTCCATGAAGCCATAAAATTCATGTAGGTAACTCTTGCAAGCTGTAGTGTCATAGTGCATGTAGCTACAATCAGAAATAGATGACCAGAATATGAAGTCTTTCAGGAAAACTCAAAAAGAGCCACTTTTACAGCTAACATAGAGGTATAATAACTATTATGCTCTCTAACTGTAACAGTATCCTTGACAAAGGCCAAAGTTGTCGTTGCAGTAGCGGAACTGCAAACCAGCTGTGAAAAATGGCGGTGAAAATGTGATTCAGGGTGGCTTTGCTAACTCAGGGACAGGACATAGAGCATTTACTGATTCACCTGTGTACATTCTGCATCACATTAAAGAGTGCTTGAATATAATGCAAAGCCATTTGTCCATGAGCCAAATCTTAACAGGAAGTGCACCTTTAAAAAGGATGATAATGCTAAGTGCACAAGGAAATCTATCAATGGATGTCTCTGAAACCTGGAACTGAGTCAAAAACAAGATCTTGCTGTAGTGTTTGGGGGATTTGAAAATGGCTAAACCTTCAAGTGAAATAAGTCAGTCAGTCAGTCAGTTGTCCATCCATCCATCCATCCATCCATCCATCCATCCATCTCTAATTCAGGGAAAGGAGTTGAGCTGGAGCCTATCCCAGCTGTCATATATAGCAATTCTTTCAATTTACAATCACAGCACACCTCTGTATACTTTTAGTCATTAATTTTTTTTTTGTTATATTAAACCGAGATCATGTGAAGCAAAGAAAGTATTAATAACACACATATAATGACAGACATGAGGCATCAGTAGCATAATATTTTTGGTCCATCACCCCAATTAAAATAACAATATTTTTTGTCGTCCTTGGTGGTCATGCTACATTTATCAAAACCTCCCGGGACATTAGAAAAAACGCAGTTTTGTCCAAGAAATGTGTTTCATGGATGCTTTTATTTTTGTGAAGCAGGAAACAGATAAAAGCGCCACTCTTAGGTTATTTATGCTTTATGTAACAGACGGAACTTTTTATGGCTGTAGATAATTTATCAGAATGTGCTGAATATGTCCAAAAATGTGCTACGCTGGACATCTTCTATCACAGTCCAACAATCTGATGGTGAAAGTGAAGCCCTGCAGAAGGATTTCATTTCAAAGCGCACTCATTTCTCTTCATCTGTCATCTTTTTTCTTCTCTCTCAAATATGGTCACATTTTTATTTCAATATCACCTCCATTTTTTATCTTCATTTCCAAAGATGGGTGGAATGTTTTTTAAAGACTGACTTATTGATTGATGAAGCTGACTCTTTAGTCTGTTGCGCTATTATGTGTTTTCACAAGTAACACACGAGGGATGTAAAGCATATTGTGCTTGGCACCACAACAGACGCAAGTATAGTACGTCCAGTTTTTGCTCATTGCAGATAGAAACTGCAGAGCTCCAGTCATCCTGTAACCTTTGCAGATATATTATATAGTATATATATATATATATGATATATATATATGTGTATATATATATATATATATATATATATGTAGTATATATATATATGTATATATATATATATATATATTTATATATATATATATGTTATATATATATATATGTGTATATATATATATGTGTATATATTATATATGTATATATATATATTATGTTATATATATATATGTGTATATATATGTGTATATATATATATGTGTATATATATATGTGTATATATATATATATTGTGTATATATATATATGTGTATGATATATATATATATATGTATATATATATATATATATATATATATATATATATATATATATATATATATATATATATATATATATATGTGTGTGTGTTTATATATATGTATATATATGTATATGTGTTATATATATATATATAATATTATATATGTATATATATATATATAATATATATATATATAAATGTGTGTAATATGTATGTATATATATATATATATATATTAATTATATATAATAATATATATACTATTATATAATATATTATAATATGGATTACACACACACACACATATAATATATGATATAATGGCAGGTTATGTAGAGGAGAATAATATGTCATGACTCCATCATGAATCATCATTAATTTGCAAATTCGGAACATATTTTAATGATTTAATTTCCACAAAAGTTATTTGACACAACAAATCACACCTTTCAACTTTTCTTTTATTTTGAAAAGATTTTTAATTTTTTCTATGGACACCTAAAATGTAACTGTGCCCTTTGGGTTGACTTTTGTTTAAACGCGGTTTAGGCTATAAATGAAACAGACGTGACAGTCAAGACAAAAAAGGTTCAGATATTTTTTTTTGCGCATGTTTGAGGTATAAAAAAAAAGATAATTATTCAACACACTTTAGTGGGCTACATACTGAACTTTGAGGATAGAAACACAGTAAAGATCCTATCATGCTCTTATTGATCTCATACCGATATCAGTATTGGTATCAGTACTATTGATATTTAGATGAATCTAGAAAACACTACAATGACACCCGGGTGGATAAGCTAAGAAAATGGATGGATGAACTCCTTGAGGCATCAAGCATAGAGTCACAAGGGTGCTTCCTCATGATGTACATGCTATGAGTTTCAAGGTTTCCATGCCAGCGATGTGTGCCTTCTTGGCACAGATGAGTATAAGATATGCGAGGGACACGCAGACAGCAAAGACTTTCCACGTGTTTATTCTCGCTTCAACATGTCCGTTTTAAACACGTTAAAATGATGAGTCAAACATCACGTGGCATGTCCTCATTTCAGAGACCCCGTGTTCGTTAACAGTGTGATCGTTTTCAAAAGAGAAGCCTTCAGAGCTGCGCTGCATTTCAGCTTCTGTGTGGGCCAATATTACAGCTGGTTTTCATGTATTATCACCAGGGTTATGACATATGAATAGTTGCAGTGTGATAAAGACTCAAAATCACAAATTGAAGTGCAAATTTAAGACAATTTATTTCAAGCAGATTTGCAAACCAGGTTGTCATCAAGTGCTTCAAAGCAAACAAACGCCACAAATCCAGACATGAACAAGAATAAACCAATCGACATGCTTTTCATTACCTACTTTCTGGCTGCCTCAATAAAAAAAAAAGAAAGAAAAGAGACAGTAAAACTGTGGGAACTCCTGAGACCCGTGCAATATCTGTTTTTGAGGCGCACTGTGGAATTAGTAACAGCAGTTCAAGCCTCCAATAAATTGTCAGGTATTGCACAACTCTTTACTTCAAGTCTAAGCAAGTGAACTATGCTAGATGATGACTTCAAAACATTTAAAGGGAGTTAAATTTAACTTTTCTCCCTATCTGATTTCCACGAATGAGGTCAGGTCAGTGCTGTGCAAGTTCCAGCCCTGAATTCTAGATGTTTCACACGTTGAGAAAAATAAAGACGAGCTCACTGTAAACCTGAGCAGACCCTCTCTGAATGGTGGAAAGATCCATACCAGTCAACACAACTTAGAAAACACAGATACAAAAACTAGTCTGTTGCCGCAGCGACAGACTAGTATCTAACATTTAATGCTACAGTCTGAAGTGAGATCCAACTTTGTTCCTCCACATATAAAGAAGCAGAATTTCCTTTATTGTGAAAGTTTATCAGAAATGTTGTTGCTGTTTTTTTGTGGTTCCATTTCAGGCTTCTCTCTGTGCCCTGTAAATACTACTCCCCTCTAAGCTGGAATGAGTCAAAGCAGTGCCATCTTGAAGAGGGGAGTCAGTTTGGCATGTATGAACACTTCCAAGCAACATATGATCCCCTTGCACATTTTAAGACCCCTCAGAGAAACATAAACCTCCTCATATCTTCAGATCGTCTATTCTAGTCTTGTTGTTGCTGTGTTTGGCACTGTGGCCAGGCCTGGCCTGCGTAGGTGACCCAGGGGCAGATCCTGCTCCCTTCTTTCCTTTCAGGTCACATTCCTCTGGCTTGCTGCTGCTGCTCCTCTCCACCGCCAAGTTGTCCTTGTTCTGTTTGTAGGCTGCCTTGCTGTGGTAGGGGTGGAAGGACGAGTCTGTGGCCGCGGTGTAGCACGGCACTGGTGGGTAAGCGGGCTGGACTTGGTGGTGCTCGTGGAAGTAGTCATCGTAACTTGGGGCAAACGGCACTGCAGTCTCGCCAGGCTCCTTGGAGATACTCCCATTGGACTGGTTGCGCCTCCTGAAGGTGATACCCTGGCTGCACTTGGTGAAACCCAGATGGTAGATCTCTATGAGGTTGAGGAACAGAGACACAGAGGCCACTCCAAGCATAAAGATGATGAAGATGGTTTTCTCTGTGGGGCGGGATATGTAGCAGTTAACCACATTGGGGCAGGGGGGTCTGTCACATGTGTACATGGGTTTGAGCTCAAAGCCGTACAAAAAGTACTGGGCCACGATGAAGCCCACCTCAAACAGCGTCTTGAAGATCACATTGAAGACATATGTCCGCAAAAGCTCCCCCTGCAGGCGGACTCGTCCCTTATTGTCTCTTATCAGAGCCTTCTTGTGCTTCACATCCACAATGAGAGTCTGTTTGTCTGATTGATGACTGTGCTCCTTTTCTCTCTCCTTTTCTTTCTCCTTCTGCTTTTCCTCCATCCGGACTAGATGGAGAATGTGCCCCAGGTATATCAGAGTCGGTGTGGATACAAAGATTATCTGCAGCACCCAGAACCGGACGTGAGATATGGGGAAAGTGATGTCATAGCATACGTTCTCGCAACCGGGCTGCTTGGTGTCGCAGGTGAAGCCCGACTGCTCGTCGCCCCACACCTTCTCTGTCGCAGCACTCAGGATCAGGATGCGGAAGATGAACAGGACAGTGAGCCACACCTTCCCCACGACGGTGGAGTGCTCCTGGGCTTTTTCCAGGAGCTTTCCCAGCAGGTTCCAATCCCCCATGGCTGTGAGAGGTCAGATCTAGGACTACAGAGGATTTGAAAATAGAAAAAGTTATTTCATCTATAGACTGTTGTACACAGCAACAGAGATTAAATGACTACAGTAAAACTAATCCTGAGCGTACGCCTCATCCTTCCTGACGACTAAAAATTCTCTTACCAAGTTCAGCAGAGATCAGAACAACCAAGTCTTTTGGGAGCCAAGCTGCTAACTGAGCGTCCAACTGGGCGGCCGCCACTGAGCAGGTAGTGGTCTTATCCGCGTGGGTGCAAACAGGATTATATTTACTTTGGGAGGGTATATATTTGGCAAGTGTGGACAGGAGGAAGGCAGGTTTCAGACATGATTCTGCGGCTCCTGGCCTTCATGACCCCCGCCATGGCAACACGAGCCACACGAAGTGAAATCAAACACTGGGCAGATGTGGTGGGAGTGTGAATTAGAAACAGTTGAGTAATGTTAGAGCTGTGAGCTCCTGTGACACATTAGGTTTTAAATAGATTCTGCTTCTGATGAATGGTCTATACAGTAGTAAGAGTGGAAGTAGAAGGTATGCTGCTCTGGAGGATGAATTCAGGTGTTGAAATGTGGCAGGTGGGCTGATGCTGAGGGAGCCAGCACCAGCTATCGCAGATTGGACAGCAATTTAAATATGGGACCCGCACTCCACGGTGTGAGATCCCACATTACAATGAAGAATAATGCCATCATTCGAGGAAAAAGAAGTGAAACAACTTCAACTTCTGTTCTCACATAAGACAGCTGTTAACCTGCACTTACAGCATTTGGCCACAGCATGAACCATTAATAAGTTAACTTTAGGTTTAGGACTATAATTTAAACTCCTGAAGAAACAAATATTTCAGTCTATAAAGCATAAAGTTAAAAAAAAAATCACAGAAAACTTACATTTACTGGAGAAAGTCACCGTGTCAGCTCATACATCCTCTGTGGCAAAGCTTCCCACGTCTGGCAGGGTCCATGAGGCCTCACTGCTTTACCGACTGGCCTCAGTGCAACACTAATCTTAGGACCCCCAACAATGCCCTTGAATGGACAGGAAAAGCAGACTCTTGCGAGCCACAAACTTAGTTCCACGCCGACAAGCTCAGTGACTCAGTCTTCTGTCTTCAAATACAACTCTCGCAGAAATCAGAATCCAGGCCCAGGGGTCTTTAGCCGGCCACAGCAAACATATGCACACACACTCAACCAAAGAACCAACCAACAAACCTGCTCTCCCTTGACCCTCCCTCCCCCCTCGGTTAAATTTGGCACGGTGTGCACTGTCCAGTGTAAACTATTAAACAAACCCCTGCTCGCATGCTACGGCGAGTGACAGGGCAGCTGGCCAATGATCTTGTCTGCTAAGTCTGTCTGGCCACAAGTGTTCCCGAGATCTAAATATATCACAAGGGTCTCTTTTCCTATCATGGGGGTGGAGATGGGATGGTGGTGGTGCAGGAATGATTTGGAGATGAACAACTACTGGCATCCTGAAGTTCCAAATCACAGTGACAGGAAAGGGGTAAATGTATTTATTTATTAAAAAAGCTGAGTTTCAATGAGTTAAAATCCTAGCTACTAAACACAACAACTCACTCTATAAACAGCTACTTTACATTTTATTTACATTTACAGGACAAGTGAGATGTTCACTGATATATCATGATGGTTAATACTAGGGTCTGTTAAACAGTACGTCAGCTGCAAACATTTATTTAAGCCCACTGGAAGAAAATTTTACAAAGATGAAAAGTAAGGAAAGGTATTCTAACTCAAGGATATATCTGCAGTAATGAGACTGGACAAATTCTAAGCTGAGGTACCTCTGCAGACAAGCGGAAAGGACTAACACCGACATTTTTAACTTTTTGGGGATTATGAGCTGAAAATTGATGAAGGTTTACCGACAAGTCAAAGTGAACACACATGTAGAAGCCACAATATTAAAACCGCTGATGGTTGAACATCCTTACAAAACAGTGTTCTCTGTGGAAACTTCTTTCCATGCGTGAGAGTGCTACCATCTGAACACAATAGATCAAGGTAGTAACCTGGCCTCCAAACTCTCCAGATACACAACTTCAAAAAGTCGAAGTTTCATGCTTCAGTGCATTTGAGCTCTTTTGATGGCATGATATTAGGCAGCTGGTTTCAACACTGTGGCTTACAGGCACCGGTGATGACATGGCAATCATGTTTGGACAGTATTACATTGTTTTGTTTTGTTTTTAATTGAAAATTTCTTTTCTAGCACCAACTGTAGCAACAAGCGGTCTACATTAAGTTCAGAAAAAATCAGTGACCATCAAATAAAATCTAACCACCATACTGTTAACAGCTGTTCAAGTCATTTTACCCATTTATATGTGCTTTCCTATACATCCACTAGCTTCTAATGGTTTCATTTTTTGAATTTCTCATCCAGCATTTCAACTCCTTCAATAACCTCTGATTTTTAAAGGACCAAAGTGATGTTTCAGAGCATTTCGGTTGACTTTTACCGTTACGTGTTTTCGTTTGTTTAGTTTGGAATCGTGGCGTCCACAATTTTCTTAAACTTCAGTATCGAATGATCTGCTATGGTGTGGACTTATGTACAGATTACAAACCCTTTTCCAAACAGCAATCTTTACAGACTTTTTGCACCAATTATAACTGGTATGTTTTAAATTGCTCATATTCAACAACAATTCTGTACACCTGTTTTATTCTTCTAAGAATACTGAGCTGCAACAACAATACAGCTGTTACAAAAACAAGGCATCACACTAATAGTCAGCCTAAGCTTGTCAACAACTTGACAAACTGCTATTTATACTAAAAAATAATATAATGGAAGCCTTCAGAAGCATTGTGGAATCCAGAAAAAAGAAAAACAAAGAAAAAAGCCCCTAAAGATCTAATCAAGGTAAGCTTGGTTTTACTGTAACAACAGCCACCTTGGATTTGAGTTAAAATGTTCTTAAGCACCAGTTTGGTCTTTTAATCTTCACTACAGACTCTAGTTTAGGCGAGAACGGCAGCCAATATTTGTGAGTAAAAATGAACAGATAAAAACAAGTATCTAAGATCCACTGACTGAATTATGTATAAATAAATAGCCAAAAAGCTGAAATTGACCTAATACACAGTATATATGTGACTTTAATGCATGAGATACTACGTGGTCAGGTGAGGTTACTGCTTATTAGTTCAAGAGAGTCTCAGAAAGCAGAACACCTCTCACCCCTCTCGGCTGGGCTCTTTTTGGTCACAGTGAACTTAGACCTGAGAGAATGATCTGCTATCAGCTGATTGATTTCATTTTGCTTGTAAGTGGACAATCTTTGGCTTATCCATGGTAACTTTGACTCGTCTTCAGAGCTGCGGAAGGACCGTTTGCAGGCCCTGCCTATGAGGTACACCACCTCTGCCAGGTTGAGCAGCACACACACCGCAGACACTGCCAGCATGAATACAGTGAATATGGTCTTTTCTGTCGGTCTGGAGACAAAGCAGTCCACCGTATTGGGGCAAGGGAATGAGTCACATTTCACCAAACGCACCATCTTAAAGTCAGGATAGATCAAGTAAAAGATGTAGAGAAAAGCCACTTCGAAAATTATTCTAAAGATGATACTGATCATGTATGTCCACCACAGAGCGCCCGTGATCTGAAACTTCTGGTTCTTGATGTGTTCCAGCTCTTTGGGACTACTGCGGCCTGCCCTCTTCAGGATCTTCTTGTCGATGTGCCTTCGGTGGGCTACGTGCATGGCCACTAAGAGCGCAGGGGTGGAGACCAGGATGAGCTGGAGCGCCCACAGACGGATGTGTGAAATTGGGAAGAACTGGTCGTAGCAGACACTATTGCAGCCGGGCTGCTGGGTGTTGCAGGTGAAGCCGGACTTTTCATCGCCCCAGACGCTCTCCGCAGCAACCACCAGGACCAGGATGCGGAAGATGAAGATGACAGACAGCCAGACGCGTCCGATGCCAGTAGAGTGCCTGTTTACACCGCTGATCACGGCATAAAAGGACCCCCAGTTCATTTTCGACTCCAGGTCTAGGGAAAAAAGGGATTAATATAAGTTTTTACAGGTGTAGGCAGTTACATGTGGGGGATGCTTTGCATCTAAAAATCACCCAAAATTCTAATTACTAAGAAAATTTACTCCCCCTTTTTTATTACTGGCATGAAGTCACAATGGCTTGCCAGTTAAATAAGGTCTTTAGACTGTAACTGCACACAAAACTTAGCATTTCAGAAAAAAAATCTAACCGGTGTAACATGAGTAGTTAGAGGTTTACCAGGCTCAGCCAGCGGTGCAAGCGGCGTAAGCAGCACCGGGTCCAAAGATGACCATCTTGAAGTATGACCTGAGCATCAAGCCGGATTTGGCAGTCAGGAACAACAGACAAGAATTGCCAAGTAGCCTGCCGGCTGTATAAAAACAGGGGCGATGGCCTGCCATCATGCACCGTCAGAAGACGCAACAGGTTGAAACCAATTGCAAAACATTTGCAGAACCACGTGATATGCTCATCCTGTATTAATACTCTACTCCCAGGCTGGCTTACAGCCCAACTGCAGACAGACTGACAGACTGCCAGCAAATTTCTCCAAGGGAGCAGCAAGACATGCATCTCATTGAGGCTTTCCTTTTTTTTTTTTCTTCCCTTGAGAGATCTCTATTGTTTGAGAATAGCTATGTTCTTTGAGGTTTTCCTTTAACAGATCTTAAAATTATGTGACTTTTAAAGCATATTCAGTAAAACATTGCTACCATAAAGGGAATGGTGATGAGACCGTAAGCATGCCAAGTATTTGCCAAGTCAAGTCACTGGGGCATGTCAGTCATCACTCACCCCAAATCCAACCTCTCACTGAATGTTAGTATAAAACAATTAGAAAGGAGATAACATGAATTTTTACCTTCAGCTGCTGGTGGTACACAAAAATGTGTACAAAATGGGAAGAAATAAATTCAAATTTGTGTTTTTTAGCGAGCCAAAAGGCTGGATTGAGAACACCATGCGTTTGGAAAATGCTAATCATTCCTCCGCCACTAGCCACTGCCCTGCACCGTAGCGGTCATATGCTCTTATATAAACTATTTACATACAATGGCACCCTTTATGGGGCTGCAACAAGACTCTTTCAGAATTCAGATCAAACGCCTCGATTTCCGCCTACCCCGGGGCAAAAGAAAGAATCTGTGTGGACACAAAAGGCCTCAGCCTGCCACATTATTTATTGTGCTTGGCAGGGCAGGGAAGTGAAGGACGCTGTTGACCCGAGTCACTGCTGCTGCGACATTAACAGGTTTACGAATTCACACAGATTATATATGAACTAGGGAACTACTGCATAGTCTAATGGTGTGGCTAATTTGAATGCTACAGCACTTTAAAAGATTGATTTGATTAAATTGTCATTTGCACTTTAAAAATAAAATACAGCTTTAATTTTTGATGTTATCTAGACTTTTTAATTCCAAAAATACTAGCACAAGAATATATTAACCCAGTCACACAGGTTAGTTCAGTTAAGTCCAATATAACATGTTACCAAATGGTTCATATTAAAAGTTATTATTTACATAGCACCGTCAACAGGTTAGTTGTGGTCACACCCCCTTCCACGTAACAGAAACCATGATTTACGGCAACACAACGTGGTCGTTTGTCATGTACAATCAGATGACACACAGTGGCTCGCTGTGCCATGGGTTTTCCTGCATCACTCGCAGGCCGTACCGTCACTTCTGACAGTGTAGTGGGAGGGTTTGGGTGGCCTGCTAATAATCTGAATGAACTGCACCTCATTTACATTCTCTCTACACAAGGAAGAGACACAAATGTGCAATTGTAGCGAACACATCTTTATTTCAAAGGCAAATCTGCACAAATAATGATAGGTTTGCCATTGCATAAGAACAATATTATTAAGTCAGCAAAGCTTTTCTGTGATCAAAGAAAAATTATACATTTAAAAAACAAAACCAAAAAAGACCTGTTGTACCATGCAGATAAGGTAATAATACAGATATGAATACAACTTAATAGAGAGCGGGTAATCAGACTGAGCAGGCACTGTCTAGTGGCTAAAAATAAGCAGGACTTGAAATACAGTTCTGTTCTTAAACACAGCAAAATGGAACAGGTTAACCAATATCTTTAAATTATACAGTCAAAATAAAACAAGCAAAACTAGTTTTGTATGCTTTCCCTGTACATAAAGAATAAAAGCTCGAGATACAAAAGAAAAACATGACTTAATGTGTACTAGTCCAGTTAATCCTTTATAAATCTACTTTTAATTTCTTACACACACACACACACACACACACACACACACACACACACAGAGAAATTACTACCAACCATTATGTTAAAAAAAGCAAAATAAAACAAGCAAAACATATTTCACTCAAAGAGAGTCCCACTTTGTAAAAATCTGTATTCGCTGATGACAAAGATGATATATTTCACACCCACAGGGGGAGACAAATGTCAGCAAATAAACTAATGTCACAAACATTTTGCATACGCCCAAATGCCACAGTATTTATATAGCATACTGATAAAGTGAAAGCTTTGGTTTCACATCTGTCATATTTTAACTGTGATGAACTCCACAGGACAGCAAAGGAAGGGTCTATATTCAACATGATGTCCACAGTCTTCTTTATCTATTTCTTTCAGCTCATAGGGAAGTATGGTGAGTATTCTAACATGAGAAAAATTCCCCTCATCTGGTAATTTCACCTTTTAAAAAT
>NW_024582371.1:1772762-1831061 GCF_018398535.1 Haplochromis burtoni
TCAACATAGAGCGGTGACAACGAGGAATAAACACATCGCATTGAAGTATATTAGTGTAGTGTGGACTCTTAGAGAAAATGCATTTTTAAAATATAATGTAACTTACTTCTTTTGATGAGACTGGTCTTCTTAAGTTTGCTGTGGATGGCGTGTCCATTCTGGGCCAGTCTCAAAGACAATGAAGCACCCCTCCTGAAATGATGTGTTAAGTGTGTTCATTACTTATTGGTCCTTTTTGAATGTAGAGTAGATGATTGTATTTTGCCTATTTGTGGCACAAACAGATAAACAGTGCTGTGCAAAAGTCTTTCTGAAAGCCTGGACAACAAAGTGTTTCTTTGAACCCTTGCTGCTTTTTTGCTCATTTTAAGAGGAACATTTGGTAAGCCACCCAACACTGTGGCCTTTAAATGATTTGAGCATTAAGAAAAGAAAAAAGAAAAAGTAAACTACTTTCTGTATGAAAGACCAGTTTTACGTTTTATCTTTAATCCCCTATTATGAGCAGCCTGTTGCCTGTTTATGTTTTCCCATTTCTTTTGCTGAATCTATGAAAAATGCCAAAGATAACAGTTTAACAGGCATAATAATATTTTTGCATCAACAAGGTGATTCCTAAAGAGCTATGAACTTAACACTTAGCATATTTCAGCATGGAGTGCAGTGTGTCCTCAAAAGACTTTGGGCAAACTGGGCAAGAAGAGTACAAAAGAAGTAGCAGGCAAAATCTGTGGCGACAAGGTCTTATGAGGATGAAACTTCTGGTGCCGTCATGGTTTGAGGTTCCATTTCAAGCCAAGCCAACTTATATTAAAAATAAATAAATAAATAAACAAAGCTTAACAGAGGAAACGGAAAAAGGAGTTTCAGCCAGAGGTACTGGGGATCTTGTCATGACTGATGAGTACTGTTAAGATTTTGATCCACCACCATGCAATGCCATCTGCAAGGCATCCAACTGAAGATGGCCAATCAGCATGACAATAATCCCAATGTCACTGCTAATACAGTAAAAGGATACCTGGATAGAAAACCGCAGTCAGTAATGAACAGGCTGCCTCAAAGCAGATTACTGAAGCAGTGTGGGATCATCTCGACAGAACAAAAAGACAGCAAACTTCCCAAGAAGAGTGCTGAATGACCTTCAAGAAGCCTGGAGAACTATTCCTGAAGACCATTTAAAGAAGTGACAAGGAAGCTGCCTAAGAGTTCACGCTGCATTCAAAATGATAAGTGGTCGTTCCAAATATTGATTTTGAAATTTGTAAGAATTGTGCAAACTCTGTTTTTGCCTTATTTCCTGCATTTCCAGGTATGTTTGCATATGTTTCAACAAACTGCTGCACTTGTTTTCCTAGCAAAATACATGAAAGGAAAGGAAAAAGAAATGGGTTGTGGCTCAAGACTTTTTCACATTACTATACAGTCACCATGCTACTTCTT
The DNA here is from genome assembly GCF_018398535.1 of Haplochromis burtoni. Taxonomy (NCBI): domain Eukaryota; kingdom Metazoa; phylum Chordata; class Actinopteri; order Cichliformes; family Cichlidae; genus Haplochromis; species Haplochromis burtoni. The sequence goes on from NW_024582371.1 coordinate 1,774,206, forward strand.
AATTTAACAAATTACATTGTTTAATGGTGACGTAATAATTTTTTTACTGTTAAAATTCTGTCCACTAAAACTTTTTACGCCACAATTAATTGACTGTGTTTTATGTTTCGATACCTCATTGCTCCGAGCTTTCCCTTCTCCATGAACAGCTCGACTGTAACTTTGCCTTCCTGTGGGTACAGCCTAGCATAGAGGGTCCTGTTGTGTACAGTCGCTTTGAACCAGCCGACTGCCTCCTCAGACCAATCTCTCCCATTCACAGGCATCACCTAAGGGGTAGGAAATACACACAAAATACCATGAACTGAGATAATTCATTTCCTTTTCTCACCAAGTAACAGATAACGCTGTGACTAATAGTGGACAAATGCAAATAATTAAGCCCACACTCTCACAGCACAGCTTTTTAACATTTCCATGTATGCAAACTCTGGCAGGGACAGTCTGTATGACTCTCTCTGAATATTTTTAAGTGTCCGTGCAGGTGGACTGTAAATCCACTTACATTAGCCAGTGAAACCTGCACAGCCTGAAGTGGTATAGTAGCCATTTCAGGGGTCAGCTCCTTTATATTTGACAGTGACAGACAGGCAGTGTCACCATAGTCCAACCTTTTCACTTCCACCTTGATGGATGTCTCTGTCCCAGCACCATCTTACATCCAAAAGACAGAGAGCATACAAAGCAAGACTAAAAATCCAGTGTGATATTCCCAAGTGGCTACCAGGAAAACAAAGTGACACTGCTACCATCTAGAGGCATACATCTGCAAAAACATTTCAACACAAGGACAGAACCCACCTCTGCTCACGCCACATATCTTTATCACCTGGCTCCTGCACCATTGTTCTCGCTCGGCGACCCAACCCATTACTACGGTTCCAATATCTGGAATGCAGTTCTGCTCAGCATATGAACTACTGGCTTTCCAGCTGTGCCAAATGAAAATAATAATGATGATGACCAGAAACACGTGGGTTATTAAAAAAGAAAAAAAAATCTACAAAGAAAACGGTTATGAATAAAAGGCATAAATGGCTCTTTAAGTTCTGAAAATGTCATCAGTGAATCAGCGGGAAAATCTGAGAAAAAGCAGACTTAAGTTTAGCCTCAGCAATGAATGACTTACTCTGTGGCAAAGGCCTGTAGCTTCTCATGGGAGTCTGCCTGCTGGATGTAGAAGTTGCTCGGACTCACAATGTGAGACACCACAACCTCAGTCTCTTCAAATCTTCGAATTTGGAAATCGGGAATCTTTAAACTGTTGGTTGTTGCCATTTTCGCACCATCAGAACTGTTATCACGTTCAGGCTCTGCGCACTTGGGACTTTTGGGTTTCCAGTGGATATTCACACCCACGATCTCTGGCTGAGTAGTTATATTTTGGCAGTCTTCACTTCCCAAGGGACCAGGATCAGAGACCCTCTCCACTACCTCTGCGAAGATGTCTCCAATATCCCAGAGTTCAGTTTGTGTTGCAATCACGCAACTATAGATGAGAGAGCCACTTGACTCGGCTTTTTTCACTCTGAAGACTGGGGCTCGGGTTTCAAACTTTGCATTCAAAGTTTTTGGAGCAAGAACTTCTACCAGATCGGTGACAACGTGACTGAACTGGTCTTTTTGTGGTGTAATGGTAGGTGACACAGGCTGCTGTAAATCTGAACTGTATGCACGTTTAGCCCACTCCATGGCCGTGACCTCCAGTGAACCCATGTTTTTAACTTTTGCTCTGAGGAAGTGCAGCAGCTGGGAGGATGTTTGTTTTTGGTGTTGCACCTTGACATCATCTTCACATCCCCAGTGTAATAGTGGTGTGGTGTTCATGGGTTTTGGGTTACTGAGCTCGGGGAAAACAGCTTTTAAGGGAGGTAAAAGTATTTGAGGCCTCTCTGCACTTCTGTCACGGCTCTCATCAGTGACAGGTGGAAAAATCCCAGCATCCACTTGGCTCTTCTCCTCAAAATCAACCTGCTTTTCTTCAACCTTAAAATCACAACTTGAAGTCAAAACAGTGCTGGTGAGGCTTGAAGAACGCCTGCATATCATGTTGCCCTGATAGCCTGCCGCAGGCTTCGAGGTGAGGAAGCGTTGTAGCTGCTGAAGAGACACCGTGGCTCCCAGTACCTGGATTGCTTTTGCTATTGAGCTCGCCATCAGCGAGTTCTTTAACATGGGCCCAAACTTAAAAACATCTGTAATCTGAATCTCTTTGACGCCAAGCTGCTGTATCTGATTTCCGCTGACTCCATTTTTAACCTTAGGAAGAAGACAAACCTGCGGGTCTGACAGGGAAAGCAGGCAGCAGAGGTTTATTAATACAGTTACTTATCCATCTGTAGCTATACGATTAATTTATAACTTACCAGCTGTGAGGTCCTTTAATGAAGCTGAAAGCTTTGCGACTGTTTGACATTTCACATCTAAAGCTTTTGAGAGATCGCTGAACAAGCTCCTGGGACAAGATGAATTCAGGTAACCTTGGACATCTTTATAGGCCTGGTTGTAAAAAAGGGGGAAATTTGTGTGATTTATTTAAAAATACACATACATTGTGTTTATTAGTTCAGAGGAAACCAATTTTGGCAGTCAGCTGATATTTCACGTTTTTGTAATGAGGAACACACTGTACCTTTTTCCATTGGTCTTAGCAATATCAGCTAATGTAACTAAATGCATTAATTAGTCGCTCGCTTGCCAGCTAGCTTTACCTTGATGGTGAAGTTGCGAAGGTCTTGTTCAAGTTTATTCCGGGCATTTTCCAGCAAGAACAGCTGGTAAGTTAACTGCACTTTCTGGGAGATCATGGAGGGCGCCGACTGGAGGGTGACAGCCAGCTGGTGAGGAGCCATGGCGTGCGTGACCCCTGCCAGTATGACTGGTGGCTAGTTAGCGGCTAGTTAGCTAGCCAATTAGCGTTATTATTCCTGACTTTGACGGTCCTTTTCTTTTCATAGATTTTCTTGGGGGTTCCGCAAATTACCATAGTGGAACGATTCCTTTTAGTCTACTTTTTGACCTCGGTTTCTTCTTTAAAAAGCCGGTTGTCATAAAAATGTATCCCACTACTTTTTCCACCAAGGCCAGGCCGCCATATTGAGAAGAGGCCCCAGCCAGTAGAGGTGGGCGGAATGGATCGAAAAATAAACCTCAAATATGCACTATGAAGAAAGTCCAAACCTTTTTGTGTGGTTTAGAGACAGAAAAACTTGCATTCCAAGTCTCCAAAGACTCCGTTTCAAAAGACCTGAAAAGCTGAAAGTGGTGTTTTGTTGCGTTAACTGATTATTGTGGAAAGTAATCAGTGATATAGTAGTGATTAAAACGATAATTCATGGCATACTACTCTTCCCCCAATTAGCTACCCGAATAACAAATAGTAACCAATCCTGGCCCTGCATTTACTTGGTATTGGATCGATACCAATATTTGTAGTGTGGAACAGCATTACTGTGAATGAGGGAAATGTGAATGTTGATTTTTTTTGTTGAAATGTTCAGGCAAGTATATACATGTTAAATGACAAGATATATAAAATTACGTTTTTGTACAAAGTATTGGTGTCGGATTAGTATCATGATACCACCCTGAATTTTGAAATTTTTTAGTTTTGTTTTGTTTTTTTTACACCTGGAGCTAAATGTGCCTGTCTCTAAAGTACTTTGCGTCTACATCTGTTTTTAAAATGATAAAAAAAAAAATAGATTTCAGACATCTTTCATAGTGCATGTTTGATTATTATTTTCATTTCCAATTAAATTAACAATTAAAAGAATTTAGAACCTTTTTTTTTTTATCAGACAGCATTTGACAGTCTAGAGCAAGGATGTCAAGCTCATTTGACAGCCCACTTTGATCCATAAGAAGTTTAACCATCCATTGAATTTCTCAGATATCTTCATATAACAAAAAAGAAGTACCTTTTAAGCAGTATGTCTCGGTTTTTCTACACGATAAAGAAATGCTGCTGTATTAAATGGAAGAAATCTGTCCATATTGTAAGTACTGGATGTAACAGACTATGACTTTCTAACTGTGGACCCTCTTTAAAAAGATAGAAGTTTCAGTTGTAGATATTGCATTTAACTGTTTATCTATTATTTAGTTACTTTGGTGTGTTATGAATGGTTACGAAGGAGGTCCTTATCAGTAGGAAAAGCTGTCAACCTTATAGAAAATACAGTTAAAAGTCCCAAATTTATGCCCTTTTTCTCAATTTTTTTCCAAGTCTGTCTAGTTGGACAGAATGGAGTCTTTGGCGGTCTGATTCTGGCCCAGGGGCCATGTGTTTGGCACCCCTGGTGTAGAGGTAGAAACAGAAAGTCGTGCAACTTTGCATGCAAGCTGTTGCTAATGTCTAAATGCCAGTAACTATCAACACCAAGAAGAAGAATGAATACAATTTACTTGTTGCATTCCTATGGTTTGACACCTAATGCTATCCACACAGTGTTCTTTTCTTCAAGTGCTCTTTGCTTGAACTTGTCAAGCTGCTACTTGATCTAGAAGCTGAAACGTGTGGGTGGGGCAATACAGACATTTTACTAAAGTTAATATTGCTCAAGAGTTAGATTGATAGGCAGTTTTGCTGTACCCGTGATAATGCTGACATCACATATACTGGTTCCAGTTGCAAAACGGCACTTTGCATCAGTTTCAAGAAGAGGGATTTGCCAATAGGAAGACAGCAAGAAAGATTGCTCAATGGCATATCTTTTTTTTCTTTTGGTGTACATCCAGAGGTACTTGCTTACAATTTCAAATATCTTTTCATGCCATTGCCAGTGGATCAGTATTGTAGGATGCAAGTCAAAGTTTAATGTTGTGTTGCTTAGTTTCACAATCTTAATGGATGACCTTCTCTGATCATGACCTTACAGTTAGGATTCTATGACTTGGTGGCATTTCAACTATAATTGTTCACCTTCCCACCTCATTGATTTATTTTGTAGATACTGAAATGCGGGGAATGGTATTCTTAAATAAAGAACTGCACGATATCGTGGTTATTCAGTGCGACATGTTTATTATGTAAACCATACACCGTTGCAACATCTGACCACAGTCTCCAGGGTCAGAGCCACACATTATATATTACAGAACAGGCTGGTATAATGACATTTCTTGTATAAAGACAAAATAAGCCATTCTTATTTAAAAATATATACAAATCAATATGTTTAAACAAAAGCTCTCTTACAAGGGTCTATATGGCAATTGTGTTGAATTATTCAGGAGTCCAGTCGTGACTCTTGGAATGTTCTGCAAGGCTTCATAGACGTCATAAAAATGTAATCCATTGGCTAAAGCTTTTAGTTTCAAAACAAACATTCACGATGAAGAATGGATACGAACTCTTGTGATTCTTGATTTGACGTGCACTGTAACCAAACCACTTGGGAATCAGTAATGCCAATTTCCAGTTTAAGATTTTAGCTGCAGAGGTCACGAAAAGTTTGCAGGTATGTCCTGTAAGACTGTAATGTGCAATAACCAAAATCTTCACTTTTCCACCAAGTTTATGGCATGCTTACTTTACATAGCCCATGTGCACGTCTAAAATTATCTAAAAAAAAAAACTGTAAAAGACTGATTTGAGACTTCACACCATAACAGATCTCTGTGTGCAGCACAGCTTCCTGCTGAACATGATGAAAACTGCTAACAAAACAATTGCAAATAAGACAATTATCATCATTTGTCCAAAATGAACTTCCTGTGCCTTTGTGCGCAATGAACAGTACAATGAAGGGTTCATCAGATATTCTGTCACCGTAAGGTTTCTAACTCTCGTAAAGCATTCTGCCTCACTGATATCGGGCACTGTAATCTCCGTCTCATTTAAGACCATCAACCATCTGTTGTCACAGCAGTTGAAAGGATTCCCGCTTATATGCATGACGGTAAGGTTTGTGGATAAAGCGCGAATCAACGAAGGGTTTAAAGTTATAAAAACATTATGTCTTATGTCAATTTCTCTCAGGGGAGAACAACTTAAACTTCTGGGAATTGTATCCAGCAGGTTGTTCGATACGTTCAGGTGGGTTAATGCCGGCATGCACGGTAGAGACAACAGACGAGAGCTGGTTAAGTTGATCTCACTGATAATTAAGGACTGTAGAGTTGTTTGCACAACTTCTAGCGCCCCCTCTTGCATGACCAGTGATGGATTTTTTGCAAGGCTGAGGGAAACCAAAGAAGTCCCCTGAAATGTGTTAGGCTGAAGCATTTTTATGCCATTTCCTTTAAGATTGAGGTGTTTTAGAGTCCCTAAGTAGGCGAATTCAACACAAAGGTCATCAAGATTTGTTTGCTGTGTTGAGTTAATGCTTCCTAAGTGATCAGCAGAAGTGCAAGGTTGGACTGAGTTGTCTTGCAGATTTAGTCTTTCTATTTGTGCGAGTGCACTGAGAAAAGTTGGGGAAATATATACCAGCCTGTTGCTTTGCAGGTCAAGGTGCTTTAGGGAGCGGAAGAAAAGCTGGCGAAGGGGTCCTGAGTCAGAGTCATTTCTCACATCCCAGATGATGCTTTGTAGACAGTTATAGCTGAGATTCAGAGTTTCTAAAGACAGCAATAGGCTTAAAGTCTCGATTGGGAAAGACCTGAAGTGGTTGTAGCTCAGGTCAATATAAATCAGTGGCATGGGCCTCCAGTTTGAGTGTAGGTTGTTTTTTATTGCAATTTTTTCACCTACAATCTCACTATAAAGAGAATTTGTCTCTGACACCAAAGCAGCCTCTGAATAGGAACCGATCATGTTATTCTGCAAATAAAGATACCGCAAACGGTTCATTTTCGGAACGATTGGAAAGTAAAGAAGTTTGTTGTGGCTGAGATCAAGAACTTCAAGCCTGTACAGCCTGCTGTCCTCATGTGTGACAAAAAACTCTACGGAGTTTCTGCTCAGATTTAGAAATTTCACTTGACGCAATTTAAAATCACAAATGTGCGCAAGATTGTTTTTAGCCAAGTTTAACACCTCTAATTGGATCAGTGATTCGAACGTCCCTTCTTCGATCTCAGATATCAGATTGTCGTCAATAGCAATGGCCCTCAGGCTTTTACTCTCTGTGAATAATTTGTGTGAAAGTCTTGTTAAAGCATTACCGGTCATCTTGAGCTGATCGAGGGCGGATTTGTTTCTAAGGTAGTGCTCGGCTGCAAAGTCACTCAGGCCGTTCATTGATATGTCCAAATCCTTCAGCCCGCTGAGGGATTGGAGGGCTTTGCTGTTATTGCCAAGGTTGTTGTTTAGTTCGTTTCTGGACAAATTCAGCTGCTCAAGTCGAACCAGGTTTTCAAACAGCCCCTCGGAGATGAGATCCAGCTGGTTGTTGCTCAAGTCCAGCTGCTCCAAGTAAGGCAGCTCAAGCGTGTGCAGCTGTTTGATGAAGTTATTGGACAGGTCCAGTCTTCTGATCCTTATATCCAAATCCACAGGGATAGAAGAGAGATTCCGATTGTTCCAGGACTGCTCCTTGAAATTAAAGGAACACAGTGTGAGCCTCAGAGATGGGGCACTTTTAAAAAATATCAAAACCAGCAATTCTGTAGGCTTAAGAAATAAACAAATAGTGCAAATTTAAAAACATTTAGCATTTATATTGATCATGTTGAACCTACCCTCGAAGCATAATACGTCAGTCCTGTTACGCAAAGGTCATGGCTGAGTGACCAGAGTAGTAGGAAGTTGGAGAACATATGTCTGACCATTCTCCCTCTGCTGCTGCTGCTAAACTGTACCACTGCTGTTGTCAGAGCTCGTATGCACTCACACACACACACCAACACCCTCTTATAGCCATGCTTCATCAAAAAAAAGGGAGAGAGAAAACAGCTGTGGCCACCAGATAGGGAAGGTGGATACTATATTTAGACAATAAAGACATGACCACGTAGACCGCCTCTTTCTGTCAAGCTTTAGGTCACATGTAAGCGAAAACCTTATAATTTGTAAAAAAAAAAAAAAAAAAAAGGTTTGTAGACAAACATATTGTGTTTTTAGTGCTAAGTGAAGCCACTTTTAGAGATAAATGCATTTAGAATTTGCTAGCACTTTAAATACAAGTTGAGAAATAATTTGCTCCGACACAGTATCCCATTTATAACAACTTTAATTAGATGATGATACATTATTTATTGTGGTGTTCAAGAACCTTCCTGGGAGATAAATTTATACATTTGTTTGTTCCTGACAAAGTCTCTGGAAACGGAAAGCGTTTTAAAATAGACAAGAGGAACAAATAAGCAGACAGCGCGTAGGTGGAACAGGAGGGAAGCCCCCAGCAAGGTATAAAGGAACACGCCTAAAATAGACTGATGAAAGGAGGTGCTGGCACATGAGTACAAATGTTTGGGAGTCAGCCCAGGACATGCACCCAAATTCTACATTTTAAAGCTAATATATATTTGAAAAAAATGTATTTGCCTGGCAGGAAAAATAGTTTTCCTGCTGCTGCCACTCTGCTTTATATCTGCACAGCCCTCACGCTGCTCAGTGTCAGTTTCCCACTTCCAGCAACAGTCAGCTGCATCCTTATCATCCTCCTACTGTCTTGTTTCAGTTCAGCTGTATGACACCAAAGAAGGTTGAGTCTTCATCTGTAGATATCAGGGCTGTGGGCCTGTCTGGGATCACCAGTTCTAGCTCGTCATCCTGAAGCAACTGCACTGTGCCTGCAACAGAGGACAAACGCTGTCAGAAAGTGTAAATGTATTTAAACGTACAGTACATGTTTGCTATACACAAAAGCCTTTTTACTATTGGTGCTACTTTTGGATTGTTTTTTCTGCTAATGGACTTGTATGTTGTCGGATATCCTGGATATTATGGCCATTTCATGGTTTTTATGAGGGGTGGCCCCCCCTCTAGGAAGTTGGCTTGATGGGTTTGTTTCAGATGAGGGGCACTGCCCAGGGCAGAAAAATGGAGCCAGTGCAGAAATACCAAAAACTGCAGTTTGTCTAATGGATGCTTGAGGCTGGCACCAAAACCAGGTCAAATACTCTATAGTACAGTATAGTACTACAGTTAAAAGGCCTGTGCAGCATTAACAAGCATGTTTATAGCCTGGCACAAAAGAAAGATTTGGGAATTTATCGATAAGCTAGTGAATGGTAGCTGAATTTTCTTTTTTCTTTTTTAAATGGAGGCTGGTGATATTTAAAACTCAGGGTGTGCCCAGCTTGACAGGTGTCCCAACACAGGAAGTTACAGTTGACTGCACTTGCGGTGTTAGGGCCTTTTGGAGCGTTTATAAACTGAATTATATGAAAAAGTATAATTTGCTGACTTGTTTGAATTACTACAGTTCCTGAGATTCATTAGCCTCTTATTTACCACCAGTAAGTAGATACCCTTTGCAGAAAGCTAAGCAAGCTCCAGTTATGGTTATGTCTGGTTCCAAAAGTGCAAAATAGCAGCTCTCAAAATGCTTCACACTATTGGCCGACACAGGCTTAAAACCTGGAATAAACTGTGTAGCTGCATAAAGGCCCCGATATAAGATGAACAGGGATTATTTTGAACTGTAAATTATTGCAAAGCTACTTTAGTATAGTGTCTAAGAATAAAAATGTGGAACTAGAAATCAGCACGAGAGATCCACTTTCAAGGAACAGTGTAACATTTTCAAAAATATGCCTATTTGACCTCGATAAGTAGAGGAAGGAACAGCGCTGTGTATTACAGAGAGCGCCTGTATCCAAAAGCAAAAAAACCTCCACAGCAGCAGTCTCTCACTGACCTGCAGTGTAGCATGTGTTGGCAGGATATCTATCGGGCATCGCTTGCAGGCAGCGCAACAGCTCGGCTTCAGCTGAGGCCCTACTTCGAACGACATGACCCATAACTATGCTTGGGCTTTCAAACAAAACCTGCAAATTAAGCAGAACATTACCTAACTGGTTGGAACAAATCATATGCATGATCAATTTAGTTCTGCTCGAGTTAGAGTGACACAATACTTGTCCAAACACCAAGTAATAACCGTCTTCTTGGACAACAATTCTGTTTTCCTTTTGTGAAATTGCATTTCCTCGCTGTGCAGAAACAATCCAAGAGATCACAGTTATATTTCCTGTGAGAAAAAGGCAAGATACGCTTCATCAAAATAATGGCAGACGGTACAGCCAACGACTTGGATTTAGTTTTACCTCTTATGTCTGGCCGTTTGTTAGTGTCAGCCCTTAACTGCAGAAATGCTGTTGAAGCTGGCAAGAGAAGGAAATAAACACTTGACTTTCATTTTTTTTATTAACTTAGCATATACTGTTTGTGCTGTCATTACCAGATTAGACTGGAACTAACAAGATATTTTCAGTTCTCAGCTCTGACCCACCTCTAGAACTGCCTGGGTCCCTTTTGACTCTCCTAGAAGATATCTTCAGAGAACTGTGAGCTTCCTGGAAGACTCTTGACTTAATGTCCTATGAGAAAAACAAAGCCTTGCGATAAAATTTATTATTGCAGCGCTATCTGAACAACTCACTAATGGTATAAATCTCAGTAGTACAATGTCCAAGATGACTCCATCCTGTATAATCAGTGACATACCTCGCTTGTTTTAAGCATCTTGGCCAATTTCCCATCGACTCCCTCAGAACATGGTTGATTTAATTGTAGAATTATGTCTCCTTGGAGTTTGCGAAAATCATTTTCTAAAACCCTGGCTCTGTGCACCAGGAAAAGACTGAGACAAAACATGAACGCTGTGAGTGATAATAACGCATTATAGAGCATTTTGAGACTAACAAGCTGTCCCCCCCCAGTCCCCAAGTTACTCAAACGAGTGAAGTCACACATCGGTACACTCCGGAAACCCAAGCGTTCAGTTTCAAAATTAGTTCCTCATTTTAAAAACTATCTTTGCCCTGCCTCTCAAGATGGAACTCATTTGGACTGCATGAAAATTATAGCCAAACTCTGAGATGTATTGTGAAACTCGCAGTCGGAGTAAAAAGCCACATTTTAATAAAGACAAAGGCCTCGCTCGCAGAGCATCATTTGTTCTTGTCAGTACTCGTGCCAGCTCAGTCCGATATGAAAGAGAAGTTGTAACCTTTTAAATTAATACCACCGGCTGCACAAACACAAGAGACGAATGGTTTAGACAGAAAATGAAACATTTTAATCCATCAATCAACTCCATTTACAAAAGTATATCCCATTTTATATACAGTATGTACAGACATGTATTAACAACTATCATTTCTCTACATGGATTCATTCATAAGGTAACTAAACAATAGCGCTGTAACAAAACATATCACTGATATTCTGCAGGGATGTTGTAGTGCAAATGCGCGCAAAATATATAGTGCTGTTGCTCTGTGAACACCTTATAACTCCAGTTTTAGTGGATTTTCTTTACTTTGCATAGATACTTTTATACTTGTGTTGAACATTTGCATCATCTTTTATTTTCTTAAAAATGTTAATATATTCAAATGAATTAAAAAAGGCCAACAAAGCCCCAGAACAAAACATTTCAAATAGCTATTTTAGCGTTTTTTGTTTTTTTGGAGATACAAGATTATCATTCAACAGCACTTAGTATACATCAACACAGTGTCCTTCCTCACTTTAAAGAGAGATCCCGTCTTTGCCGGTACAAAATGGCGACTACAAATAGAAACTTCTCTCTGATGAGAACATTTGGTTCATCGATCTCTGCGCAGAATTAAAGTAAAGGGCAGCAGAAGTTGTCTTATTTGGTTCATTTGAATACAGACATCTGTGAAAGTGAACAAAAGTCACTAAAGGGGCGTCCTCAACTTTTACCAGCCCTCTAAACAGAGGCAAAACATAGGCTTTTAAATTACTGTGTCAATCCCACGTCAGGCAGGATGAACAGGCAGTGTGATTCTGGGCTAACGTGACTGCTGCTTTTTGGTTACGCATTGGGGGGGTTGGGGGTGGGTGCTGGTGACTGTGCAGTTATCCGTTCTGTCCAGCAGATGGAGCCTCTCCAAGTCTGACACTTCCCAGGAAAGTGGTGTGGTTGGTCATATTGATGAGTGTGTACTCATGAGCTATGCGTATATAGATCTTTTGGCCGGCGCGGAGTGGGCTCACACCAGCCGTGTAGCAGGTGTTGAATTTGCGCTGGCCCGTCTCAATGCTGCAAGTACAGCGGAGGAATGGGCTGGAGTCCACCATCACATCATAGCTGGCAATGTCAGTGAAGTTGAGGTAGTACACCTGGTAAATGGGGCGGGGAGGGGATGGAGGAGGGGGGGCATACAAATCACAAGACTTTAAAGTGTGTACGACTCCACATGATAATTTCAGGGGTTATTTAAAGCTGAAACAGCTGCAATATTAAAGAAGCCAGCATGAATATGAGTTATGAAGCTTCACATTTAGCCACAGGGAAAGGGCAAAAGAAATACATCTTACATTAAAAAGGTAACATGTATATGCTTAAACAAAGCAGACAGGTCAACTCTGTCATTCTTGAGCTTAGCTTTAGAACGACTGCCAGCTCTTTTGACTATCAACTGTAAATTTAAAGAGTTACGTCAAGGACCGTACTCACTTCTACCTGACTATATATGAAGTAGACACCGTCCAACAGCACCTCTAGCTGCCCAGTGCGAGAGTGCATTTTAAACACGCGGTGATGGATGGACACCATCTTCCAATTCTTAAGGATGCCTTGAGACAGATCTAAACATGTCACAACAAACACACAAAGAGGGTCAACATAAACAGCTTTCAGCAGAGCTTAACTGCAACCAGAGCTCAGCATTGACACACAGTATAAACCTGCTAATGATGCTTACCTGTGATGTGATGAAGGATAATCAGAATCAGTTAGCATGCAACATGAGTATGAGTTACCATTCCAGATTGTAAAACGGCTATAGGATAACTTTAGGATGTCTATAATCCTACACAGTGCTATGGGTAAAAACTGGTAGTAACATTTACCCTGGATAGAAAATCCTTGGTGAGCACAGAAATACTTAAAAATGACCAAATCTGGCATGCTGGATCTCAAGTATAAACATTCACTGCATGTCAACAATCTACTGTGTTTATATTTTTTCTCTTGTAATTCTGAGGTTTAGCAGGCACGTCTATTAGCACACATCCAGAACTCTGTGTTTAACCAATGGCAGGGATTATGCATGCTTTTTTGTTCTGTGTGACTATAAATGAGCGTAGACGGAGCACCCACCTTCTCTGACTTGGATCGTAGTTTCCTGCCCCTGCAAGTGAACCACTGCTGGCTGGAAGACAAAAGATCTCTGGTGACTAATCCAAATTCACGTAAAACAGGAGAACAGCTGTTTCACCAGAAGCTGCGACTGGGAGAAAATTGTATGTAAAATTTTAAAAAGGTGACATACTCTTACCTGGAATTCCTTTGTTTTGCCCTTGTCAGGAACCCCTGCAAGAGCAAGAGGGAGACGTGTTCAAATTCTGGCCTCTGCACTGCTGAGGTGAGAGGATGATTAAAAGAAAACAAACTCTGGCATAGTTTAAAGATAGATCATTTCTGCTCCACACAATGTTTGACATCCTGCACCAGAAACTCTCACAGTGCAAGCAATGAGTGAATCAATTTTGACAACTTGAGCCCCATTCTGCTGTGGGAAAGTGTCTGGATACAGGAAATAACTGTAATCTAAGAAAAGGATCTCTCTGCTCGTTTTCAAGCTCTCTGGCTCGAGTATTGCTTATTGAGGAGGATTCGATGCAAGTTATATACCTGCTGGACCTTGAGCGCCTGGCGGTCCTTGTGGCCCAGGAGGTCCTGGAGGCCCTGCAGGTCCCACAACATTGCTTCCTGGAATACCTGGGATTCCAGGGATACCCGGTGGCCCCTGTGGACCTGGGGGACCAGGAGGGCCAGGTGGTCCTGGCACAGGCCTTTTTTTCACTGTGGAGAAAGATGGAATAAACGGTTAGCACTCAAGTTAGTTTTAATTATAAATCACCACAAATCACTAATTTGCCCCTGCAGCAACTGTGCAGATTGTAACTGCTGATATTAAAAAAGCTACGGAGGCAAGTATTACATTTACATAGATACTGAAAGCTTGTCGCCCACTTTGAGTTAAGGCGGTTTTTGGATGACTTCTCAAGTGCATTTGTAGAAACTTGCAGCAGATAACAGTCAAATGAATGACCATAATAACAGAAACGTATGCCGGATTTTGTCATACCTCTTTTTTTCTCTTTCCTTTTTTCCTTTCCAGTTGATTCTGAAAGAAACCGAAGCAGCGTGATTAAGCTTCAAATGCCCTCTTCAACAATTATCATCTCAAATGACACATCGAGCATCCAGATCATTCCATGTAGGTATCCTAAATAGGCTGAAATAACAGATTGAGATGGTGTGCACTGAACACTAGAGTGGAGGTATGTCAGTCTGTGGTATCTTGTAGTGTAGTAATTTGTAAGTGTGGTTTCACCTCCTCTGTATGAACAAGTGCCTTAAGCATTCACAGGCAGTGGAACTGGAGAAGATCATTAGAGAGATACTTTATCCTGCCAAAATCCTTTTCTTTGAATTAAGCCCAGATGGAGAATGCAGATGAAAGTGTGTGTGTGCATGTGTGTTTGCGTGTCTCCTCCTTTACAACCATGTGTATGGATGTGCATGCACGGATGTTGGTGGGGCATCTATGTCAGTGCTTGAAAGCACTCTCAGTGTTTGCATCTGCAAGAGGGTGTGTGCGCGCACACGTATATGTGCCGCGCACAGCTGAAGAATCCTTTTCAAAAAGCTGTCTCGGTTGCTCTTGTGTTTACCATGTCATTATAACTACAAAGGCCATTTAACCTTAAACCCTCACAGTTTGAGTCCCCCCTCAAACATATGGCCAGTGTTTCTCCTCTGGCTAAATGACTGGATGCATCCGCATAGATTTCTCTTAACGAGCAGCCCTATCTGGAATCTGGTGCCCGTTAGGAGTGCCGAGGACGCACACACGTGCGCACATGTGCAAACACAGGACACACACACACACACACACACACACATCTAAGGCTGAGATTACAAAAGCCTTTGTCTGTGCGCTTAAGAGCAGAGGAGAGACCTGGGAATGATTAGTGTTTAGAGGCTCGGGACTTTACTGATTTATGTATAAAGTCTCGAAGGTGAGTTTTTTTCTTCTAATTTAAACACAATCACTAAACTTGCCCCCAAGTATTCAGTGTCACGAGACAGACATTGGAATGCCTTGTGATCGTGCTGCACTTGTTGCACTCAGACGTGAAACTTCAAAGGCTTCCCTCCCTTTTCTTTCTCCTTTTTTTATTTGCATAGTGCAGATTCTAAACAAAAAGAAAAAAAAAAAACAAACTACAAAAGCAAATTCAGACATACCGGCCACATGATTTACCACGGAGCTATTGATTAGCATAAATCAATTCAGCAGAATTAATGAAAGCTATGCTCACGCATGGTTGCCGGGTTCTCGAAAATGACTCACAAAGTCAGTATGCTTTTTGTCATCTGCTGCGATATTAATGTCACTGATAACACAGCTGGACTCCAAAGCACATAACTGCTTTGCTGACAGCTTCAAACAATAAGAAAAATAAAAAATAATTACATTAAATTTAAAAAAAATTGGTGGACCTAATGTTATTTTTAGTGGAGGGGCGGGCGATTGGGGGGGACCCGGGCTTTGTTGTCTGTTTCAAATTGGTGCAGCCCTCCCAAACTCCTTGTTGTCCTTGTTTGCCATCCAAGTAATAATCAATCCCATTCCATTGACTCTCTCGCTCTATAAACACGGCAACATTATGCGGTGGCGCTGCTTTGTTAAGTAAGCACAAATCAATAAAACATCAATTCCACACACACACACACACACACAAAGAAAGAAAGTGAGAAACCATTAGCAAACAGTTTTCAAAATTTAAGACCTCTAAGCCTACCATAAGCCAGTTAATTACACTGAATTGAGTCCCGTTCAAGCAAATGCGTGTTACAGAAAACATTGCTCAACAGTTGACTCGCTAGTTGCCAAGTACATATCCAGAAAACAAACTGATGCAGGTGCAACCAGAGAGCTAAAGTTAGTTTCTTTTTTTTATGATTAATGGAAAATAGATGATGTGCTTGAAAAAACCCCAACAAAAACAAAAAACAAAACAGAAGACCAACTTAGGAGGCAAAAAACAGTCTTGTGTATCAAGGCGTAAAGATCAAAGAGACAATAGTATTAAAGGATGTCAAATGCTCATAACACACGCAAAAAAAGGGCTGCACCTGTTTCTGGCTCCTTGCCGGGGCTTCTTTTCGCTCGCTGAGTTATGCCCCTGTTATCCTCTGTGCCGTGGAAGTCAGCTTTTCTGTACAGTAACTTCTCCTGGTGGGACACAAAGAAAAATATCATTAAAGACGGAAAATTACGCACGGAAAAAGGTGCCACATCTTTTGAGCACGCTGCGCCTATTGTTACCAGCTGCTGCCACCTTAGATGAATTCGGTGAACCCAACACAAAAGGGCTGAATGCTACAAAGTTTTTGAGAGCGAAACTCTTGCTACAAGTGGCCTTTTCTATTCTTGGGGGGTATAATGTTTGCACAGACACAACTTGGGGCAGTTGAAAAGATGCGAGACTCTGTCAGCCAGCACATTCACATGCGGCCAAGTCATTGTCTGTCCCATTTGGGCTGTAACGCATCCTGTAACCCAAGTCACTTTTGTCTGAGTTTCTGACGTTTGAGACAGTCACCTGGACACGACTGCTTCTAAAATTCACCTTTTTATACAAAAGGAGGACATGAACTGCGGTTAATCTGAGAGCAATACCCATTCATATGGCACCTGGTCCCAGCCCCATTCAGTGTTGGCATGAATAAGCTACAAAAAAATTGTCAAAGGAAAAGGATCTGATGTAGCTGGTCTGGTCTGAGCTCATCCCTAAAAACAGGGGAAGTTGCACTACAGCGGCGGATTGTTCCCATGGGCAAGTGAGCGGCGGGACAAACCGCACGTTTGTTCATCTGGGACTGGTTCTGGTCGACCTACATTCACATGAACTCTGTAGGACGCACTGACCCGACTGTAAGACATTCGAGACGTGTCTGGTGCTGACAAGGCAATGTTTCGTGCTAAGGATTTAGAGTTTAAAATATGGATTGCTCCAAGTCGCTTTCTGTTTGAACAGCCAGTTTGTGATCACATCTTTGGAGGATTCCCAGAAAACAAAAAACAACAACAAAAAAAAAAAAAAAAAAAAAAAAAACCTCAAAAACTGGCACTGAAAACACAAACGAGACCACCCAAAGCCAACTCTTTTCATCAGGCCTCGCAGTAAACGAGACAGCTTTTTGGTCACACTTTGGGGTGTCAGCATAAATAAAAGGTAATAGCCCGAGACATTAAGGCTCTCCATTGCTGACAACCAGACAGCTTGTAGAGAGCTGGACATCTGCTCGGTGTTTGGATAACTGACATCTACCAAAGCAGTGACGCATGCGGCACCTTAGCACGGATCAAAAGATAATAAATAACCACGTATCGGCTCGCCTTACTGCTTAGAAACAAAGCAGACAAGCTTACCGACAGACACTTTGGCCTTCCTTGGGGGGCCTACCCCAGTAGTGCCCAGGATGATATATTCCCTGTTTCCATCTGTGACACTCGAGTAAACATCGTTATTAAGTCGCGATGACAAGTAAGCTCCTTCTCCTGAAAGCAGCGTGAACTCCCAGGGTCTTTTTGTGGGCCTTTACAAGGCAGAGCCGCTGCAAAACACGAAAAGAAGTTATGGTTCGAATTTCTTCTATACCTCGTCTCAGATGTGGGAACCCTCCTTTTTCCCCCCCTCTGGATGGGGGATGAGATGTATCATGTCAAACACCTGACGCCGACTGTGTTAGGCAAGTTCGACGCAGTTAGCATCTACATCCCTGACCAGCTGCCAGCTGTGTCTGACCTTACGAGCACGGGAATTCCAGCTTGATGGAGGACTGTGTGTTGGAACAGTTTATCGGCGCGCAGACCTCCAGATGTTCCTGCGAGCGGCAACGTTTGCTGTTCATTTGGTGCGCAGGTGCCTCCACATCTCCTCTCCAGCTGTTGGCAGTACCGGGGGGGGGGGGGGACGCCCCCCGCTTTTACCTCTCAAAGGATTTGTGGTGTATATTCAGCCATATGGCGTTACACTTTCTTCTGTTCTGACAGCCAAACACGATTCAACAGCCAATTTCTGGCCCGAGATTAAGCCCCTGCAGAACGACAGAAGACAAACAAGCAGTCTACGGGGCTACTACCAAACTGGTGCGCCTCGTACTTTAGATGAAGGCAACAAAGTGATTTTTTTTTCTTCTTCTCCTTCCATTATATGACTATGAGAAATGGTTTTTCGCCCTTTTTTGCTTCATTTCACTTCATTACAACATTTACAGCCTTCGTACCCTTCAAAGGCACGCAGAGTTACAGTAAATCAGGATGACAATGTGTTGGTATGTATGCCAAGTGCCAACTATTGAGTAAACCATTCTTTTTCAGCGCATGGGGAGAAAAAAATGCTATTAATTAGAGGGCTTTCAAATCTTCAAAGAGTGGGGGTTGCTGTTGCGCGCAGATTCCCTGTTGCTTCGTGAGGATATGACTAAAATTCAATCACCCCAGGGATGTGTAATTTTGGGATAACAAGACTCCTTTTTTGCCTTATTAACACTTACTATTACAAACTGCATATATTCTTACCAGTTAGCCTCAAAAGGTCCTTAACATTTGCAGCATTTCAAGTGTAATGCAAGAAATAAAATGCTGCAGGTCTCCAGTAGCATTTTTTACTCACAGTTTTCCACAAATACAGACTTTCTGGCTGCAGCGGTGTCTGTAAATCTTGCAAAGTCAATAACAGTTAGTGGCCGCTAAGTTGTAGTTGAAAATTTGATGTTGCAAAGCTTGAGAAGGTGAAACTGAGGGCTGTTTGGGTGTGGTTGCGATTTACATGCCCATCACTGGCTGAATGGGCATTACCAAGTTCAGTGGCATGCATACTCCTGAGAGCTGATTACACCTAATATTCCTGTGATGTGCACTCCTGGGTCCGACAGCGACTTTGCGTTTTCTTCTTAAATATCACTTAAAGAAAAGTATCCTCCCCATAGCCCGTATCAGAGCCCGCTCTTTGAAAGGCCATGTGTTTTTAACCATAACTTGGGTAATTTAATAACGCTATGCATAGATTGTCATCTGAAAATCTGTGGAGCTCAACCTAAGGGAAATGTAGCCTGTCAGCAGCCAATCACTTTTCAAATTGTTGCAACACTCGCTGGCAAACCTACTCCTTGTTGAGTGCTGAGAAGGCCTTGAGAATTTATTATTATGGTGGATGTTTGCAACTCTGGACTCAATCTTTACTGGGCGTCTACGCCATCTGTCTGTCAAGACGATTCAAGCTTATACGGAGCAAATGCTCGCAGCCTCGCCATTTCTGATGTTTCTGCTCTCACGACTTGTGCTTTTATGTCTGCGCTGATTGATCCCTGATATGTTGGCCTGCTCTCAGCGCATGTACGATACTGCTGTTTTAACCAATTATGCAGCGGTCACAATTAAAGTAGATGTGGGTGACAGCCCACCCGGACGCCCCAGAGCTTGTACGCTGCTGAGGACTTTGCGTCCCATCAAACTGACTTTTTTAATAGCCGTTAACTAGACTCCAGATGTTTTAGCATCTGTTCTTCGGGGGGACTTTAAAGGCATACATCAGAGAGGAAAATTATTTCATATAATAGCTATAAGAAAAGTGTTAGGCTCAAGAGTAAAACGCTCTCTGAGCTTACGTTTTGAAATGTTTCTGTGGACGTTTATTACATTTCACTCGCTGCTGTAAGGTGAACGAGGGTCAGGCTGACTGAGGGAGACACTTGCTCTCGCTCGCCTTACATCACATTTGTGGCACAGATTTTAGCGCCCGCCCCCCACACACACACACACACACACACACCTGGGAAGGGGATTTTTTACTGTTGGGAACTATGCGGGGTCTGCTGGACAGCTGGGATTTACTGCCTTGCTCACGGGCATACCCACTGCGACTGGTGAGGTGACGACTGTTTGTTCACTTTGTGGGCCCAGATCATAAATGAACAGATCATCGACTCATTAAGAAGCAACTAGAAAGATCTGAAAAAAGTGAGAGCTTTTAAATTAGTGCTCAAAATTTAACTGTTTCCAAAGAAACTAAATGAATTTCTGTTACCAAACATTTCATATTTCCACTTGTGGTTTGACTGCATAGTTTAGATCTCTTAAGACCTATAAACAGTGCCAGCTTTGTCTGCAAAACAATATTGTTTCCAATACTGTGCTTACATCTGAGAAAATGAAGATTATAAAATGTTTTTTTTTTGTAAAACATCCAAGGAGACACAAATAGTCCCACACACAGTCTGAACTCAGTTTGATAGCTTTTGGTTATTTTCTTTTTTCGCCTCGAATCACCTCACGGGCCTTTCCTCCCCTGTTCAGGGAGAGATTCTGGAAACCGATTACACACTTGTAGTATCACGGCTTGTACAGCCAAGATTCTTATCTGGAAGTTTTAGCCACGATCATGACCTTCAGATCAGGTGTGCATCTGCAAAAAGAAACTGCAAAGAGAAGGCCAAGCCTCAGTAATAACTCTACTTGTGTTTTCTTTCAGTGGAAAAAATGACAAGTGTTGGCAAGATTAAACATTCAAGAAAAAAAAAAAACTAACTTAAGAAGGAAAAAGAAAAGAATAAATATATTTATATCATTTAAAACTAGTTTAGTGCTAAGACAGCTGATTTTCACTTCAAACAACTTTATTCTTCCTTGATATCATGACTTCAACTAACCAAAAATATTTTAAAAAATAAAATCATCTTTTCATTAATTCATTGTGGCAAAATTTGCTCCTGACACAACAACTGCAGTGGGACCTATCAGAAAGACTCTCTGTCGCTATCCCACAGGTGTGTAGCTGACATCAACATTAAGGCTGACTTCAAAGACAGGTGTGGTTATGCTCATATGTATGAAGTATTACGTACTAACGCCGCAACCACTCTGTACCTGGGCGTCACGGTTGGTGTGATGCCAATGCGTTGGCGCTCTCTAGTTTTGTTTGACACTGACCAGCCCTGCTGAATGGCCGGATGTTAAGGTTGCTTTTACATGCCGACAGACCACACCGCTTGGGTTTTTCAAGACACAATTCGACCACAAAACAGGTCCATCTGAACGGAGGCTGCAGCACTGCACTTACGTGACAACAGAGCCTCGCTGTATCATATATGCTGTTGGAAAGCTGGCCTGTGTTGGTATGGACCTGACGTTACTGTACTTTGCTTTAGCTTTCTCAAGGCATCTCATGTTTTTGGTTATACTTGTCTGTATATACCTGGCCATCACGTGAAATTTCCCCAATGCTCCTGAAGTGCCTTTGATGAAGAGCTGTGTGAAAAATCCAATAAACAATTTTAACCCTCCCCCCCCAAAAAAAAAGAAGAAGAAGAAAGATCCTTCAAAGGAAATGCCAGAAAAGCTAACAAGTGTGGCTGCTGCGTCTAAATGCCACATGCTCCTGTTTCTCCAACTATGTAAACTGTGGGATGTGTAATCAGAGTTGTTTAATGCAGACATCTGGCAAGGACAGCATCACAGCACTGTTAAATATTTACAGCTGGGCCACAGTCTTTCACCTCATGAAGCGTCACCATCTGGGCCAAATACCAGGCCCATCTCACTCGGCTTTAACTGGGGGAAACCACTACTATCTAAAATAAGCTTAGCAAAGAGGACACACAGAGGACTAAATTAATAGGCTGAGCTCATGAAAGGAAAATGTTAACGGAGCAAATCCAAATATGAGCAATGGATCTCATTAATCTTTCCTACTGAGGAATAAATGCGCCCATCCTGGATAACTTGAATTCCTCTGGGTGGTTATCCAGCTGACAGCTCTGCACAACTAAATGTCCAGCCAATGCCCCCCCCCAGAATATCATTTTCTCTGTTAAAAGGTTACACAACTGCTGACATATGAGCTAATTGAGCAAGTTGAGAGGTGCACTCGGGCCTTTTGTGCTGATGAAATTAGGGAGGTAGTGTGTGTGTGTGTGTGTGGTGGTGTTGTGGTGGTCTTAGTGGTTAGTGGGTTGTTGCCAAAAGCCACAGACAACACAAATGACCGTTCAGTCAGCCCTGCTGCCAAGGAAGAAAACACACACAAGAAGTGGGGCTGGCTTTGCTCCAAGTACCAAGTACCCTCATCTAAAGTCCTGATGAATTTACATCAGCCCTTGGGCTTTGCACCTGCTGGTGATCCAGTTAATTTTCTGTCCACCTGCTCCAGCACATAGCCTGACCTGCCTCTGCGATTCCAGCTGGGCAGGTTGCCTAAGTTCTGAGTACTGGACTTCTGTCTGCTCTGGGACCGAGTCAAATTGGGTTAAAATGTGGTTTTACTTAATAAATAATGCGCCCATTATATTAATCAATGAGTTTACTGAAAGTTATTTTCCCCCCACAAAAAATAAAATAAATAAATGAAAGGATTTTCTTTACTCAACAAAGGCAAAAATCGGAACCACAACTGCCCTAATTCTTTTTCAACTTATGCCCACCCTGGATGTGTTTACCTGAACCAGAGACACTGGCCAGGTGACAAGATTTAAAGCCTACACCTTTTAGCGCGTCTCAGTCCAGAAAGGCGGAATGACGCACACGGGGGCGCAAATCCATCCTTTCAAAAACAACCCCCCCCCCCCAAAAAAAACATACTTGTCTGGAAACTGAGCTGATAAAACGCCGTGACAGGCTACTGTAAAAGAAGTTGCCCAGAAACATGCCGTAACAGCGCAGACACAAAACCTGACACCGTGTTACCGGGAACAGGAGGACCGAGCGGAGGTGAATGAACACGAACAGCCTCCGCGTGAGGAATGACAACAATGTCGCCTTAAAGAAGCTCCGGTGTCTCTTCATTAAGTCTTTGGGTTTTTTTTACCTCACGACTCTCTCCTCCGCGGCTGCTGCCGGAGTCCAGTCGGACTGGGTGGCTGAGCGAGAGCACCTCCGCCGGGTCAGCCAGGTCACTCCCCGCCAGTGTCATCACTGAGTCCCGCTTCTGGTGAATAATTTCCCTTTTGACCTGGGACCGAAGGTCCAAATAGCAGACGAGGGTGACAGCGTGAAGGGTCAGCGACAGCAGGAATAATCCCAGGAACACAACGCTGCTGCTCCGACTCCTGCACTTCTTGCTGCACGTGCACGGAGCCGCTATGGGCATCACTTTGTCCGGGAAATCCTCCGCGGATGAACCATCGCGTGCCATTATCGGACGGAGGGGCGAGTCATATGCTCCTTATCTCGGCATAATCGGCTCGTCTGTCTCGCGCGGGCCGCGGCTATTCATTTACATGGAGACTCATAGGTGCAGCTGCAGCAGGTCGGTGCAAACTTCTCGGAGTATCTGTAGTAACAATGGAAACCCGCCCACCTCTCCTGTGATTGGTCCGGCGCAATTAGCAGCCCAGAGGTTGGGGGGGTGGATGCAGTAGGTGCAGTGGTTGAGCGACACCCGATGGAGAGAAGGAGCTACTGCAACGCCTCTGAGACAAAGATGTGAGAATTTCTTCCCCCGCTCTTTTCTTATGTTTGTTGTTCAGTGTTGTGTGATTATTTCATGGACTTCTTTCAGTGATTTATTATATCTTACCCGAGTGTGAATAGGAAAAGGGGGGTTGTCACCGGTGTAATGTATAATGTTTATATGTGTGCTTTTTTAAAAATGTGTTTTAGGGGTTTGGACATGCAATTTTTCACTGGCCTGCTTTGTTTGGCACTTGGTTTTGTTATGTGGGTGGCACATGAAGTGGTGGTCCTGTGTGAAGAACTGATTCAGAAAATACTGCCCGGTATTGTTATTGAAAGAGAACAAGCGGTTGATGGTTACACTGCAATCATCAAAGAGTGGAAAAGTAGTACAAATTATGTTCTTAAACATTCTACAAATTATCTGATTATAGGTTAGTGCATCTGAACTCTGTCAGGCTCAACATTATGATAGTGGGCCTGGAAGGGAGTCGGTGTCACGGTGAGGTCAGCGTCACTTTGTGTACAACACCATCAAATAATCTAAACATGTGTCATTCGGCTGGATCCGGGGAACGGTTTGACATTTGTGTTACAAAAATGCCCGCTGAGAACAATGCTTTAACTAGGCTGAATGTGGGCTTTGTGGTTTGCACATTTTCAAAATCCAAACTCGACACTTTGATCTCCAAGAACCAGAGGTAGCCTGTGAATCTGGCCGTCTTCGGGCCCCAGGATGATGAAACCTAAGCAGGGCAGAGACTCGGAGGGCTGATAGATCACCTCGTTAGATTAGTTTTCCGGGCAACTGCTGCCAAACATCTGTCTTTATTTCACTGGGGCAAACCCTGACATTTGTGTGCACTTGACCTATATGGAGGTAAACTTTTTCAGGCTGGGAGACTCATACTAGGTCTCACTCGATATTACAGGCTAAATAATGATGAAAAGTGGCTTTTGGAATTTCAATGAATGGTATTTCATCACTGTGTACTCTCTCTATATATATTACTGTGAAGTTTACCACTGTACAAATATAAGAATCTATTATTGTATTTCTTTTGGTTCAGCCAATTCCCACTGCCACTATATCATCACGTTTTTCCCCCCATGCACAATTAGTTTCCTTTCACCAGCTCATCTAGAGGAGAAAAAAAAGTGATTCTAGTCAGCTGCCACTGAAGGGCAGCATTGCCAAGCCATAAATCAATAACGCTGCATTCCAGTGCCCTCATAAAGTTGAACTAAAAAAAACAAAACAAGAAACAAACAAACAAAAAAAACCCAGCGCCATGCAAGTTGCATATTAACATGTAAATACATCTAGCCTCATATAGCATCTCTGAGATTGTGTCCTCAGCATCATCCCCTTTCTCTCCTGAGAAGTCATTTCCTCATTGTTAGCATACGATAGTGAAATTGAAGAGAGAAAGATTTTCAAAGTAACCCTCATAGGAGCTGTGACTGAGGGCTCAGCCTAAGCACGTTTGCCACGCTTCTCATCCAAGCAGCACGCACAATGACGTTTAGAAGCAGATGATTTAGGACTGGAATAGTTAAGGGCACGCACTTCCTGTATTTTCAGACAAATGGTCACATTTTAAAATGTTTTTTTATTCTATATAAATGTATATGAAGGATTCCCCTAGGTTATTTATTGCATTATTTAAAAACTAAACAAAAAAACTTATTTGCTTTTGAGGAGGCCTTAGCTAAAGGTCAAACTCAACTCAATGCGCCTATCTTCTATCCCCTGCCTTGTTTCAGACAACACAACTCAACATTAAAGCCTGTGACAAATGAAACCAGTTTTATCGTGATTGGGTTTTTTGGCATTGAAAAGAGCAGGAGTAATTCGTATAACGTCCCCCGGGCTTCAATGCGGCATTCATAAATGGTGTGCCACTCTATCCTCTCTGAGCTTATAACAAGATTTAGAGGCTTTCCCTGCCAGATGATAGAGTTTTGCAGAAGGAATAGGCGCTCTTATATTTTGCCACGGAGAGTTGAGCAGTTGGGCTGTGGCTCTGGGAGGCTGCTGGAAGATGCTCTTGGCTGAAGAGTTCCTCTCTAGTCCTCTGATAACAACGCAAATTCAAATCAACTTTCATTTGCTATTAGGAGGACTCAAATTTGAGCTAAAACGATTCAAACCCAGCAGTATAATGCCACTACACGCGTAAATTGTTTTGGACCTCTCCACCACGTACATCACCTTCTCAGGAAGGACTTGCTGTTTCTGCACATTGAATTGCAGAGGTGTAACCTTGACTAATTGATATACTGTGACATTTGATTTCCTACCTATAAATCTCCAGTAAATTGGACCATCTCTGCTATTTCCCCGGACAATGATTCATCCACTCACATTGTGGGTGTCTATCTTAAGAGTCCTTATCAAGATTGGAGCTCTCTCTCTCTCTCTTGCTCTCTGGTCTTTTTGTACTGTGCTGCTTTTGTTCCTTTACCTTTCTCTCTTTTTCCTTTTCTTTCTGTTTGCTGACTGCTGTGTGCAGTTCAGTACCAATCCGGTGTGAGTAACTTAATTGATTTTTTTTTTTATTCCACAAAGAATCGCTTGAGTTTAGTGGCCTTTTTAGCATGCAAAATGCTGTTTTGTGTCTTTTCTCAAGGCAATGGTGTTCAGGGGAAACGATGCTATTTGGACTTATTCATTAACAGGACTTGCTTTTTTATTGTTTCGTAGCATTTCACCTTTATTAAATGTGGACAGAGTAGATAAAGACAGGAAACACAGACTGAGAAAGGAGAGTATGGCATGCAACAAAGGACATATACAGCAAAGTAGTAGTATTAACAGAAATTCACTAACTCTTTTAATAGATATTTATTACATATGAAGTAATCCAGACAACAACATCAACAAAAAAACCGCATAAACTGTACAGTAAAAGCTGTCACATTAAAATCTAAAAACATTCTAAAAATGCTGCACTCTCCCTAAAAATAGACTTTTACAAATAAAAAATGAAGATTAGGATATGCAATCCAACTCTCCTAGAATATTAAATTATTAGAAATTATTTTACATTAACCAATCATCATTGGTTGATTAGTCTTTTTATAGCAATTCATGATGTAGTTTTATATGCTGTTTGATATCAAACATGATCTTAAACAGTATTTTTGAAAAAGAAGATGAGAACAGCATAAAAAGAAACTATTTAAAAAATACTTCATATAATCTATGTACACTACTGTGCAAAAGTATTGAGTCACCCCCCGTTTCTTTATATTTTGCTTCAGAGGATTTTTAATCTTTAGTGGTATTGAGGAATAGTTCAGTGGCAAAAGTTTGTTTTGTCTTTTTTTGACATTTCCACTCATTTTTAGTCCAGTCCTTGTATCTGACCATTTTCAGATAAATGTTTTTTAAACTACATAACACAGAATCATGAATCATTAAGCATAAAAGAGGCACATAACGTAAGGAATGAGCCAGTGGTGTGTCTAACCTTGCCAGAAAACTTATCAAATAACCAATTTTAACCTCCTAGGACCTGGCGTCCACATATGTGGACATCACATTTTGGGTTATTTAGACTAAAATACTCAATTTTGCTCTACATGGGCCTGATATCCACTTACGAGGACATTATACTGCCACTGTTCTATCAAAATTTGAAACGAATATCCTCATATGTGGCTCTTATTTTTCTTAAAAACAAAATAAGGTTAAAAAAAAATCTGATAATTCTTTGTTTTTACATTCATCGGGCCCCAATATGCCCAAATATAAAGAGAAATTAAAAATGCATGTCGTGGAAGAGTTCGGGTCTTAGGAGGTTAAATGGTATCTTTAGATACTTTCTAACTAGCAGCCTTTCTCAAAATATTATTGTTTTTGTACAAATTTCTTTAGTTGAATCCATGAAAAATACCAGTTTCACAGGTATAAAATAGTATTTTTGCACCAACAAGGTGATGCTCGAAGAACTAAAAACTATCTTTAAAAAGGAAACTGGACCAATGGACTGGACCAAATGAAGAATTATCAGCACTATAAAACTACCGGTATATAAATGATCTATAAAACATATATTTAAGAAAAGGAAAAATCCAGCAAAACCCTGACACAAGACTAAGAATGCCTCTGACCATTAAGGTGATCCAACTGCTGTTCACCAAAATCTCATCAGAATTGGTCTCAGTGGAAGGGTGGCTGTCAAGAAGCCATTCATAATGAAGGAAAGCAAGGAGAAAAGGTTGAGGTATGCCAAATTACACAAGAACTGGACTGGGAAAATCAGTATCAACGAGTCTTATGGAATCCAAAGGAGGTCAGAAAAGAGACACAACATGAGGGTCTAGATTCATCTGTAAAACACGTTGGAGGCTCATGGTCATGGTTTCCAAATCGATTGAATTATGAGCACAATAATATTTTGATCCACCATTCAGTACCATCTGGAAAGTGTCTTATAGGCAGTGGCTTCATTTTCCAGCATGACAACGATCCCTAATACATTACCAGTGCAGTCAAAGCATACTTGGATAGAAAAATGTTTAGTGCACCACTATCAGGATACATGGATTGTCCTCCCCAGAGGTTGCACCTCAACATTAATGAAGCAGTGTGGGATCATCTTGAGAGAAAACTGACCAGAAGTCAAAGAAGAGCTTTGAATGTCCTTCAAGAAGCCTGGAGAACTATTCCTGAAGATTACTTAAGAAAGTTCAGCCTGTGTTGAAGAATAAACACAGTCATATCAAATTATTGACTTTTAAGCTTGTTAGAATTCTACAAACTCTTTCCTAGCAAAAGACAAAGAAATGAGTGGTGGCTCAAGACTTGCACAATACTGTAGTTTATAGCTCTCATTTATTTCTTTGGACACTTAAAGGGAAGTAGAGCAAGCTGTGAACACAAGGCTGACACATTAAAAAGTTCACCATTCGAATTCATTAGGAATCCTGTTTCTTTCCAGCTTAGCTCAAGTTTTCATCTCTCCCAATGGAATTATCTGGCTCTTTAGCCCCACAGTGTTCCACTATGTTCACTCACTAACTTTATTTCTCTGCCATTTGGAAAGTGTCACAGAGTGTGTTTCTCAGAGTTTTTTCACTCAGACACACACACACACACACAGACAGGCTGCTGCAAGAAACAACTCAACATTAAAGTTGCGTCCAATAACACTAAAGCATTTTGTTGAAAGGTACTAAGTATGCCTTATTGTTGACCCATATACATAATAAAGGAAATAAACACAAATGTAAAGCTCTATGCTCTTTCTCTGCATTTCTAAAGATTACATGATCACAAAGTGGAAGTTTAAATCACATTGGAATTTTGTCACCTGAAATGTATGTACATTTTTTATGGAATTTGTGTGCTTAAAAGCAACTTTTGGCCATAAGTGTTGTTGTTTAAGGAGTAACTGCTCAAAAAATGAAAGGAACACTTTGAAAACACATCAGATTTCAGTGGGGAAAAATCATGCTGGATATCTATAATGATAAGGACTGGGTAATGTGCTAATAATGAAATGATACCACATCATTTGATGGAAATGAAAATGATCAACCTACAAGGGGCTTAATTCAAAAACACCCTAGAAATCAAAGTGGGGCATTTCATCAGTGAGAAAATGAATGGTGTCTTGGGGCATCTGCTTGCAGATCTGAACCAGGGCATCACTGAACTCCTGGACAGTCTGAGGTGCAACCTGGCAGCGCTGGACTGACTGAAGAATAATGCCCCAGAGGTGTTTTATTAGATTTAGGTCAGGCGAACCGGGGGGACAGTCAGTGGCACCGATTTCTTTATCCTCCAGGAACTGCCTGCATACTCTCATCACATGAAACCGGACATTGTCGTGCACCAGGAGTGACTCAGGACCCACCGCACCAGCGTAGGGTCTGACAATGCATCCCAGGATTTCATGTGCAACCTCTGTATGCTTGTTTCACTAAACACTAAAGCAGTTAAAACTTTTTAACAATTCAATATCCCAGAATAGTAATTGACTTGATGTACTCTGATCAGAAAGAGCTCTTGTAATTTTTTGAACAGCATATTAAAATGTGATGTTTTGATAAAAAAAGATGAAAAGGTCATTTCTTGCACTGGGACAAGGTCAGCCCTCTTTGAGTATCCTGTTGTGTTAGTATAGTGTTAGTATATTGTTATTATTAAAAAAACAGAAGATCAGCATAACATGCAGCATGCTCATGTCACATTAAGTGCAGAGTGGAAGATGCTCCAGTGTTTATTTAGAACTATTTTATGGACATGAAAATAGAGTGTACGATTTAACACAACTGTTCACTTTTTAATGTAAGCAATAATTAACAAGGCAACATGCTTAACATGTTTGTTAGTTATTAGGACTGTATCTACAGTCGCCTCTAAATATCAATAAAGTTCACCAAATGGTAGTTAGCTTTTACCTGTTTTTTTTCCTGTAGGTATTGTGGTAAGTTTATCAGAGCCCTTTTATCCCTAAACAGTCATACATTTGATAGTTGTAGACCTGAAAAAAAAGCAAAAGTTACTGTTTTCTCTGTGACTTTTCTTTGTCAGTCTCTCACACTCTTTTTTACATTCTTGCTTCAGTTCATTGGGGTCTGTGGGTATTCATTTATGCGCAGCTTTGTTAAGATTCTCTCACAGCCTGTCAGTGGGGTTGGAATCTGGACTTTGCCTGGGCCATTGCAGCACCGTGATTATTTCCTATTTCAGTTATTCTGTCGTAGTTTTACTGCTGTGCTTGAGATAACTGGCCTCACATTTGACTCTAGAATACTTTGATATACAGAGGAGTTCATGGTCAACTCAATGTTTGCAAAGTGCCCAGGTCCTGTGGCTGCAAAACAAGCTCACATAATTGCTACTCCACCACCGTGCTTGGCAGTTAGTATGCGGTGTTTGCGCTGATATGCAGTGTTTGGCGTTGTGCATTATGGCCAAACAAACCTAAGTGTGCTGCCATATTCTGTTAGAGAGCAGAGCTGAATGTTTTTGGATTTTCAAACTTTAACACTTCACATGCTAACCCGAAGCCTGTAGAGTTAAAAATATACCTTTTGTTTTTTGTTTTTTTTGTCTTTTTCTGACCTTGAGCGGAATTTGCCAGGACGCCCACTCCTGCGATGATTGGCAGCTGTGCTGAATGTTTCTACTTGTGCATAATTTTTCTCACTATAGAATGATGGACTTCAAATCATTTAGAAACAGCCTTATAACCTTTCCTAGATTGATGGGTAGCAACAATTGCTTAGCATCATTGCTGATGTCTTTCTCCCTTGGCATTGTTCCTTGGCAACACACGCTGAACACGCTAGACCAGCAAACTTTGATTTGATTAGCAGCACCTGGCTGCTACTTACCCTCGTAACTCCTATGAAAGCGGTATGGATGCATTTTTTCACACATCCCTTCTGCATTCTGGCCTAATTTTTGTGAAATCAATCAATGACACTGTAATATGTTTTGTTATTTATCTGAGGTTGTGTTTACCTAATTTTAAGACCTGCTAAGTACTAGATAATGTTTTATTATATCCTGATACATAGAACCTAAAAATGTAAAAAGGGTCTACTTTCTTTCCATTCTAAGCTTTTTGAAGTATACTGAATGCATTACATATAGGAAGATTGGAATGAATATTATAAATAGAAAGGTGCACATCTATATTTGTAAAAATGTACATACAGCTTTAATATATATCAAAAAAACGAAGTTTCTCAGTGCCCTTTTTTTATTGTGTTTTTATGTTACGACAGTGAAAAGTATGCCACCGGAAAGAATTCATGAGATATGAATCACAAAACTGTGAGCTATTATCCCACTCAGATTCTTCATGCTTTGCTGCCAGCTCCATTATCAGAGGAGTGTTTACGTTTTGGGGTTTTAGGCATCAGATTGCTCAGTAACCCACAGCAGGTACAGCGATAGAGATATAATTTAGACTATCTTCTTGTAGACACTTGTGTATCTTGGATATGCTGGGAAGCCGAGTCCAATAAAGGGGTGAAATATGAGTGGGGTACATGTTTATATGAGCTTTTATACGTGCCAGGATGATGGTTTACTGCCTCCCTGTTCCCTGGATGTTTTCCACGCTGTTTGTTTCTGAGGCTCGTGTGAGGCTGCCACCTTCAATAAACATTCACTACCCTTATCAAAACCTCTAAGCCAGACCAACAGCATGATCAAGAGGCACACCTGGGGTGACCCCAGAGGTAATCTACATTCCCGCCTCTTTTTCTGTGCCACCCTCTTCATTCATTTCTCCCTGTCTTATGTGTTTTACTTGCTTGGATTTCCTTTCAGTTTGGAATGGAAATAATATTTTGTAGAAGACACCAGTTTCGTTCCCTTGATTCGACTTCAGTGAATCCTCTGTGATATCATGTCATGACAGTTTACAACTCTTTTATGTGAGGCATTCCATTTCCTGAGACCGAGTGACCTTAGTCCTCTTCATCAACCACGGGCACTTTTGTTTATCTCCTTAAATTTCACTCCTATTCTCAACACAGCATTCTTTCTTAGCTGCACAGTGATTGCTGGGAAGAAAAATACCAGTTTACTCAGGTCAGTGTTCACATTTTTTCCCACACAGGGTGAGTTCACCTGCACTCTACAAGATAAATAACTTTAATGCTTTCACTTGAAAACGGCTCTTGTTAAACAATACAACTGCATTCCTCCATTCATACAGCTGAATGGTCAGGCTCAAAAAAAGAAAGAAAATAATACAAATGGAAGCTCTGAAAAGGCCATCCACCAGAGAAAAACATACAAAGAAGTTATTTTCAGCACACTGTAAGAGCAAGAGTTTAAAATGCCCCGGCAGAAGCTGCAAAGGTTTGATTGCTTGAAATGAACAAATTACTTTTTGAAGTGTTATTTTGATTCTCTTTCTAACCAACATAGATGCAATGAGCAATGATAGTGATGCTGCTCGTGACACTTTGAACTGTAAATTTGATAGAGTCTCTTAACTGCTCAAATCCCTTTGTTCAGGGCTGAATATCATACAGGGACCACTTTAGTATCATCCTGTTATGATAACAACTCCTCAGAGAACTATGCCAAAAACGTCATTCACATTAGTATGATTCACATATAATCTGATTTTAGATTTTACAGTCATTAGCCATAAAGTGAAGAATTAAAGTGGACATTTTAAGCACTTTTATTTCAACAGATACTAGGATGGATGGATGGTTGATCTGCAGCAGTGCAGATCTGTGTGATTTGAGGGGTATTCTGAGGTGAGTGGACTGATCCAAACATCCATTGTACCAACACTGGTACTGGTACTGGATCAATACTTTGTTTTTCTCCGGTAAGTTCAGTATGTTGCCCACTGACTGGTGTTAAACAATTATTTTTTGGAAATGAAAAAAAATATACCTCAAACATGCACTATGAAAAATGTCTGATGCATTTTGTGTTAATGGTCACACCTCTTTAATTTATAGCCTATATAACGTTTAAACATCAGGACTTGACCCAATGTGCATTTGAAACAAGCTCATTTACATTTTGGGTCTCCACAAAAACCTAGTTTTAAAGTACATGAAAAGCTGAAAGGTTGGTTTTATTGTGTGTTATTATTGTGGCAAAGAAAAATTATTGTGATTTAGTGGTGGAAATGTGCTCAGAATCTGGCTAATTGATGATGATTCATAAATCATGACACACATGCTGCCTTTTGAAGTCTAAAGCATTGGTATTAATATTGGTATCAGCAGTAATGGCTGTATATTTTCTTGCTATTGGATCAATATCAAAATCTGCAGTATCGCATAGAAGTAATACTTTGCACAAGGTTCTACACAAACATGAGTGCGACATTGGAGAGCGATGACCATCGTTCAGCTGTCCCACAACACAGACATGAATGGCCTCCTTCATGCTGTCCGGGACAAACAGAACTACGATGCTACGATATCGCTGCGTCTAGGCAGGATTCAGACTTACAGGTGTTCAGTCATAATCCTGCAGATAGTAGCTTTGGACTATTGGCTCCTCAGCTAAGCACCAAATGTCTCAGCCTGGTTGCAATAAAAGACAAGTCATTAGATCTTGGAATCCTGAATACCTGTACTGGATTTTGTTCCAAACATCTCGCAGAGATGGACTGGGAAACACCAAAGTCAGTAGTATAACTGTTGTTTGATAAACTCTGAAGATACTTAAATTTGTAACAACTTTGAGGACTGACCAGTGTATTGCTAAGAAACTCATTATTCCAGTATTCGAGAAGAAATATGTGTGTCCAGCTAGTGGATGGATGACTTACAGTTAATAGTGTGAAGAAGTAAGGTGCTTGGTATGAGCATGACAGCATGAGATTAAAGCTCAGGAAATCTAAGCAACCAGTACAACAATGAAATACGAGTTAACCTTTATCAGCATATTTGGGTAAATTGAGGTAAGTTGAGGTTACCCTCACTAATGACAGACACCTCTAACAGAGGCACGTTCAAATATTAGAACTACCTAGTGATGACTACAATACCTCTGCAGTCCAGTTATTTGAATTTCTGTTCAAGTTCTACTTGGGTAACTTGTAGCACTGTTGAGTGTCAGACAGTCCTTAGAAGCATGTAGCAAAATCAGCTTTGTGGGGCATGCTTTTTGCTGCAGGTAGGGCAGATACGGTTGTAACATTGAGGTTTTTATGTTTGCAAATCTACGAGCAGCAGCAGTCTTTCTAAACTATACTCTGCTCTTTTATCAGTCCTTTTCAACTAGCTGCATGTACTGTCCACAGCAAGACATAATGTAAAAAAAAAACTGCATGAATGTACTTGTTTTATATTCATCGCAGGTTAAGCTTGATAGGGAAGGCTAAATCACTGGACAAGATTAACATGGTGACATTTCTTCAGCAAACATCTGAAGGTGGCATGTTAACATGAATCCCTGAACTCAGTGATTCCTTCTGATTTTTACCATGAAAGTCAGCAGACTGAATGTAACATTAACTTTACACCCATATCTGCTGCACTTGATAATCCTTTTTCGAAATGTCAGCGTACTGCCTGAGTTTTTCTTTCTTTTTTTCCAGCTGTATTTCTGCAGCTTCTCGTCAATGACCCATTTCCTTTGAAGAATCACAACAGTATCAAACATTGCTAACAGAGACATAACAACATGCACTGTACACAGTAGTACAATGGGACACACGTGTCTCTGGTTAACTTGCCCACTTCCGAGAAATTGCAATGCATGATTCTTCCCTGGGAACTGCAAAGGCTAATTTGGCTTGTTTCTATTTTTCTCTCTGAGACAGACTGGATTCATTCCGAGTTTAAGTGTATTCCTCATTATTATGTGTTTTTAAAGCCAGGCCACTTCTACACTATATTGGTAATATGTTGTCTAAACCAGCAAAGATTGTTAGCGTTTCCAGAAGACATTAGCCTGAGGATGTATTACCAGTAACCCTTTTCCTGATTTATTGCAGTTGTCACGAAACATAAGCCTAAATGATGTAGTTTTCAAACTATCAAGATTTAATGCCACCAAGCCCCCAGAGCCTGTTAGTGAACTGCAATGACCATAATTCAATGCACCTACATGACAGAGTGCATCTGTGCTTCAGAGCATCAGGGTTCCTCTGATTTCTAACGTGTCAACTCAGGCTGAAGTGGAAGCCAGCTTGAAATGTTGCCCTGACACGCAGGTAGAAGAACCAGCAGTCACACTGCTGTGTTGCAGTTTCATTAGCTCATACAAGTGGCTTTGGCTGGTGCACTATGCTGAAAAACGATGTCATCTAGCTGCTGCAATCCGCACATTTCTCACTGTGACTGAGCAGAAGTCCGACTTTATAGGGGGAGGTATTTGGCCAAGTTTTATTTTGTTAAGGTCAAGTCCCGTGTAAATACTAGATGGAAAAGGCAAAGGAACTATTGCTTTCTACACCTTGAAGTAAATATTTCCAGATAAAAATAAAGTCTTGACAATGTGCTTGAATTTTTACCTCCAGTATATTTATTTGCTCAAACGTAGCAAAAACTGTAAAAGGGTGAAAGTTTTTGGTCTGCATAAATGAGTTTGACCTTGGAAACCTCGAGCTGTCACTTTGCATTACGACTTTTGTGCTGATGATCTCAGCTCCTTCACGCCCTCTGTCTCCTTCCCTCCATTTCATTATCTCTCCAAATATCATAACTTATTCAGAAGCCCTTAAAAGGGAGACTATACCCTGACACAGCAATATCCACCTAGAGTCTGCCAGTTCATTAAAAAACTTCATCAAACATGCACAACACAAACATGCAGAGAGGAGCACACTAAGACACATGCACACACAAGCTAATTCAGCTTTCTGGGAAGCCTTGCCTTGTGGTGCTAACAAGTTTCCCCTTACTTCTCATATAAGTGTCTTACCAGGGTGCAAAGGGTCCACTTTAAAAGGCCTTTGTTGAAACTCATGGCTGATAGGTTGGCTTGGCTTTAGGCTGAAAAAAGTGAAATGCACGGGACTTTTGGAGAGAGCGTGCTTGCCGCAAACCTGTGCACAACCTTTGTAGCTTTCTTTGTCACAAGCGAAAAAAGGCTCAACTGAAATTTTTATACATTATGTTGTCAACTGTCACACGCTCTGATCATTTTCCCTCCTGGCATCCAACATTTAAATTACCCGCACCTGGTTGCCATGTTGGTTGCATGTTTTTGATGAAAATCACTTGCCAACAAGGAATGCTTTTCAATAGTCTCTGAGTAGCATAGCTTAGGGCTTTATTAGGGACCATACGCCTGTCTGACAACATACTCCCGATGTTGTGTTAAATCCCATATGCAGCTGTGCGTTACTCAGAGCGTCTTGCAGTACTCATGTGTGTGTGCGCGCACGGCTGGGTAAACGGCCCTCTTCAGCTTTATTACCTGGCCATGAATCATGAGCCTTCATTACAGCCTGCTCATTGTGCTCTGAAGGTTAAGCAAACCAATTAGAGTTCCCCACACGCCGTTGGGGTTCTCGGCAACAACTGCATCCCTACGTCTTGCATTTTAAACAGGCAGATGAGAGCTGGGATTAAAGAAAGAAAGAAAGAAAGAAAGAAAGAAAGCAAAAGAAGTGAGAACTGGGAAGGAGGAGGCTGGTAAGAGTTAATGATTGGCAGAACAAAGGAAGAGAAAGAAAATATAAGATGGGGGAGAAAAAAAGAAAGAGGGTGGGAAACAAGAGGAGAGGAAGAAAACGAGGAAAAGAAAAAGCTGCCCTATTAAAAGAAATGACACCGTCATGGTTCACTGAGCACCTGCACTGGGCAGCGGTACCCCTGTGCTTAATGCTCTCTGGTTGTCAGCGCCACAGTCAGCAGCACTGCCTGGATGCTCCCAGGGGGAAGCTGTGTTGGTCTATGCTCTCGATTAACTCGGCCGCTTATTAGAATAGATACCAGGCAAGGACTCAGCCAACCAAAGAGCAGGTCCAATAGAAGGAGGACGTGGCGCTCTGCAGTCATAATGTGAAGTATAATTTCCGAGAGCTCCTAAGCAAGTCAGACGCAAGGTTTTACATACAGGCGAGATGCCGTCAGATTCTTTTGTTATACTCAAATTCAAACTCCTTACTGCGCTGGTTTTGACTGATACACAGAGGCATTTTAATTGCCATCGCATTTATATTTCTTGGATGAATAAGTAAATGTGTCTGTCAGGAGGACGTAAAAGCTGGCATGCATCTGCATCCGGAAGAATTTGACACCTTGTGCTGAGACTGTGAAAGCACTCGTGTCTCTCTCATATTCTAGCGGGCACCCTGGGGATTCAGGTACACTGAAAGAACTGTCAAAAGATGTTTGGAGAAACGGCTGAAATTATAGCTTTCATCCACACGCAAAGCAGATAAAGGTTCCAGAAATTGGCTCTTTTCAGTTCAGCACAAAGAAAGGTCACTGCGTTGGCGAATTGTGACAAGGTGTAGTGTTCAATAGCATGCGGCTGGATGTTTTTGTTTGTTTTTTTTGTCATGGAAGATGCAAAATTTTACACAATCGCTGACCTTCTCCTACGTTTGTAGATATTCTAAATAAGTCGGAATTTAAACTCTGCTTTTGTGTGTGCACTTTTAGAAGAGGAGACATAGGGACGAAAAATAGGCGAGCGAGCGCAATCTCGTCCCTGAGATATAAAGATGTGAGGCTGGGAAAGGCTGATGATGGCGCACTAAGTTGCCATATTAGCATTTCAGAAGGAATAGTAGAGGAATCAGCTAAGAAACTAAAAGGCTGCTTCAGCACTGACTGACACAACCAAAGACTGTTCAGCGGGAGGAGAAAAAAAAAAGAAAACTCATCCTCCTTTCTTTCTTTCTGCCTTTCCTTCCATCTCCACTCAGCCAGAACACCACCTAAAGACGAATGACTGTCAGGCTTTCATTGTGGCTGATCCTTTTTAAGCTAGAATCATTGTTGGGGCGAAGACTTATTCATATTTCCACACAATCACCACCATTATTTTTCTTATAGGAAAAGGATGTTGTCTGTCTCCAGTGGTCAAGAAAAGGTCAAGACCAATTATAAGCAGTGAAAAGTAAAAGAATTTACTGCTGTGCTGCACTGGAGTCGAGGCATTATCAATTTTGTTACTGTACACCTTTACTACAATTAAAACTTCTCCACATTTCACAGATTATGACTTTGCACTCCAACCATACGACCATTTTTAATAAATACAGAACTAAAGTTAAGCCAACATATATTACCTGCTGTTTTTATCGTCCGCACCAACAATACTTATACTTTTGACACACTTTGCAGTTTTTATACATGGCATTACTTTCCATACTAAAGATTTCTAGGAGATTTTTCTGATTTCATGGAAAGTTTGCCATTTTTCTCAATCCAAACAGACAGTGTGACCATCTGTATTTGTATGCACAGCTATTTACTGCATGTTTGCAGATGTATCACTGGCTGAACATGCTGTTCTGTTCCCTGATGTGTGTAATGCAGTTCCAGGAGCTGGCCTTGAAGTTAGGCAGTCTACTTGTCCCCCCTCATTCAGGCAAATTTCCTTGAAGCCGATTGGGGCTCAGAGGTCCCGGGTGCTGCCCCGTTAGCTTGACCTGCTTTAAAACGCTACCATCATCGGAGGAAAAGAGCCTTGAAATGCCTGTTAGTGCTGAGTTCCAGCTTCCCATTCACAGCCCTCTCAAAGCACCACTCACCGCAACCTGATAACAGCTCCAGGTGTCTGGGTGGCGTCCAAATAGCCGCCTATAGTCTTCACTCAGTTAGAAAGGCTCAGTCCTAGGGCCCATGCTTTCAATCTCTCCCCCCTGCTCTCCCCTTATTATTCTCTCTCCTACTCCTCCTTTCACACATCCACTCATCTTCCCTTTGCCTCTTTCCTCTGCCTGGGAAGCCTTGGTTAAAGGCTTTTTAAAATGATGATTGTGCATCGATAAACACGGTTACCAAGTTTCTTGTCAAAGTCACTCCAGTCTGTACAGTCTTCAGTTCAATGCCTTTCACCACCGGTTAAACTGCAGGCTGAGATGGGAGTCATATTTACTGCTGTCAGCAACTTTATTATAGCTTATATTGCTCTGGAAGCTGCAGTTTTCATATAATTTTTTTTTGTAATGTCACCTCTCTTGGGACAGTTTGTATAAGGCGAGGTAAAACCATTAAAGTACTTTTTTCTTTTTTCTGCTATTGTATGGCTTTTGTGCATTATTCATGTGCTAGGCCGTTTTGGGTAAATTACTTTGGGGCATCCCTGTTCTCATATTAAACCTTTAGGAAGTGTATATTTCTCTTATTTTTGTTCCATGTTGAGAATAGCACACCATTTTTGTTGCAATTGGGAGATTTTGGTTTTGATAACCTTGAGTCAGTGAGTTCTTCTTAGAGGTAATCCTTTCACCTTTTCCACCCCTTTCTTTTTCCACGCTGCAGTTAAGTGCTCTGACTAACTCTTTCCATATTCTGCTTAAAAACAGCAGTCACCAAGGTTCACTTGCTGAATTAGATTTAGCTGTTTTAGTTTCCACTATAAAGAAGAGAGCTGTAATATTATAACACCATAAAAACACTACACTGCAATTTAGTGGAATCCGCTAATCTTCTTAGACTTAACGTAGGTTTTATTGTTTGGAAGTTAATTTAACAGTGATTTGTATCTCACTCAAATAGTCATGAACATTAAACAAAAAATACATGCATTTGGAAAATATATTTAAATAAAAGTATTCTTTATGCAAATCAGCCTTCTCAGTGTTATATTTTAAAATAACGAGTACATGCCCATGCTCCAGTATTGTTTGGTTTGTTTGTATCTCCAAAACTGATATTCTTCATCATACACAGGAAAGTCATAGAATTGGGGTAGCAGGTCTTGTTTAGGCCTGCTACCCCAGAGACTGGTCAGTGGCCCTTGGGTGGTTGGTGAGTTGTTGCTTTAGGGTGGCTGGTAGCTGACTGCCAACTTGGAAGATGCCAATTTATCTGCAAATTTTCACCATTTACTTACTTTACTGTTAAAAGGGGCAATGCAAACTGTAAATGGATGACATTTGCCTTCAAAGTAAAAATTGTGACTTATTGTTTCAAACAATGCATTTCAAAAGGGCAGCTTTTGAGGCAAATGGCCTCTGTTTCTGCTTTGGATTGGACTTACAGTTTTACTGTCTCTTGGCAAATAGTTTATAAGTGTTTGTGGCATCTATCACTGAACAACTGGGGGAACGTGGCAAACTGCTCACTACCAAAGCATTCACAAGGTTTTCAGAGTAGCATTGCACACCTCAACCACAACCACAACCATTTCCATTATAGTGACTTCCAGCTATATCCAGAACCACTGACTGGTTTCTGGGGCTGGGTGACTTGGGTCTTGTGTAAATAAATAGAAGATAAATACTGGACTGAAAAAGTAGGCCATTTTTGTAGGCCTCTGTAATGGTGCAGTTTTGCTTCGCTATATAAATGTCACATATAAATTTATGTTTAGCTTTTAGGTGGTTGTCAGTCAGTGTGATGGCTATTTTACCCCACTGGTAGCGTAGCGTAGGTATATGACAAAGTCATAATATCTGATATAGGTAAGACCCTTCAGGTTGTTGAACTGATTGTGTAGGAGGGGTTCAAGGGAAGAGAGATGGGCATAGATTTGGTGTATCATAGTAAAATATTGGATTATTATCACTGATCCCTTACCACATAAGCAGACTTCCTGCCAACTTAGCCTCTGTAGGCGGATATCAATTCTTTTGAACTTCCAGTGTAACCAAGAGATATCTAGCCCAAGGCGTCCTGTTTCATCCACCAGTCATTTACAATTAAATTTACATTTTCTAAAAAAACCTATTAAGTAGATTAATAGTTCTCGACAATAACCAGTGATTTCAAGAGCACTTTAGAACTTATAAACATGAACGACCATTTCTTGGCAAACTTTAAATTGAAATAATTAGTTAAATGAAGAGTGCAGTGAGAGTTCACTCAACTCATTAAACTTAACAAAGACATGAACAGCATATAAAAAGACAGGGTTTTGTTTCTATTTTAAAATTCTCCAGATTTTATTTTTTTCACTTTAAAGAAAGATTCGACTTTACTTACTTAAATTATTCTTAAATTGTTTATGTCTGCTCAAGATGGCAGAGATAAAAAAATTTAGGGATTAGGAGTTGTTATTGTTTAATAAAGAACTGTCGCTTCAAACTGAAAAAAGTGAGTGGAAAGCAAATCTGACTGTAATGCTTGTGCGTGTGATTTAAAAGCTGGTGATTAATCTGGAGTTTATTTCTTTCTACTTAATTCAGCTTAGCCGGTTTAAAAATTTTCAAATTAATTAGGAGACTAATTGTTCCACCTTCAAGTTGAGTTCACTCATATTCTCAAGGCGGTAGGGCAAACTTAGGGTTTTTTGAACTTATGCCGACTTATTTATAGTAAATGCAAATGCTCAGAAGTTCTCCTTCCACTAAAATCATGAGACTGGAATATGAGAGTGGTAGTTTGACCCAGTTTCTCTATTATCGCAAAATGTTGAACATGCAAAAAAAGGGGAAGATGAGCCTTAAAATGAGAAGACCCAGTATATCCCTGAGGCATATGGCTGGAATTAAATCTACCCGACCCAGGCAATATGTTTGCCAAGGAAGGAGACATTCAAGTCGTTTTGATATATTCATGTTTCATTCGTCCACCTAGCACCTGTCTTCATTCCCTCCTTGCCTTCACTTGCTTCTTGGCTTCCTGTGTAGATGGCACTTGTCCCATGGGCCCTCTGGCACTCTAGGTAATGGAAGCACGGGGCAAGTGTAGGTTAGACGTAGATCATGTGAGAATTCTCAGCCTCCTGTCGTGGGATAATCGAGGTGTCATTTTCCTTGACCAAGAGGACACCTTCAGATGGCTGATAAGCTGATAAGGGGTGTCATTACCTATTGGATAATGTCCTGACAGAAATGATACATTTTACATATTTAACACTGCTCCCAGATTTTTAATTTTGGACTGTCAGTGCTGACTGCAGTGCGATTAGGAAATGATTTAATAGTCCCATTAAAATGCTGTCATTAATTTTCAGTTTTGATTCTATTTGAATTGCAGAATTGGCAGCCAAAAGACACTCTGGACTATTTTGAGATGAGATTCTGCTTTCACGCAGCTCAGCAAAACTGTGGTCAGTCAAAATGTGATTAACTATTTGCTAAACCCCTCCCATAAATAATGATGCCCTCATTAAGCATAGCACATATAAATGGGTACAACTTTGAATTACTTTTTTATGTAGATGTGAAATGTGGTATGATGTTATTTTTAGCTTCCAAAAACAAAAACACTACGAGTACTGTAAGCTAATTAGATCATGTTATCAGTATCAGCTACCTACAGCAGCTTCCTGCTGAGCATTTCAGTAGCTAACTTCAGTACATTATGAGAGACTAGAGAAAAAAACTGTTTATGCTATTTACCATGCAGTAAACCATCTCGCTGAGCCAGGCTACTATGTGAGAGTAGCCTGCAACTTTAGCCTGTCTACTGAGTTGTTATTGGATTAAGCCATAGTAGGAGTACATTTGAAAGTATGCTAGCTAGTCCTCATGCCTAAAACATACATGCAGTTAAAAATATTTAATAGATTAATTTTAAATTAATCAGCTGTAAACTGCAGTGTTCTGAAGTCTCAACAACAATATTTTGCCAAAAGGGCAAAGTGCTATGCTATCGGCTAAGGTTAGCAAGTTGTAAGGCACAGACACAGGTACCTGCTAGTTAGGCGGTATTAAAAAATGGACGCAGCCACTGATTTCTAAAGTCCAATATTGTCTCCTCGAGATGATTGTTTCTGCCATTGCCTTTTTGGCAACTGATGATTGGCTAGTGACGTGTAATCAGCAAGATGTTAGCCAAAGAACTTGTAGTTTCATAACACGGATAAACCTCCATTTTGAAAATGACCAAAATTTACAAAATAGACTTAATATTTTATTCAGTGTGAGGCCAGATGAGTGACTGCGCCCATAAATTCATAAGAAAGTGTTTACAGAGGTCAAGAAAGAAAGCTGTTTTCCCATAGTTTTCTACAGGATGGAAGTCTTTTTGCAAGTACGGTTAACACCATCCGGTGGCTTTCAGATAGAGTGAAGTTTTGAGACACTTCTGCACTGGCTTCTTTTTTCTGATGCAGAAGTTATACCCATGTTTTATACTATGTAACAAACCAATCAAATACACTGACTAAAACTGAAGCGCACACATCTTGTAAACACCTCGCCATACAGGAAGTCATCTTATTTGTCAGTAAATGTCCATTATTTTTTATGGACATATAAAAAATCCACTGGCATCCTGTGCAATGAGAGGATGCCCGAACACCTTAAAGCTAAGATCTACAAGACAGGCATATGGCCAGTGCCCCTTTATGGAGCAGAATGCTCCCCGACCACCAAGAAACACGAGCAGATCCTCAACGCCGAAATGAAGATGCTCAGGTGGATGGTGGCCTTGATTGTGTGACGAATGAAGATCAAAAACAACTCGGAGTTGCCCCAATTGAAAAGAAGATGCAGGAAACGTGA
This sequence comes from Haplochromis burtoni, assembly GCF_018398535.1. NCBI lineage: Eukaryota > Metazoa > Chordata > Actinopteri > Cichliformes > Cichlidae > Haplochromis > Haplochromis burtoni. Next base: position 1,817,795 of record NW_024582371.1, read on the forward strand.
AGTCAAGAACAGCCCTCTGACTTGAACCTGGGGGCCGCTGACCCCGAGGATGACCGAAGAACGAAGAAGTGGTGGATGGACGCAATCACTGAAGATATGTGTGTGTGGATCTTGCCCCGGAGGACACCCGGGAACAATCCAAAAGGAGAAGACAGAGCCATGCATCAGACCCCGTGCTGGGAACACGCTAGGAATGAGAGAGAGACTGAAATGATCAGTGTTGCGGTTTATGAAATAATATATTGCTAGGTCAACTAACACATTATTATTGAAAAGCAGTCCTTACAAAAACACATTTTAGCATAACCACATTAGAACCACAGTTGTAGTAATTCATGGACCAGTCTTTAAAGAAGAAGAAATGTCAAATACTCTCCAGATATATATTCTTCTCTGCATGGAAACTTTTACAGAAAACAGCAAAGGGGGCAGCCAGTTCATCCAGCAATAGTGAGAGCATTATGTGCCAAACACATATTAAAAGTGACAAACTTTTACACATAGCAAGTTCCTCCTTAGAAATATGTACTTTGGTAGAACTTCCTGTTATTAGCTCAGAATCCAACATTTATGCTGAAGTAATGGAAAGGGTTTAAGTTGTCTGGAAGAGATGGAAAATCAATGCTGGCTAATATGTGCAAAAAAAGAAAATCTAATAACACCAAGTCTCACCCTGAAAAATTCAGTGCATGTGCGCATACAAACCCATAAACCTTAAGCTTCCTGTGACGCCAGCTGTAGTGTGTATTTCTGCTCCTGTTTATTCCCCCATTCCTCTCACTTATCTATGCCTTTCACTGCAGATGGTGCAACAAACAAACTGCAACCATTTGAGTCATGTTTCATAAAGGCAAGCCAATTACTGAAAACATATTCTTTCAGCCATTTTCTATGAATGACTTAAATTAAAGCGTTTTGGAGCCCAGTCCTATTTGCATCATAGAAATTTCTGTCTCAGGGTCCAATTTGCGACAGGGTGTGCCGATGGAAGCATTAGGCTTCCTTGCCGCAGTAGGAGGGTGGTATCATGATTAATTTAGGCTTGTTTTGTCAGCGCAGGAAGCCACAAAAAAAAGCTCATTACAATCAGCTGGGTTTTGTCACAGTCCGGGCTCCCTCTTATCCCCCATAGCGAAGCAGAGCGATGCAGCCTCCGTGAATATGCATTGATGATGATTGCATGATTTATGCATGAGCGTCATGGAACCTTAAGACTATCCCACCCAATAGAAGTCCTTGAAATCATGAAATTAGAGCTTTTGTCTCTGTTCTTAAAGTGTTTGTGTAAGCCACTCAGCTACATCACTCACAGTCCATTCTCAAATGTGTGGGAACACAACTGAATAAGTGGAACTATAAGATAACAGTGACTTGTTTGTTTTAATATTTACTAAGTGCTTGTACAGAGCTATTAGGAGACATGTTGTAAGCTGTCATGTTTCCAAGCAGACTGCATTCAGTATTCAGTTTGTTGCATGTCTCTGTTTGACTTTGGGCTTTCACTGACATTACCTGCAATTAGGCTGTCATAATTGCATAATTGGCTGATATAATTGACTTGCTGGCAATAGTCTTGAATCAGGATGGTGATTTATGGGTATATGAGCGTTATGTGAGTGATGTGTGCACTGACCTTCCTGGGAGCTCAGCTGATGTGGGTGCTGACCCTTCGATAAACACAGACAAGACCTCCCAGCCAGCCAGTGTGTATGTGACTGTTTCAACATGCCCTAGAGTTTTCCTGTTGCCTCTGATAGATGATGATGCGCTCCCCTGCTTACCAAGTTTCTGCACAGTTCCTGCCTCTTACACACAATACCTGACTGTAATATAAGTGGCTTGTGTGGTGGAAACTTTAGAATTCTAAAGACAACTCCTATATATAAAAATTAAAAGTTTTTGGTAAGTTAGTGAAAAATGAAGGAAAATATGTCTAAATGGAACAGCAATTCTACGCATCTCAAGTCAAGTCAAGTCAAGAGTCGTGCATTGGTGTTCTGTCAGGGCAAGCACTGCTTCTCCGCTGAATTTTAAAATTAGGCATCAATTAAAAGCTGCCAAAGAGAGAGATCGATCTCCTTGAATCTCAAACAGTGTTCTGTTGTTAAGCTTTTGCCTGTTTACATCCACTAAATTACTGCTATCATCTGGCTGCAGTTGGCTATTGTCTCTGGAAGCAGGCTTGAAATCTACAGTGTGCTGCTTCTGACTGCCATGTCTGTGTCCCGTTAACAAAGCGTTGAGCTTGTGATCATGAGAGACCAGCAGCTTTTTTTGTTTATTTTGTCCATGAGCAACGTGGATCAACCTCTGGTCTTTTCATCAGAAACTGTCACGGCTGCCGAGGCGAGCCGTGTGGTGTTGGAGGAAAGGAGGACCCAAAATGCAGGCGATGACTGATGATTCGAGTGATGTTTATTTACAGGGTGGTGTAGTGGCAAACAGGCAGTGAGGGATGACAGGGAACTAAAGAAACCTAAACTGGAAAAACTAAATAACAAACCTGAGAACATACAAAACGGAGAGCGAGGCAGCGAGCCGCAGATGGCGAACAGGACACCGTGGAACACAGACAAACCAGCAACAGGCAGGAGAACACACAGGGCTTAAATACACACAGCAGTAATCAGGGGATAAGAGACAGGAGGGCAACACACCTGGAAGAAGTCAGAGCTGACGGGACAGGGGAAACGTAAACTGAACACACTCACATGAGACGAGGACCTTCAGAATAAAACAGGAAACTCAGACACAGAGAACCAGACAAGACACTGAACTAACTGAACAGACAGATTCACAAACAGACAGTGTGACACCATAGACAGACAGAACACAGAAGTGGGACCAGGGTAAGCACAGAACAGAAACCTAACAAATGGCGAATCATAACAGAATACATACTCAGGATAAACAAAAGCATAAAGAAACACAAAACACTGAGTCGGCAGACTCAGGACCATGACAGAAACTGACGTGAGACCAGCATGCTAGACAAGCTGCTGCTGGCTCTGCTCGCCCCGCCCTGAGATCAGTTATGGGAAACAGAGCTTTTTATCATTATAACTTATCATTTATCACCAGATAGGTTTCCTCTTGTTAACCACCTTTGAAGAATTTGAGTGCAGTGTGATAATATTTTTAATAATTACTTTAGCACACTAGCAAATAAAGGCTCGGTGGTGGAGAGGGGATGCCAAATCCTACTATGTCTGGTTTAATAACAGAGGCAAGTCTAACAGGTATAGGCTCTATTAGCACTTTCAGAATTAGCACCCATGACATGTCACTTGATTGACGAAAATGCACTGAAGTTAATCAGTTGTTTTGCCAACACAATCTCAATTTTTCATCGATGATGTAGATATAGACATTTAAGACACTAATACCTTTTAAGTTAGCTATAATTCATTGAATTCTATATTTTAATATACTTTTTAAATCAAGGTGTAAGCCTGCTTTTCTGAGCTCTTTAAATGTGTTCCCTACAGAGCAGCCACAGTGCAAATGGAATATAATGACTCGTTGTCTCTGAGTTAGAGTATAAAGAAATGAATGGCAAGTCAAATTCTTCATTTTAGACTGAAATCCACAGCTCTATGGATAGTATTTGCTTCCTTTTCCTGTCCACTCTGTGCACTGTATCATTAAACAAGCAGACACATCAGTCACTGACAGATTGACCACCATTGTAACTGACCTCTCCCTTCTAGTTCAGAATGAATGATGGAGGGAGGCTATCCTAACATGTTTTAAAAAAAATTGTTTATTGCCTCCATCTGAAGAGTTGGCTGCACGTGTCGGTTATATTATTAACAGCAGCACTAAAAAGTACAAACCAATCTTGAGCCTCTGATGTCTGTTTTCATAGAAACTTTCTCACCTCTCACTGCAGACTCCAAATTTCCCTTCCACCCATTTATCCCCTCCCACTCTCACTTTCCACTCCAACTTTCTTCTCTCCCTGCTCTCTCATCTCCCTGCGCTGAGCCAGATCTCTTCCATATTCCTTTTGCTCAGGTCCGCAGGCTGAGACAGACTTATTTAACAAGCGCCTGGCAGGCTGGGTGGTGGATGTGGCAGCTGTGGAACAGAGGTTGATGTGGCCCTTTGTACCACAGGAGAGTGAATCCCAGGGAGGGAGTCTCCAGATGGGCTCGGATTGCAGCAGTTCACCCCGGATCTCTCTAAATGAATGCCGTATGGAATAACGCTGCATATTTGAATGCTAAAAAGCAGATTGAGTGTGATTAATTACCTGACTGTATTTTAGTCTGCATTTACACACAGAATTGAGAGAATTTCCACTTTAGAATATGCAATAATAAAGCTAATTTCATATCTACAGGTAACAGGTTGGCATATACTTCCAATTAAGTGGGTTTTTTTCATATTCAAGCAAATAAAGAAGCTGACCTCTGACACCACGCATCTACAATGTGTGAGAGATGCTTTGATCTATAGCTATTTATTCTCTATTCTAACTTCTCCGAGCTCCTGGTATTCTCTCTGCGTGCTGCTGTGCTGACACTGCTTTCCTCTGCATCCCATTGATTCAGGAGCCCTGAGTGATAGATGGGTTTAATAAAGCAAGGTGCAGTCTCCCCAAATAAATGAGCAAACGCAGGATTTATTACCAACATCTGCATTTTAAGGGGAGTAAACAGGCCCTAAGCTGGGAAACAGTTTCATGATACTCGTTCAGCCCAAAGTCTGTGCCAGAAAAAGTATGCACACAGTTGTGCACGTAGACAGTCAGACACTAACATGCCTGTTACACACTCTGGCTCATGCACATACTTCCACTCACTGCCTTTTCCCATCCACTCTATTTCATCCTATCCTTCACTTAATTCTCACATCTTCTGCCATTCGTCTTTCCCTTCAATAAAAACAGAACCTTGGCTCTTCTGGGCATCTCTCTTCCTTCTTCTTCTTCTCAGTTCTACACGTACTTCAGTCTTTTCTTTTTTCTTTTGTCTTTCCACTCTTATTCTGACAGACTTTCCCTCCCTTTGAAGCTGCAGAGTGATTTCTCTTTGAACCAAAGTGCTCATCACTAGTTTGTCATCATATATAATGGTCTTTTTTGTCATAAACAGCAGCACATTTTATTTTATTTTATTTTTGTCATGGCAGTGCTACAGGCTGCTTAGTGGTGGTGATTTATCCATGCACAGCGCCAGTGGAGCTAAATCTCTACTCCCCTTGGCACCAAAGCAGTGGTGTGCATGGTTTAATTTCAGCTTTGAAAGACTGTCGTGCTGCAGTGATAATGCGGGCCTGTTTGCCAGTGATTGGACTAATTAACAGGCTCACAGATGATCCGTGACCGTCTTAACCAGTCACAGCGGAGGAAGGTGAGAAGAGAGAAAGAGAGAGAGAAGGAAGGAGACTGGAAAAGTATCTTGACCTGCGAAGCTCCTTTGAAAAACGTCACCTCCCTCGTCCATATCCATGTGCGCTAAATGAGCTATAGGATGTACAATGCCAAAAAATATTTTACTAGCAGAAAGCAGAGTTTTTCCCCAAGCGTGTTTTTTTGTTGTTGTTATTAATGACAACAGAGCTAATAATTATAAACACATTTTCATGGGGTTCACACACTTCTTTCCCCCTTGTGCGCTTACGGCTGTTCCTTTCAAATCTGATACCCTGAAAGCTTTCCCGGGGACTTTATCCCTCCCTCCCCTTTCAGTCTCACTGCAGACGACCTACTAAAGCTTTATACATTGAGTGTTAGCCTGATAGCTATCCCTCTGTGTAATTACTGACTGAGCTGTAACTAAGTGGAAGAAATGCTATGTTTACCACACATTCATTAGTCAGCTATATGTTTCACAGTGGGGGAGTGCAATGTGTGTGCTCACTCCTGACATTGATGCATGGCTATAGGGTAGAACAACTGGGCAATTTGTTCCCGAACCTTAGCCTACGCTCTAGAATTTCAGCCTAAAGTGTACACTTTGCAACATTTTACAAACTAATAAGATGTGAACTTATTTGTCACAGGTGTCATATGACCCTGGTCTGTTTTAATATGTGAAGCTCTGTAGCACAATATACGCACTTCAAAGAACAGATATTAAAACAAAGGCAGCGTGACGGTGATGGTGTTTTTATAGGGGGCGCCATACTGCAACAAGCCACGAATGTTTTGCTGCAGTGCTTCATACTCATCTGATTAACCCAGTTTATCCAGTGTAAAGGCGCAGCATGGGCGCAATGTGCAACAAGTACAGATGTTTTTAGTTTAACCTTTCCTGTGAGACACTTGCATGTCTGTGTAGCTCCTGGTGATATCAGAACAGTTGTGTGTGGATGTTTTTTTATTTATTTACATATGGCTGTGATCACCTGATGCATTACACTAATTTAAGGACATACCCAGCCCATATCTCCAGAGCTGATAAACTATTAATGAAGTCGATTGCATAAATCATTACCGACCCCGCTGCTTCATTTTCATGTTTTACTGTCAGGCTATCTGTATTACAGAAAGCCATCAATGTTTTAAATGCAGTCTTCTTCATTCTGTCCTGTCAAGCAACCTTTTTCATGTTCACAGCTTCCATAAATGTAAATCTACCTGATCTAGTAAAGATTGTCTTCTTTTTATCAAGATGATCATTAGATTTAAAAAAAGTCCAAAATCAAATATGAATTGCTTATTTATACGTCGCACACATCAGTTTAACTTGCCAGTTGACAAGTCACACAATCGAAGGTCAGATCAAAGTTATTGGATTTCTGTTATTTCAGTTGTAGTACATTAAGGAAACGTTATGATGCTAGTGAATTTAATGCTAGTCAGTCATAATTGGGGACCATCTTATGAATGGATCACACAATTCACGCTGCTATTGACTTCCCACATAACACCCATTATCAACAGATTTACTTTAAAGTTAGCCACTTATATCTGAGAGCTGATTTCATATGGACAAAGCTGACAGACAAGGTAAAAATGATCCCAGAATTATTATGTTCTTAATGTAACAATAATTCTTTTGTCCATTGTCTGCAATATCATCTCAATCATACACAAAACTTACTGCCTCCCTGTAACCTCAAAGCATATGCCTAAAATAACTGTGGTAATATCAACATTTGCTCCTATTATCAGGCCCTTATTAAAAAAATAGCTAAAGAGTTAGTCGTGAGTACTAGATGCTAAATATCACACTATATTTTAGCTCTTACTACAGATGTCCTGCTGTGTCAAAATAAGCTATTTACAAGATACCATATTTGAAGGGCATAGGCATCTTATCAGTCATTTTAAATGATGCAAATGATGTTTCATAGTCAATATCTTAAAGAGAGCTGATGATAAAGTTAAAGTTTAGTCACTTCACCTTTAGGGAAATTACTATTTTGCAGTTCACTTGCTATAACCTGCCTACTCTAATGCATGACAGACAACATATAAATATAGTTCACAACTGTAAGGGCCAAACTCTGTTATATAACTGTATAAATATGCCACGAAAATTGGAAGAATTTCCCCTCCTAGCTTTTCTTTTTAAGAAAGATTACAGTTGGTAGAAGTAGCCTGAGAGCAAGAGAGTCCTTGGTTCTTGTCTGCTTGTGTGCCCCCCACAAGCTTACATCTTTCAAGGATCAATAAAGGATAGCTGATATCTGAGATACTATTAGCATTCCATTTTCTGTATAAAAACAAAAATAAATCTTCAAACAGATTTTAGTAGCTGTGACTCTTTAAAGGTCTTATTTCCTAGGACCACAAAGCAGCAGACAACCGAAGAACTTGCTGCAAAGCTCAGTCCTAACTAGCCAACCTTAAACCAGATACAAAGCATCATCGGGATAGGAAGAGTGAAGTCAGGCACAACCACTCGGTAAGCCCTCCCTGTGGGGTTAAAAGTGTGCAACCCTGCCTTAACTACATAACTTTGCTTTCCTGCATGGACATATGGGGTCAACATTATTGTGTATTCCTTAGCTACTGGTTTAGGGTTGCTTGGGGAGAGTGAGAAAGCACAGCAGCATGTTAGCAAGCTGTTAGAGCACGGCTGTAAATGATTCATAATGTACAGGGAGGCACGTTCATACTAGTACTGATTTTAAAGCAGCAGCTGAATGATGTCCTCTAACTCAAGGTCTGGGGTCCCTGAGCAGATATTTTGCCTCAGGTTAGTCCTATTAATGAGGAAGAAATGATTTCCCCCTTTCCCTGCAATGTTGTTCACATATGTTTCAGTAGTCTTTTGATGAAATGTGGCATTGGAGGACCATTAGTCCGGGCATGCTCAAGTCACTGCAAAGCTGATGGTAATCTGCTCTGGGACAATCTGCACTGGCACCATTCCTCCCAGTGGGAATGTGTCAGTCTACTGGTGGTAAAATGAACACCTCTCTCATACTTAATATTCTTCTCTTCTCTTCTCTTCCTCATCTCCTGCTCTATCTTACGTATGCATGCTACCTCAGTCATCCTCAAGAAGATGGAGTAGCAGGATAAGGTTGCAGCATCTGTAAAGGCTCTCGTTGGGGCTTAATGAATACTATTAATTCAATCAGGGGAGTTGTTGGGATGGCCATGGCCTTTGTCCAGTCATGATTAAGCGATGCTATCAGTTATCAATCGTAATGAGCTCTTGTAGCTGTGGGAGACGAGAGCTGGCTGGTGAAATAATAACATCTTGCTCTGATGATAGCAAGTAAGGCCAGATACCAACCTAACGATGTCGATCCGTGTTTGCGGGCTTGGTATATCTATTAGCATAGCACAAGTCAGATGGAAACATTAGCACTTTGATGCATTAATGAGATCGCAATGATAAGATTCCATGTGACAGTCTTTCTTGTCAAAAACATGAGAGTTAATTTCCTTAAGGCAGCTATAATCAATGCTTTTGCTATGAACAACGGATCCAGCGGCTGCATGAAAGGCATGGCTCATAATGACAAGCACATAGAGATTTATTAACTGAACCTAACACTTCCCTGGGCTTTATGGAGCTTTTATCAAGCTTTAGCCCACCGCTGTCTTTTCTAAAATGATGCTGTTTTTGCTTTCTCTTGCTACTTTAATTGCCTTGTTTTTAGCCACAGCAGGCAGCTCTATTCAGCAACAAGCCACTAGCTGTGGAGCATTTGGTTCCTATAGGGTTTGGTATTTCCCTCTGGAGCTGGGGTCCAAAAGAAAGCTAGAAGAGAATTAATATTGAGCTTACATTTACCAGGTGCCAGCATGATTATAAATAAATGATGTTGCTTTGTAACTGCTACTGCTCATGTGGTTTTTCTTGAGCAGCTTCCCAGTAAGAATAGATTTCAAGTTTTTCAGTTCAAGTTACATAAAAGAAAATTATGTCAAAAATCAAATAAAATGTTTTTTGATAGATATACTATTAGGGAATATGCTTAGTTGCTATCATGTGTTTGTGCAGTGAATGTAAAGCTGTAGCCACACACTGCCCACCTAAAATCATGGTAAAAAGAAAGTACAAGGTTTCACTTGTTGTTTCCTCTGTTTCCATAAGATTTAAGAGAGTAAGTAGCAGCCAGGTTCTGATCATCAAATGCCCTTTGTTAACTGATCACCAGCATGTGCGATCACCTCTATAAGGGGAGATGTTTTGTAAGTTTGCTGGTTATGGTGCTATGCTGCTAACACAATGCCAAGGAGAATTAGCAATGATTCTAAAGAAGCAACTGTTGCTGCCCATCAGTCTCAGAACAGTTGTGATGCCTTTTCCAAACAAGTTGAAATCCATCATTCAACTGTGACAAAGATTATTCAGTGGAAAAAGTTAAATACAGCCATCAGTCTGCCTGTTAGTGGACGTTCCACAAAAGTCACCCCAAGATCAGACCATGTGACGCTCAGAGAAACTTCAACAAAAAAATCTAAGACTCTTAAGGCCTCAGTTAGCATGATAAATGTTAAAGTTCATGACAAAATTAGAAAAACACTGAGCACTGATATGCCAGAAGATAGCCTCTTCTCTCTAAAAAGGACATGGCAACTGGATCTGAACAAACTGGATTGAACAATGCTCTTTAGACAAGAAAGACCTGACCTGTATGGCCAGCACCAAACACATGTCAGCAAAAAGACTTCATACCAACTCTTACACATAACCTGGGCGCCTTGCAGTCATTGACTTAAAAAAAAAAATACTACATGTGCGTCACCTACAGTGGGGAACAGACTTGCTGGATATTCCATTGTGGTTAACCACAAACACAATAAAAAAATCTCCAAAGGGACCAAACATCAAAAACATGGCTGAGCGATCCAGTTTGGTGGCTGAGGTTATGTGAAGTGATTAGTTGGAGACAGTAAGTGTATATACCTGCCTCTGTAACTATTTTCAGACACTGTTCAGTTTCAGTTTTCAGCCCTGGAGGCTGCTTAGTGCATCTGCTAGTTTTAGCAAAATCTATCTGGAGTACATAATAGGTTTTAAAAGCTAGACAGAGCCACGCCAGCTGTAACCTGTGTATCCAGTCTTCCTGCTAAGCTTGCTCGCTTCATATTAATTTTAGAGACTTCAAATCACCATTAATCGCTTCCAAGATTAAAATCCACCTTCTTGCACACAACATGATTTCAGGGCTTACAAACTTGTCCTAACCCTGAAGACTGGCATTTACATACTAAGTTTTGTGTGTGTGTGTGTTTGTAAGCACATGTTCGACCACAAAATCCGATACTGAGCAAACATTTTACGTATACGTTAAGGTTGAGCTTTTTTACCCACAGTGAAAACAAAGCTGGTATACATTTTCATTTGTGAACCTGTCTGTGTTTTTATGCGTAGCTCATCTGTCATCATGTCGAATTGTAGTCTCGGAGACACTTAGTTAGGTGTTTATATATCTGTCTGTTATGTCCACATGAAAGCAACCCTCAAAGATGCAGTTCACCAGACCAATCTAAACATCAGTAATTAAAACACATTTTTTTCCCAACCATATCAAACCGTGTTGCAGTTGTGCGCTGAACTTCAGTAATCTTGTTAACCACCCTCTGGCATTTGGTTCATATTTACCAGGGAGATACGGGAGTGGGAGTTAATTTTCTCTCCTGGCAAGGAAGCAAATATGTCAAAAACATTTACTGCTGTTTTAAATGGCTGTATAGTATAGCTGCGTGTGTATACAAAAGCGTGGTTGGTCATATACGTAGAAAAAACAAACCAAGTCCATCTCAGTTTTATGTCAGCGTCTAATTTCTAATTCCAGTTTACTTGTCTAAATGAAGACGATGCCCATCCCTCCCGTGCTCTTTAAGAATGCAGCGTGTGTATGGTTTTTGTCCACCAGATTTAAATAATTCACATAAAGCAGTCTCCATTCAGTTTTTATGAGCCCCCAGTGGCAGTTCAAGACAGTTCAGCCTGTTTATATCACAACCTCCCTCTTGTGCCCTCATCTCAGCCTTTCTTAATTTTGTATTTGGTTGCAGCCTCACCTAGCCTGTAACCTTCATGTTCTTTTATGATTTTTAATAACAACCTCTGCATTTATCATACAGATCCCGTAGCCTTTTACAAAAGAGCTGCTGTCTTTGTAAACACTAGGCATCGCTATGACTCATGGCACAAGGTATTTAAGAGCACAAATGACTTTGAAGATACATCCCAAGGTTGCTTTCCTTGACGACTTATAGAAGATTCAAAAACAAACAGTCCATCTCGCAGAGGCACCAACAACTACAGGAAGAGCCAATTGTAGGGAGCGGCTGAGCAGAGCTAGCTGCACCAGGCCCGGGAGTGATGCACTACTCTCATCTCTCGCTTAACGTTATTAAAAGTTTGAGCCCGGAGGCCATGAAGGTTTAGCAGAGGATTATTATTTCAAGCTCCCTGAAAAATAAATCAATCCTTTATCAAAGTCCGCAGTCCCCATGAACTGCGTAATCAAATTGAACACTGTTCTAGGCTAGTATCCTGTTACTGTTCTATTAAACTGAGCTATTGCTGTGGGACATTGCTCAAAAATAGCCATCCTCATAAGACATGGGTGTTATGTGCAGACAATTGAAAAATCCCATAAATTTGTCACTGTAAAGCATTTTTCCTAAAGGATCCTTTCTTTTGAAGTTTTTCCTCTCTTCATTACCTTCTGAGTGTGAAAGATTCTTTGTGTTAAGGAAAAGTCCACAGTGTTTAAGGTTAGCAGTAGTGGCTTTTTAATGTGAAAGACATTTTACCCAGTGCACCAGCAAAGTTTCACTCTTAACTTTGCATTAAGTAACCATAAATGGCTCCCTGACATTTCGAGCAAATCTATTGATCGGACCTATTTCTTTTGTTTATGCATTCCAGTAATGCAATTTGTGGGCAACAGTATCTTTCCCACTGCTCTCTCTCTCTCCCTCCCTCTCTCTCTCCCTCTCAGGCTGGCGTGCCTGTCCGCTCCCTGTGATTGGACCTGGTTTTCCTGCGGGCTCGGCATTTCTATTGAACCGGTCCCTGTTGTATAGCGTCCTTCAAGCAGCGGAGCAGATGAAGTGCATTTGCTGTTATAGTCAATGAAGGAAATGACAGTGAATTCAAAAATATGCTGATGACTCCACTTGAAACAGCAGTTGCACTGAATGTAGACGAGGCAGTGTTTCCACCGCCTCCCTCCAGAAGTTCCCCATGATGTTGGCTGGAATTTCAGTTTGGAGATGATGGGAAATGATACTGTCCAAGCCAATGAATACAATGTGTAACTGAGCCCATGCTATAGATTTGTTTTTTAAACAATTCTGGATTTTTCTGTTTTTCTTTTCATATTGTCAGTCCTTAGTGCAAAATGAGAAAGTACATAAACACAGGGATGTAAATATTTTACAGAAAATCCTCGTAATGTTCGCATGTCAGTGATGTGAAGTGTACAGACTGAAGCATCTCTATGGTTCAATTACGGACAAATCCCGGCAAACACTGCTACCCCGACCTCATGGATTTTATGAAATATTGAAAGCGCGAGACTTGGGGGAGAATCCGGTTGTTCAGTCTGATGTCACTAGCCGTGTCTGGGTCTAAACTCCGCTGCAGGTCCATATATCAAACGATCACTATGGCATTACTGAGAGTTGAAAAACTGTCTAAAGTCACGCATGGGCTGGGCTGTAGTTACATCCTAAGGTTTTAAAAACTGAGCTTAAATAAATGATTAGTGGTAATAAAAGCCGAGGGAGGTCAACAGGGATCACTGACTGTTTTAGGAGCTTTTTGAGATCAAATAGAAGAAAATACATAACATTAAACATGTTAACAACACAAAAGCCATATTAAACGCAGAT